>NC_037646.1:5482796-5794880 GCF_003254395.2 Apis mellifera
CTGTCCCAAACGCGAGCCTGTCTAAGTCTAAGAGCGAAAAGTCTGTCTCGCGATATTCGACCATGTTTCTTCAGAGAAAAGAAATTAGAATTCGTTTGATTAAGATTTTTTTTAAGAGATTCGTGAAAGGATTTTAAAAACTTGGTTCTTGGAAATTTTTTTCAAAGTTTTCGAGAAAGATTATTATAACGAATAAGAGACGATGACGAGATGAAGCTTAAATTTTCTACAATTTTAATACTATTTTTATTTCTATATTTGAAAATTAAATATCCACAACGAATTATATGATTGAGAAGAATGAATTTCATTCCATTTCTTTCCAATCAATAAGAATTTGAACTTTTATAGATGCGTAGAATATTTTATCTTCTTCATCTCGTTATAATGATAATAAGCGGATGGATATACCAAACTCTAAAACTATTTTCGTATTCGAATACTGGTTGCAATCGATAGCCGCATTCAAAGATACCAACGTTTTCCTCGATTCCAGGGAATCTTCGAATCGCCCAACTTTCCGCAAATAAATAAAAATCCAATAACACAGAGTCGTATCGACTCTAAACTTCATGATCGAAGTCTCTTCGAAAACTCTCGAGGAAACTCCACCGTCCAACTATCCATTATCAATGATCCCCCCCCTCCCCCCTCTAATGATCGTGAAAAATCGTCACAGGAACTCTTTATCATTCGATTCGAGCTTGAAAAATCGCTCGAGCAATTTAAATCCGATTTAAAAGAGTTGCAACGAGAAAAGAAAAAATTTCCAAGAACAAAATGAAAAAAGAAAAATCCTAACGAAACACGCTCGAGAAGCACGCTTTATTAATTAAAAAAGAACCACGGTCGAAGGAAACGGATCTTTTATGCGTTCCCCTCCTCGAAGACAGGGTTTGGTTGGCGCACGGCCAACGGTCAGGGTAGCCCGAATCCGAAGAAAGGCGCGATCGAAGGCCTGTCGTCGAAGAGACGAGGGGGCGGAAGTGGCGGGAGTGGCCGCTTCCTTCGCGGGGCAATCAGCGTCCTCTACAGCGGCCCCTTCGCGAACGACCCCTTGACGAAGGACTCTTTGGCGAACACTATCTCCCTGTGCTTGGTGCGTATGTGGGAGCGGAGGGTGTCGATCCTGCTGTACGTGGCCGGGCAATAGGGGCACAGGGACCTTTGGGCCGTGTGTATGTGGAAGTGGTGCCAACGGTTGGTCACCTGTTTGCCACAGGCACGGCATCTCCAAAGGGCGGGCGAGCCGAGCGACACGGCGAACATCTCGTGATATGACAGACCGACCGGCACGCTGGGCATCGTACCTGGAAAACCCAACAACAAGCCTTCATTGCGATTTTTTTTTCTTTATCTCTCGTGCTGGTTTCTTTTCTTTTCTTTCTTTCGATTTTCTTGTTGCGGGTTCTTCTCATCTCGGCCGGGAAATTTGTGAAAGGAAATTTATGTGGGCGTGAAAAGTGGGATCGTTGAAAAGTTGGCGATGTGGAATTAAGAGTTGTTTTGAAAGATAAATACACGGTGATGCGTGGAAAGTTGGCAAAGTAAAGTGTTTGTAAATTTAGTTTGTTCGATTATAGATCTGAGGAGGAGTAGGATTAAGGAGATTAAGATTTGATTTCGTCGTAATTTCATTGTTGCGTTTGTTGTGAGGTGTAATGTAGAATCTGAGAAAGATTCTACAGATTCAATCTAGAGATTACAAAGATGATTATATATATGTGTATATTTCTGTTCGTATTATTATATTATCCCAACTTTTGCCAACTTTTCAGCTCTCGCTCGAAATTACGCTGGAAAAGTACAGGAAATAGGTTGCAACGAAGAGGTGCCAACTTTTCGGTTCTGCGTGAAAAAATAAAGGAAATAGGAATTTTATAGAACAATTGGAGAACGAATGAATATTTTATTTAAATAATTCTTCCCTTCAAAGGCAACAATTATTAAAAAACAAATATTATATCGAATTTAAACGAACGATTTATATATAAAAGAATTACGAAATAATATATTCACAATATTCGAAACTGAACGAAAGAATAAATAAATAAATTCTCTGAGAAACGAATATTAAATTTGTTCGAAAAATTCTCGAATCCTACTTTCGCGAGATTTAAAACTCGACCCCGCGAACGAGAGCAAAAATTCATTTCCGTGGAGGAAAAAAAAAAAAAGAAAAAAAAGAAAAATACATATATCCAACGTAACGCATAAGGGATGGCAAGCACGACGCGTTACCTTTTTTCACGTGTGTACATGTGTGAAAGCGGGCAGGTGTGCATGGAAGCAGCAAACAAAGGATGCTGTTCAACACTCTCATTCACGCAGCGCGCACGAGCGTCATCATCCCTCTCGCATCATCATCTCACCAGGAAACGGCGAAGCGTTCGGCAGACGTGGCCCGGCTGAATACTCACGTTTCACGCAGCCGTCCATGTCCTCGTCAATCTTTCGACGGACGAATGAGAGAGAAAAATGGCGGGAATATCGTTTGCCGATATTCGATCGAAGGATTACCTGAGAAACGTGCTCCGCTTCACACCTCTAATCCATGCGACGACGTGGCCGGGTTATGATTGCGATCGATATATCGGTGGAAAACTTACGTTATCGCAATGCCTTATGCATCGATTAATCCTTTTCGCCTCGATACAAGTGGACGATCAATCCGCTGCTCGCTCGCCTCTTCGCACTCTTCTTCGCTTCTTTCGTGTTCGCGTGGATAGGATGTGAGGATCGTTATGGAGAAAGATCGATTAGAAAGGGATAGGGAATTTTTTGGAAAGTTCTGATTTAAGGAATCAGAGAAATTTTTTCTCTCTCTCTCTTTCTTTCTTATCTTTCGTGAATTGGAAAGAGAGGTTTGATCTTTGAGATTAATGTTAATGTATATTATGGAACTTATTGGAGTGTTTCTGGGAGATGTGAATGCGTGATTTAACAGTGGTTATGTTGTTGATCTTATTCTCTTTATATTTTCCATCTTTCTTTTCTAAGTTCCACTTTGAATAATTCGTAAAAAAGAAAAAAAGTATTCAAAGATACATCCAAATTTATTATCTTCTCAAAATAGAAAAGAAATCAAAGTGCTTCCACAAATAAAATCACCTCTATTTTAATCCTTATATTTCTCTCCTGCTGCAGTAGCTTTAATTAACCATGTTCCTCATAGCTTAGCTCCACTTTCGATCAAATTAATTACGGAACTTATTCTTCCAAGAATAAAAAAAAAATCTAAATTCAAACAAAATCAATTCTCTTCCAATCCTATGATTCGGCAAATTTTATCGATCCAAACTAAAATACTAAACTCCATAATATCTCTCTTGGTAATCTCATGGTTGGCAATCTCAAAAGGAAGGGAAAAAGAGATCACAGTTAGTTAATTGTGACCGTTTGTTTGACGAGGATCAAAGAGATAAGGTGTGCACATGCGCATCGAATATACGTAGGTTGAATATTTCATTGGATGCCTCTGCTCAGTGTTACTCGAAGATGGTGCTACGCTTTTGATAATCCTTGCACGAGGAACTATACCGTGATGGTTATGCTGTCTGGTTATCGACATCGTGTACGGAGAAGTTTGCTCACAATCTATCGAGCAACGCGCCATAGATAATCCTATTTGAGACTGATCGCTAATCCTTGCCTATATTGCTTGCGCACCTGTGATACAACTTGAAATTCTACGTATGCTTTCCCAATAAAGATGTGATACAGATTTTAAACGCTAATTTCTTCTCTTTTGGAATTTCTAATAACATAAAATGTTTGTTAGTAAGAAGGTAATCTTAGATTTTGCGAGTCAAGTTTAATTTTGATGTATAATACAATTAGATGTGATTCAAATTTTGTGTGCTATTTCGAAACTCTGGTAAAAGTGTTTCACATATTCTAAGCAGGATATAAATTTTGCGAGGGTTAAACATTTTTGGAAATATTGTAGCAATTTGGCAAGAAATTGTGTGGATTTTATGGATCTGCAATGAATACAAATAAATAAATAAATACATTTGAAAGAATTCTAAATAATAATAAATTTTTAATTAATTAACAATGAATGCGGTTACTTTTTCTTTTTTTATTTCCATGTTAAACCAACTTGTTCAACAACAACGTGTTCGTGAAAATTATTTATTCCATAAACCATATTTTTTATATATTCGTCAAACCAGCGGATATGTATACATTTATACAATTTGGGTTAATTCCATAATCCTTTTATAAATTCGCTTAAAACCTAAACTTACTTGGTACAAAACTCTCAAAATGGAAGATCCTTGTCGCAACGCTAAGCGTCCTTTAATTTCTCATCGTAAAAAGTTTCTCTCACGCAGCTCCAATGCGCTCCAAGTATTAAAAAGTACACTTAAACGTAGTTAGATTCGATTATTTTAAACCACCAAACTTGTAAACTTTTTCCACCAGGGGAAAGTTTACAATATCACGAGTCGTCTTTATGAATAAAAATTTTTCTTCCTCTCTTGTAGATACATTTTTCGTATCATCGACCCTTATCGTTACGATACCGATGCATAAATGTGCCAATCTTTCTTTATCTATATTTGAATTTTACGAATTAACGAAACGAAGAATCGTTCGTTTGTTTAAGAAATTAAAAGAGGAAATAAATTTATTAAAATATATGATAAACAACATACAGCTTAAACGTTCTAATTTTAAGTTTATTAATCAAGATATTTCAAGATTTCTCTCCTCCTCCTAATTCAATCAGATATCCATCCATTTTACTTCAAAATAAGAATAAAATGCTCGCTTCTTTTTCATATTGATCTTAATCAAAAATAGATTTTTAACATCATCGATGCAAGAGTTGAAAGTATATTATCATATTTCACAGTAACAGTGATAATGAACATTACAACGGAATCTGCACATCGGATGGCAGAATGCGATCGTCTCCTCGATTTTCTTGCTCAAACGAGTGTCTGAGGCTGGTTCTAAAACGGCGTAATGGAAACGTCGCTAATCGACGAAAGTTTACGAGCAGAAGTACGAGCAGAAGGGTAAACGACATCATCACAGATGAGAATATTAAAGCAGAAATTTTATGGAAGTTTGTATGGAGGAATGATATAAGGAGAGAGGGGAGGGAGGGGAGAATTGCAGTTGTAATCATAAAGATATGGACGAGCCATGTGCCGAAATTTTATCACTTTCGAAATTTCTAAAAATTCTTTGATCCATGTCTGCTTAAAAATAAAATAATAAAAATGTATATAAAGTGATATTATTGTAAAAATGACTTATATATGCAATTCCGTTTCTTCTTGAATACAAGAATTATTGATCGAGAATTATTGTTGAAGAAACACTGTTTACTGTTGTAATTAAAAAACAAGGAAAAATGCGAAACCAGTTGGCTCTAATGTCAATCATTTAAATCTTAATGATATTTAATTAATCTTTCTTTTTATTGACGTTTCCATTAATCAATAACGTTGATAAAACACGATATTCTTTTATTTCTCTAAAAAAACTCTATCTATGTTACATTATCATACGTTCATTCTATTTCAAATCGAAAGTTCAACTTTCTTCGATCATGTTAAATATGATATTTATGATACAATTATCCATTTACAAGATCGATTGATCGTCAAGGGAAGCACGAAAGATGCAGATACTTTATTAAAAAGAGATCCCTTTTTCCTGGGATTTCGTTAAATCAAAACGTTACTTAAAGGAAGCTTTTGTTTTAACGAACGAGTCGGTTTCTTAATCGTGGCTCGCGCAATCGAAACGCGTTTTTGTATATTTCTTTTTTTTTTTTTCCATTTAGAGGAAAATAAAGAACAGGGGAAGAACACAGAATGATCCTTTCGAAATTCTAAAATTTGTTCGATGATCGAAGTTTCACAAGTTCATTTTTTTATTATTGGAATATTATACTTTTAAATTATTACAATATTTATTAAAACATTTTTATAAATCCATCTTCTATCTTCATTTAATTAATCTAGGGAAAACAGAGATGTAGTTTCAATCATTATGGGAAGAAATGTTGATCGGATTTTTCGATTATTTTTTTTTTTTAATTTTTTTCATTCGAAAATCATGATATCCTTTCGCATGAGAAATTTCGTGAATTTGATCAATCCTCGACGATGAAATGAAATTTCGATGCATATATCTTATTTCCACAATTTATAATAATAAAAAAAAATATATGTTTAAATTACATTAATTTTATCCCGTTGTTTCCTTGTACGCGATTAATTAACAATTCACAAGTTTATGAATCGCAAATTGCGGCGCATTACGCGTGGAAGATTTTGCAAATTATATACTTCTATTTTACATGTAATTTTTTATTAACCTCTGAAAATTTAACCAACGCGTTTTAATCTATATGTATCTTTTAATAATTTCCAACTTCCGATTTTATAAAAATTTTATAACATTAAAGAAAAAGTATCGTTATTTCCAAATGTACCAAAACATTTAATTTTTCCAATTTCAAAACTTTCATATTTCTATTCAAATCGATATTTTCTTCATCCTTTTACGATCTTTCCATAATAGTCTTCTCTAATCGTCAAACAATTGAAAAATAAATTGTTAAATTCTGCTCAATTTTATTTACAATCGATAATCAAAAGTCGCGAATTTTCCCTGTCAGTCAATTCTTTTTTTCTTTTACACATATTTCGGAAACTGGAGCTTGAAACAACCGGAAGAACCAGGATTGTGGATCATGAAAGGATCAATATTTGCACGAATCATACGGTTATCACGATTAATAAATCTCACTCATGGTAAACAGGTTCGATTCACGGCAAGCAAAGAGAAAAATAATCGAAGAAACATTGAAACTTCATTGTTAACATCTTTAGAATTTTATTCACGATTTACACTTCTATATTTATAAAAAAAAATTGGAAAATTATAATTTGGAAAATATTGGAAACGTGGATTATTTACAAAAACTTGAGTTCGAGAGAAGAAGAAATTAGGATTGGAAATTTAAAAGATAAAAATTTGGAAAGACGTGGAAGATCAAAAGTTTGGGATATGGAAAATTTGAAAGTGGAAACAATTGAAATGTCGAAAATTGGAAACAATGGAAAATTAATATTATGAGAACAATTGGGATTTAGAACGGAGAGAGAGATAGAATTTGAAGATGAGAAAAATTATATATAGAGATACATAATCTGAGATATTAAAAAGATTTGATTTCGTTTCATTGTTCGTTGCCTACTTCCGAAGAGTAAAGTAAATAAGTATTATAACGGAAAGAAGAAAAAACTGCGTGAATTTAATGAAACTTCATTTTCCGCGCATATTTCCAACGTAAAACAATATAGTTCCACTTCTCTTATTTGCTCAGTTTTGCGCATGGTAAATGAAGATTTAATTAAATCTTTTTCAACAATTATAAATTTAATTATTAAAACTGTGTAATCGCACTTTATATCTTTGTACCGAAGGCCAACACTGAAATATTTTCAATGCGATTTCAATCAGAAAATTGTATAACGTATTGTATAAAACTATAACTTCTGAAGATTAAAAACATGGGGGGAGACAAAGGAAAATTCATTTACATATTTCTATCCATCAAAGAACCATCAATTTCGTTTCATTTCATATTTTTCTATTGTTCTAAAAACAATTTCACTTGCATTCGGCTTCGGCAAAATTCATATTTTGTTAAGCAGAATAAAAATTTTCCACCTTTCTTTTTTTCTCCGGGAGAAAGGATTGAAAATTTAATAAAATAGATTTAACTCTTTATCGATTTAAAATAAATTTCAATTAAACGTAAGTAAGAAAAATTGTAAATAATTACAAAAATTGAGATAAATTGCATTCTGTCGAGTAAAAATACCATTATCCTTCTTCTTTCTTCCTTCAATTTAAATTCTATATATACATATATTGATTCACCAATCTCTTCTGAAAATCAATTTATAATCTTGAAATAAATAAGATACGTATTTCTGATATGATTACAAGCAATATTTTTTCAGAAATAAAAAACGATTAAACTTTATTAAAATTAGGAAAACTTTAAACCACTGTAACTTCCAAGATAGCGACATCTGATCAATGAATAAACGATCATCAGAGGCGAGGATTCTTTCTTTTTAAAACGCCCTTTCATTTATCCCGATACGACTTCCGGTTCCAGAGATATCTTCGTACAAAGAAAAACTAATTTCTTAAACCGTTCACCTTAAACCGAATTTAATCGTATTGAAATTAGGAAAACTTTGAACCGTTGTAACTCCGAAGATATTAACTTCCGGCAAACGAACGAACGATGATTAGAAGCGCGGAACCCTTCCCTTTAAAACGCTTTTTCGTTTACCTCGATACGACTTCCGGTTGCCGAGATATCATCGCGTAAAAGAAAGGGTAATTTTTTAATCGTTCGCCATCTCCTTCCTTGTCCCTCATTCGAACTTCTCGCTCGCGCTTCGTTTCACTGACCTACCCGAAACTGCAGACAAGCGGGCAGACGCGATTCCTGGAAAAACGTGGTACGCGATTCCTGGAAGGGCGCCTGTTTCCAGGAAAAGAATGTAGGTCATAATCCATACCCCGCCGCGAAAACTTTGAAGCCTTATATCTCAGCAACCGATTCAGATATCGGGATAATTCAAAAAGCGACTTGAACGGCATGCCTTCCCCTATTCCCTGACCAAGTTTCGACGACAACACTTTTAATTTTTCCCTCGCGTTTTTCACGCGAGAATTTCAAGTTTTTATTCGTGACTGCGATCGTACGTCTGTTGTAAAATTATTTAATCTGACACTTTTCAAATATAATACTAATAAAGTGATCTGTACAAATATTTGTGATATTCTATATATCGTTAATTCATTTAATTCAATCCTACCATCACAATGTAAAAAAAAAAAACAATTTACGTCAGCAAGGAAGGAATAACGAAAACTTTTCTCCCTCGGCCACAACAAACTCTCCCTAAAAGACTTGTCAACCAACCCCCGTAAACACAACGTCAAAAAAAGAAAAAAAAAGACAAGGAACCAGGCGTACGAAACGCACAAAAACCAAGTTACAATCAATCTCTGCCAGCAGCCGTCTGCGCAGATCCGTGGCACAAAGGACCGTCTCCACCAAGGACATAAAACTCGGCATATCCCCAGCTTTATCAAATTTTCCATTATCGGAATCACCCTGTTTTACAGCCCCGCTGTCGCGATACCGCGAAACGTTTAACTCGCGGCGAGCCAGACAATATCCATCCTCCGCGCGTGGGGGGGATGGATCTCCCACCGTCTGGTCCACCGTTTCCACCTTGTAATAACGTTTCAAACTCAAGAGAGGGGAGGAGGGGGAAGGGGCGAGTTATCAAAGGATCCATGGCCGAACGAACGACGGGACGGAACGAAATCCGTGTGCACTGGTGCACGGAGGGCTTTCGAGTCGGTCGACTTTAGGGCCGCGTAAAACGTTTAAGCGTGGCTATCAAATTTTCCACCGGCACTGGTTTACGGCGGTTCGAAGCGAATCGCCTCGAGATTAATGCCGCCATTATAGGGAGGGAGGATCCCTCCCCCCTCGAGAAATTTTCGATTTGGAATTTTCAGCCTAACCTGAGAGATTGAAAAAGTATGATTGAGTCGAAATTGTTGAGTTTTTATCAAGGATTACAAATCTTGATGAATTTTGTTTCGTGGAGGAAGGGTGGGGTTAAGATGGTTCGGTGAAAGTGGGTTAAGAGTCTTTGAGAGTGTTGCTTAATATTCTGAGTATAATATTTTATATATATATATTTTTTTTTTTAATGAAAATCCTTTGTATTCCCTAAAGGCTTGCATATTCGTTAAGTCCTTTGTAATCTTTCGTGTTGTCTGAGATTATTTTATATTCCTAAAATTATATCCCTGTATTCTCTAACGTTTTAAATAATGTTTAATAAGCCTGTGACGTGAAGTAAATTAACACAGAGGCTTCTCCGCGTAAGAAACTTGCCCCAACTTCCATCAAAAATTATTCTAATTAAATTTAAGAATAGAATTTTAAATTACATTTTATATATATATATAATTTTTCTATAATTAAGGAAATTATTTAATAATGGCAAGCGTATTTAATATTAATTTTATTTTATTTTCAGTAACGATTGTTAATAATTGACAACGTTTTATAATTTTTAAAACAATACATCGAATGAAATGATCTGTAATCTGTATATTAAATAAATAAACATCGTCACGAAAAATAAATTTCTTCTAAAAAGAACATTCTTTGATCTGATTTTTAAATACATCGAAGAGAAATTTTCGAGAGGAAATTACGATCTAATTCCTACTTGCACATCATCGAAAAGAATTTGCATATTAAATGCAAATTTTAATTCAAACTTGCCGAGGTGAAGAGGGCCTGATTCCTATCATTTTTAATTTACACCTCTCATTTATTGTCAATTTTATCGTTTTTATCTTCTTAAAATACTAAACGAGCCACGTTAAAAAATTTTATACGATGTTTTATAACTGCTTTTGCCAAAAAGTGTATCAAAGTATTTCAATCATAATTTTTCTATAGTAAAATCATTCGTATAGAAAATCTTTTTTCGTTTCGAAATTTCTATCTAATCTATTATTATTAATTTTCCCAACATACCGTCGATTGTTACAGCGATTTCAAATTTATACAACGTCAAAGAGCAACTTAAGAGAAGCTTAATCCGTGCAAGATTTAAGAGCAAACCGATAATTCCAAAGTTATTTAAAATACTCTTCTCCCTGTGAGAAGAGTCTTAAGAAATTCGTCGGCCCTCTTTAATAATTTAATAAAGTAAAGTTGACGTTACGAACTTTAAACTTTGGTTTTATCTTTTAGGAAAATATATACCGAGCATCTGTATATTCGTTTCCCTTATTCCCTTTAATGCAGAAAACGAGGAAGCTCGAGGACTTGTACGAGGAAAATGAGCCACGTTATGGTTCTACCGTGGACACGAGGCAATCTGTGGACGACGCGTAGAAACCGCAAGTCCCCTGGAATGAGCGAGGCAGAAAACCAAAAATAGGGCGTAATAAGATAATTAATGCAAAACGTTTACGTAATCACTGGTTGCGAGTTTCCCTCCCTAATTAGGGGCTTGAAATTGACAGGCTTGGAATGAAAAATGATACATTATGACAAAAAAATTTATATATTAAAAAAAGAGAAGAAAATAATACAATAATCTAGAAATTTCACGATGAGTCACCGACAAATTTCTATTCGTGCACAAAAATCGAGCAGAGTAGCCAAGAAATTAGAAATTCTTCGAATTTAGCTGAAAGATAGGTGGATATTATAGAAGAATTTTTAAAATATGATGGAATTTATTTCAAACTGGAAGCATTGGACAGAAGGAGGAAGAAAGAATGTCGCGACGGTATATCTGACAGGATATTTAAATTCAAGTAGCAAACATTCAGGTTCTCGCGATGGAAAATCAATAAGATATACGGGGTGTAATGAAACAGCTTTGTCAGTCAACGGGAGAGGTGTTCCATCACGAAATTCCCATGTTCATCGTGTCATGTACCGAGCCATCGATCTAGACGAATAAATCGCCCCTTCGTATAATATTGAATGTCCCCACGTCTGAGGCACGACGCGTTACGCGTTCGATAATGCTTCCTTTGTCTTCATACCTCACTTCACCGCTGCTCCACACTCGATGGAAAAAACGGAGCGAAAATAAAATTGGCTTACTCCTCGATATTTACATGTATTAATCACAAAGAACGAATAAATTAAACTTATATTTATATTGAATGGAAAAAGGAAATATACATTAATCTAAAACTGTTTAAAAACTAGAGCTAATGTTAACGTGTATCTAAATATATTGTACATATATATATAACAAATTGAATATAAATCTATAATTAATTTGGTTAAAAACACTTGCAAATTTTTAGAGGTTGCTTAGACAAAAACAAAATCAGGGACATCGCTTGGAAAAGTTGATCAAGCCGTGAGAAAAGAAGTGGAAACCAATTCATAAATGTATTGATTCTATCTCAGATCCTTTCTGTCTCCTTGCCAGCCAAAAGGAAACAAAAAAATATACAGAGAATCTTATCACAGAGACACGTATATTATCCAAATTAAACTTCTTTCTGAATTTCCACTGATTGGATAAAAAACCAGTGACTGATATCGATTATCGCTAATCAATTTCATAATAAAACTACTTTACAATAGTGACGAAAAAGAAAAAAAAAATCGTATCACAAGATACGAATTTTCGCGACACAAATCGATCGATACACACGACTGATTATCCACTAATAACAAATTTACAATATTTACAATGCTGATCAGACTCTCCCTTCCCAGGAAAATCGCAGAAATTCAATTCGATTCACCAACAATCCTACTCATCGATCCATCGCATTTACTGCACGAATAATCTCCACCGTAAAGAAGCCTTTCCTTTCCTAAAAAAAAAAAAAAAAAAAAAAAGGCAAAGCCAAATAATAATCCAAATAGCCTCGATTCGACAGGCGGTGAAAAAAAGCAGCTGCATCTTTCCTTTCTCTCTCTCTTTCTGTCGAGAACACTCGCTACGTGTATACGGGCATCGTGTAACCGTTGTCGTAATCGGAAAGCGGAAGTGGCATAGGCATCCGTGTAAAGGGACGGCAGCCCTCCGATTGATCGGGAAGGATCGTGGCGGTAGATCGGCGGTTCTCGGTTGGCGGCTCGCGCTTGCGCTATTGCGCGTGCGCGTGCTTGGTACGCGTGTGCGTGAGCAAGGTGTCGCTACGCGTGTAAACCGCAGGGCAGAGCGGGCAGGCGTACTTTCCCGGGAAATGAACGTAATAGTGATTGCGCACGTTCGACACGACCTTACCGCACAACGAGCACCGCCTCCTCTCGTCGCTGTTACTCTGTCTCTCAAATATTTGCGATATCCGCCAATTTTTCAGCTCTGCAACAACGAAAGAAACCACAGGGTCAGCGAATGCCTGCCTGAAAATGCGTCACCGCGTCATCTCTCTATTTCTGGCTCTCTATTCTTTTCTCTCTCTCTCTCTCTCAATGTATATATATGTATGTATATTTGTCTATCCCTTTCTTTGATCTTTTTTTTTAAATCTCCAAGTTTTTCCAAGAATTTCGCGTGACTATATATATATATATATATGTATGTATATATATATATAAATATTCTACGATCCAACGTGCGCACGTGTGCGTGTAAGGCTGCGTGTTAACTCGAGAAAGGAAATGGATTTAGTTATACTTTATTTTCTTTTTTTGTTTTGTTATTATTGTTCCTTTACGGCTCGCAAATATTTTTTGAGAAATAAATAATTTTTCGATCATATGGGGGAGGAGGGGTGATTATGCTTGAAGCTAAGGGATTTTGATTAGCTGCAATTCTCCGTTTCGAAGTGTTATATATATATATCGATGGAGTGTCGCTGCTATGGAAAGGTAAAGAAAAAACGCGTGAAAATGGAAGATAATAATTCGTGAAAATATTTGCCCTACGATTAAACTATCTCCCTATCTGACCAGGCTCTTCATTAAGTATGGATATATTCCGTAGGATCGATTAATACTCTCCCTCTTCTTTTCTTTTCTTTTCCATCTCTTTTCTTTCCTTTCATTCTTCAATCATTCGCATACATTTTATTGATCTATCTGGTGGATTTTAAAATTTCTTCTCGATTCGCGTGTTCCTCTGCGATTGACGAACATATAAAACTCGAAAGATATTTCGATAAAGAGTTTCAAATTGAATTACGAAAAAATATATATATATATATAATTTTGTATAAGGAAAACATGGTAACAAGGACGATGACAGTTGTATCGATTGCACGAGAAAAATTACGCGAAGAGAATGGAAATATATTTCTAAGGTCTTAACAATATTTTCCCTTATCGATTTCTATAGAAATGGAATCAAAATATCTTTCCTCCCCGCGGGGAAGCATTTTTAGTTATCAAAGGATAGATAGGAAGTATCAGTGTGGAATGGAAGAGAAACGGTTTTTCTCCACAGTCTGCTCGAGTTCGACATCCTTGGCGCCTTTAAGTCGCGCCAGGAACTTGTTGCGTGACATCAATTGCCGGGAGAAAGGAAACAACTGGCATCGAGGATTTATCTTGATTTTCTGGCCGAGAATCCCCTTTGGAATATTTTAGAGGCAATATTCCTGGAGAAATTTTGTTTATCCGGCTGGATATTTTTCTATTTCTTTTTTTTTTTTTTTAAATCTAAATCGAAAACTCTTAATATCCTAAATATTAATATACAAGTTAAAAAAAGATCATTCATTTTCAACTTGTTTGAAAATTAATCATAAAAATTACAATCACAAACCTCCTTACCCAATTCTACAATCTTAAAAATTGATCCTTCTTAAAAGAAACACTTGCACCACAACACTCGTATCCATTCACCCTAACGATAAAGAAAATCATCTCTTTTTCATTAAAAATCCCCCTTCGAATTCAGAACAAATCTCGTGTCTCAGAGATCGTTGGAAAATCGCAGGGACAAGGGAGAGGAAGATTTAAGGGACGAAGAGAGAAATCGGTCATCAACAACGCGATCAGAGATCGGCGGGATGTGGATTCTGACCGGACGAATTATCGAACTCGTCTCGTGCCCGGTTTTTTTCCAACGCCAACCGTACGATACGTCCTAGCGCCGGATCCGGGCGGCGGATGTATCGACAGACAGGCCAATATCGTGACGCTCCCCCCCTCCCCTACTTGAAATTGACGATCGATCTGTACGTGTGTGTATGTGTATGCCTGTGTGTGCTTTCAAACTGTCCCCGTTTTACAGATTCCCTTGCCATAAACAGATAGTGCGTTTCATCGCACAGCTGGAAATTGCGATGATTCGACGCTCGATGATCGCATTTGCATAAACTCGTCCCCACAGCGATGCGTTAACCTTCGTACGACGATCGACGATCGTTACGATTATTGGGATCGAATCGTGCGTATCGTCGATGGATCGGAAGGAAGTGGTTCGCGAGCGAAACGGAGATCGGAATTTTTCGTGGATAGATTTAATAATAATAATAATAAATATTATTTTAGCATTTCATTCTTCGAAATTTTATATATCCAATATATCGTTTTATTATTGATAATTTATTATTATGCGTCCATTATTGGTATCCTTCATTTTAAAATTGAATTGAATCGAAGGATCGAACGATTTTTATCAAGTTCACTGCTCGAGCAGTGTGAACGAAGGTTAACGGGCAGGGAGAAGAACAATGATCTGGAAGAAAAAAAAGAAAGATAGACGGCTCGGTTAACACACAATTATGTTTAATCAAAAAATTAGTATGAAATACATTAAATGCACATGTGATTAATTCTCCATAGTTTTTTTGTTGGATTTTTTTTTTTTTTCTGCAAATTTTTTAATGTTTGCTTCATTTATCCTCATCATCCATATATTATCTATACACTATATAATAATTAAAGGTGTATATAATAATTGCAATCGTAACATAACACTTGCAATGTTAGAATAACCATAAGAATAAGAATATAATCGTAGTAACAATAAGAAGTAGTAAGAATAATCATTTTTTTTTTTCCCCCATTATTATTATTAATTAATGTTTTTTTTTTTTTTAATTCTTTTTTTTTAATTCTCAAGTTTGTTTTTCTCGGTAATAAAATCGATTACGCCCTATGATCGTTATATGTCCTCCGTTATATCGGCATGGTCTGCGGTTAATTATTTTATTTTTTTATTTTTTTATTTCTTTTTTTTTCCTCCCCCCCTTCCCCGCTTGCTCAATATAATATTCTCGGTTCTATTCGGTGCACGATTTCCCCATTGTCGTTTTTTTTTTTTCTGCTTTATATATATATATATACCTTTTTTTTTTTTTTAATATATATATTTCATTACCCTTTTTTTTTCTTTTTCTCTTATCTCATTTTTCTATTCTTCTCGTCGATATTCTGCGCCTATATTGTACGCGTTACACGTAACCCGAAAATAACTGATACGCAATTATTACTCGTCCGATTTTTTTTCTTTTTATACAAAAACGACAATAAACTAGCGCCACCATTGTCGCAAACTATTTCTTCTCGTCGACCTATACACATATATATATGTAACCTCAATCACGATCTTTAGACTCGATGATACACTAGCACTAATGATAACGTAACAACGCCTTCCATATTTCCCACAAGTATACAATGATTGCGGTATCGTATTAATTATTGAATCGTGTTAAAAGCGACAAACAAATTCTTTCGGAATCGCAAATGTCGACTTTATCGTATCGAGATTGCCGTGTGTCGTTTAGTCTTGGCACCTAGCAACCTTGCTCAGGTCGAGGATATTAATCGCGAACGGCAAACGGCGAAAAACGATCATCACAGAGCCACGATCGATCACACGAGCCGAACGACCAACATCGACCACGGCCAAACACGAGAATACGTTGAGCCAACGTGAAACGGAGCGACAAAAACAGACAGCTGGATGATCATCCGGCGCAGGGTTGACCCCGTTTCCCCGTCATCAACGTATCCTCGTAGTCGACATCGCCACAGGTCAACGATGCGACACAGAAAGCTCCAAATCCGTGGCACAGTTATCATCGTCTGATCAGATATACATATATATAACCACGCCCTTAGGTCTAGCTCTTAGAGGTTAGGTCTAGCTAGATTCAATTCACTTCTCTTCCGACCTCACCTTCTCTCTCTCTCTCTCTCACTCTCTCACTCTCTCTCTTTCTCTCTCTGTATTATTATTATTGTGTATGTATGTGTGTGTTTTTTCTTTTGTTTTGTCTCTCTGTGCATATATATATATAGATAGAGTGTCGCAACGAAGTATAAACGAAGGAACGGAAGTAAAAAGGAAGAGAAAGAAGCGAGATGATGCTGAGGAGGAGCTCCACGGATCGTAACGAAAGTGAAAAAGAACGAAAGGGTGATAGCAAACATTCTCTCTCTCTCTCTCTCTCTCTCTCTATTTCTCTCTCTCTCTAGATTCTCTATTTCACAGGTAGTAGGTTTATAGAATGGTGGTTGAAGGAAAGGAATTTCGCGTCGATTTGGTTCCTTCATCTCTTTTTTTTTTCTTCTTTTATCTCGACATGCACACGTATATATTCGTCCTCGTTTCTCTCACTCTCTCTCTCTCTCTCATACAACGAAACGCTCGTTATCTTTCGTTCTCTCTTGCTCGCCTTCCGGTTCATTCTCACCACCACTTTTTTTTTTTTAGGTTACGTCGCACACGAAAATGCAACGGTATAACGATTCTTCTTCTTTTCCCTTGTTACTTTTCTTTTTTTTTTTCCCCTTTCTTTCTTTCTTTTTTTTTTTTTGTTTCTTTTTAAACCTTTCTCACCTACACGTTGAATCTACACATAGAGGCTCTTTTGTTTTCCTTCATTTCCTCTTTTTCTCGGTTTCATCCTATGTACACATGCCATGCAAAATCACAAAACTTTCAGTCTGACAGTCGCGCCGATTTCTTTCTTTCTTTCTTTCTCTCTTCTTTTTTTCATATTCATTGTTTCGAATTTCTCTCTTTCCCCTCCCTCTTTTTCACTCTTTTTGTTTTCCTTTTCTTTTTTCTTTTCTTTCTATTTTATTTACCTATTATTATTTCGTCGCTTTTTCTTTACTTTTTTCTTTTTTTCCTTATCCTCGTTTTTTCCTTTTTCCCCCGAATGACGAGTAGAATACGCTCAGTAATACGCGCGTACGGGAATCACGATTATTCCCTGTACTCGCGCACGATTTACAATTATTACAGAATTTTTTTTTTTCTTCTTCAATATATATATATATATATATATATATATATATATATATATATATACATACATACATACATACATATATATATATATATATATATATACATATATATATACATATATATATATATATTATCCCCCGAGAAAAATAACAAAATGTATATATATATATATTTATATTTATATATATTCATATTTATATTCATATATACGATAGATAGATATATACATATACCGTGTTTGTATATACATATATATCCATGATTATATCCATACTTTTGTATATATTAATATATATAAAGAGATATTATAATAATAGTACTTTTTTTCTTCTCCCCTTCCCCCCTCCCCCCCTCCCCCCTCCCTCCCCCTGTTAATTAGTTTCGGTAATGTACAAGGGCGGCGAATATATCGGGCAGCTGTCACTAGCCGAGTTTGAAAAAAACAAAACGTGCTCCTTATCCTATGATCAGCTAAACCTAGACCCTAGGTAACAAACCTACACCTAATGTAACTACACTCATAATGTTCACTTGCACAGCCATTAGTTTCTTCTCTTTTTTATCGTCGCATCTCATGAGTGCCGCTCCTCATCCTTTTTCTCTTTTCTCTTTTTCTTCCTCCTTTTCCGTTCCTTCTTCCTCTCTTCTCCCCTTCCCTCCCCTTTTCATTCACAACGAACGAATCGAACATCCACGATATATATATATATATATGTACGAGTCGTCTCGAATCCACTCGATTGATCACTTGTGGTATTGCAGGGTGGTTTGTGTAGACGTGCTAATTTCCACGACGAATGTTATTGTTTCGAGTAGTTTTGAGAGTACAGGGGAAGTTGAAAGTTGGGAAGCTTGTTGACGGTAACGAGGGAACGTCGCAGTTGGTCCCTGGTCTGGGAAGAATAATCGTAGGAAGGTTGGTATCGTGTAAGGTATATAATATGTAACGAAAGTTGGAAATTGGCTGCGTTTCTATATACGAGGATTTGTTAATTTTGGAGTTTGGAAAGTTTGAATTAAAAAATGAATTTTGGAATTTGTCCTAGGAAGGATCTAATTTTTTTTAACCATTTGTGTATACGACTTGAAGTTGAATAAGTTATCTGTAGCGATAAATATATAATTTTATTAAATGTAATATCGAAAGATAAAGTTCATTTCAACTGTATGAATAAAACTAGGATAATTTTTGCATATATATTCGTTCACCACTACATACCACTGAATTATTTCAGCAAGCTTGAAAGACCCAATTGTTTCGACAAACACTAGCTTAAAAGACTTATTTAGTTACTTTGGCAAACTGTATTCGCATTTCGAAACGCTTATTATCAAACAGTTTTTGCTAAAACTTGGACACATGAAAAATCACGTTCTACGATGTATAAAAATTCAGGGCCAGAATTATCATTTACGCGTCCCCGGCGAATTATTCACCTCCCATTTATCACCCCTAAATAACGGACACTAAGCCTTAGACCATCGTTGATCGTTAAAAAAAGAAATCAAAGGGTAGAAATTTTAGTGCCCTAAGTGATTAGTGCCTAGTTTCGCCTAAACCAACCCTGTCGAAATACTCGCAATCTATATTATTTCCTAATCTCAAACCCTTCAACAATGACCCAAACATCCCGTGGTCTCGATTTCCATATAATTTTCCACGAAATTATAATAAAGAATTATCATCTTACGCACTTAACATTTAATCCAATAATATTTAATCCAAATGGATACCCTGATACCCTCCCTCGTAGTCTCGAATAATGAAAAGAAAGGAGAAGGGAGAGGCGAAGAAACGGAGGCGAAGAAAATCCCACGAGATTGCACGGTTTCAGGTTCGAACCGCGATTGTTCCAAGCGTTTTGTTCGAGTGTTTATTATTAAAAACTTGGAAGAATTCGAAAGCGAGGATGCGAGTATCGCTGCGGCGCGACGACTTGGAAAAGTGAACGGAAACGGTGATTTTCATTCGTTTTGTGCCTCGCTCCATTCCCCCGCCCAACGGTTCTTAACGCCCACGGAAAACTTAACGCGCGTTTCGGCCAGTGACAGCTGCTGCTTTCGGCCCGTTATATATTTTTTTTTTTTCCCTATAATATTGCACGATTTTTTCATCCTTATTCTTTTTTTTTCTCTTTTCTTTCCTTTTTTTTCTTTTTTATGTTTTTTTCGCATTTTTCTTTTTTTTTCGTTTACTTTAAATTCATCTTCAATTTCAATAAGGTGTTAGCACCAATCTATTATATCACAATGTTCCACTCCACACCACGCAATTGTAAATATATAAATACCTATATGTAATAGTAGTAGTAGTAGTAGTAGTAATAATAGTAGTAGTAGTAATAGTAATAGTAATAGTAGTAGTAGTAGTAATAGCAGTAATAGTAGCAATAGTAGTAGTAATGGTAGTAATAGTAATAGCGGTAGCGATAATAGTAGTAATATAGTGTAGTCATAGTAATAATAGTATATAGTAGAGATTTCCCGTTTAATTAATAAAGATTTCGATAATAACAGCCAGACCAGTGGACCAGTGGTCAAACGTGGTACGGGTCACGTTGACACGGGTCAATTCAATATTTTGCGTGCCGAGTATTTCTCTCTTCCTACTTTTTCTTTTTTTTTTTTTTCTTTTTTTTTCGCGATTCCCTTCACGGTTAACGATCCTTCTCTCTTTCGACTAGTCGATACATGTACGTCGTGTTCCCGTCGTGTGCTTTAAAAACAGTTATTACGCGTCCCCCAGGTATATATAAAAATTTGGTTCGCACGGATATGTTTTTCATGCTCTTATCCTCTTATCATTTGCATTCATTGTGTGATGATTCAGGTATGCGCCGCTCGATCAAAAATTTGAAATTTGAATCTTCCTACATCGATAAATATCTCGTTATATTGATTAATCTGATTAATTTCATTTAATTCGCGGATTTTTTTTTTAGGATAAGAATCCTAACGATTCCCATTTATCCACTTTCGTTCTTGTTTGCAAAGGAATATTTTTGAGATGAAAATATATATTCTTTGATCTACTCTTTTAACTTAATCTTTTTCTCGCACACGTGTATATGGATATCAATAATAAATATTCTCGTTTCGAACGAGAATCCCTTCCAACTTTTCATCCAAAATTTCGAAATTTCAAACTTTTGACCAAGACCAATTGTACCTGCCCTCGATTCTCCCGTTTCCAGATTCTAATCCGGACAAACATCTAACTGGCAAACGAACGGACCAGCGGCAAAAATCACAGCGAGAAAGGAAACTGGAACCGACGAAAAGAAGCTACAAGGTGAAAGGAAGCTCGGACTGATTCCCGCGACCGGAAGAACCGCCGCAGAATCTCCTCCTTCCTCCTCCTTTCCTTCCCCCATCCCTCCCCCCTTCCGTCCTCCTCCATCCGTTTCCGGCCATCGAAAGAAGAAACCCCCTTCGCGTTCGTGGAAAACATTCCAAACGCGTTGTATCCAATATCAAAGCGTTATTGGCGCCTGTTTCGAAAGGAAGGAAATGAGGTGAAACACGGAACACGTGGGGGGGGATTGCTGCGATTCAAGGTATTTTCCATTGAGGGGGAAATGCTAAAACTTTTCGCCCGGCCATGCACCACCACCAGGTGCATAGCTTAAGCCCATTTACAATGCTCGCAGCCAGCCTGGATTTATTAGCACGTCCATTAGAGAATTAAAACACGAGCACGAGGACAGTGGATTTCGTATGCCTGCAAGAATACGACTCACAAGTTGGGGCAGTTTACCCTTCTGAGAATGAATTAGAAAGAAATCATCGTGGCGGGGAGATGGATCGAAGATTCTTGTTTACTCGAGAAAGTAGATTTTTAAATTCGAAGCTTAGTTCAAAGATTTTCTTCTTATGAGCGAAGAATTAGGGAAGAGATAATGTTAAGAAATTCCCTGGAAGAGAATTATTATCTAAAAGAAAAATGACAAGTGTTCGTATACAAATATTGATCGTAATAATTCATCTGGCTACTAGAACCTGATAAAGAAAGTAAATAAGTTTATAACTCTAAATTAAAAGGATTCATCATCTTCAAAAATAATCCTACGTATCTCATTTAGGCCTTACTTCTATTATATTTAAACTTTAACCCCCTACTACTTGTGTATCTTATTTATACTAAATTTTTATTTTCACTAAACAATTTAATTTCCTATCTCTCCCACCAGAATCAATATAAATATCCTCGCAACAAGCAATGAAAACCTTCTGACCGATACAATTCATTAATTCGCGAATAAGAAGGAGATCCGATGTTGTAAAAGGGGCTCGTTGCGCGCGTTTACAAATTACACCCGGAAGAATCCGTTTGCTCGAACAAGGGCGTTACACAGGGGATGGATTTTCATTGATCTCGCCGATGATCCGACGACGATGCACCATCGACCTCTTCCCTCCCTCCCCTTTCGTCCCATCAGCGCAAAATACGCGCCGCGCTTCGCATAGCGATCGAACACTGGAGCACGATAACGAGCAACCCCTTACACGCCGATTCTGAGTGAATGCCATTCGAAATATTTGTCTAACCGATAAAACGCGCGGGTAACGAGCAGGAAGATTAGATCTTCTGAGAAAAAAAAAAAAAAGAAACGATCTTGTAATCATCTCGATTGATTTTAATTAAACGCGCGAAATTTGAAAATTTGAACTCGATTATTTAAATCGAAATAATTTAACCTAAGTTTAGAATAGTTTTAGAAATTTTTTGAAGATAATTGTGCAGTGTTTGATTGTATATATACATATATTTAAGATTAGAGTTTATGATAATTGAATAAAAATTTACAATTTTTCTATTCTGGCAAATAAGAGATAAACGAAACAAAAAAATTCTTCCAACTTGCTCTTCTTTATATATATATATATATATATATACCACAAATCTACCACGGGATCAGAGGAGAAGAATACACGTGCGGGAAGTTTGTCATAAGTCGAGGGGGGGGGGGGGACAATTTTCTTGCAGCTCACGATCGAGCTCGATAAAGAAGGGGGGTGGAAAATAAGGTTCAAAGTGAGATAAATGTATGCGGGAAGCGGAGTGTAGAGCGAATGGAGGATCAGGACAGGATGAAAAGAGCAGGGAAGAGAAGAGATCGTGGAATAAAAGAAAATATCTCGCGACGTATGACGTCTTCTCAAAGAGTCGTGTTATGTTAAAGAGGGTTCGCGCATAATTCCCTGTCTCTCCGGAACTAAAACCGGAACTAACCTCGAAAGTTAGTCGAAGAAATGGAAACGATATGAATTAATGGGTTTCGATGGGATTTCATTGCTTGAGATGATTTTTTATTATATTGCCAAGAATATGTTTTATGATGTTCCCCGAATTGTATCGATTGCGAAGGCATCAACGTATAATATATAAATTCGTTTTTTTAATTAAATATACAGGGTGTTCCATTTTAACTTGGACAACGAAATATGAATTGGATGTTATTTTATTCAAGAGAAAAATATTTATTCAAACGAAAGGTGCGTGATGTTTCAATAATAAGATTGGAGATATTCTCGTCGTCCAAGTTGAAACTGGAACGAGTGAATCTCCTGTATGATATTCACGATTTAATTATCGATTATATATTAAATGTGCTATTTGGCAAATTGTGTGAGTGTGAGTTTAAATTATATCCGTGACCGATATGTGAGTAACCACAACATGGCCAAAAATATTTTATGATTGTCAAATAATTGTTCGTATCAAAATATTCGACCAAGATATATCAAAATTATCCTCGATTATGAAGCTTATCCCCTTATGCCTATGGCTACGAATTTTTTTTAGATTAAATTAAACGCCGATAGAATTATCGTTATTAATTTACCCTGTGAATATCTCATTCTTCATTTAACCCTCTCGTTCCTTACATTTTAAAATATTATGAAATTTTAATACTTATTGGAAATACTAATCGCCATCATTATTGTTGCAAAATTCTCTCTACATACATATATATATATATATTTTTTTTAAATTTTTCCACGAATGTAAAATATACATATAGCCTACTAACCGTCGAATTAATAAATAATCCTTACTTTACTCACAACCTTTCCCAAACAACGAAATATATTCAAACGAATTCGAATATCTCATAAATTTTTCCTTTTTCACAGCTCAATATCACACACATATATATAGTAACTACTTTACTCCTCCTCCACTTTCCAGAAAAATCTTTACTTATAAGTAGCAAAAATACTCGATAATATATCGATCATATCTTACTATCGAACGTATTAAATATTATTTTCCAAAAATAATATCCCCCTAAAAAATACCCCCTAAAAAAAAGAAAAGAAAAATTACAGCCAATCTCGTGCTGCTCTCGTGCCACGAAATTCAGAAACGAAAGGGTTAAAAATCCAATCCAACCCCCCCAATCATATCCAACCTCGCCAACAACCACTAAAAAAAAAAAAAAAGAAAAAAATACCACGCTCGACTGAAAAAGAAGCAGAATAAGGAAATCGATATACAACAACGATGATAAATCAACGATGATGAATCGAGAGATCGAACGGAGGAGGAGGTGGGGGGGGCTAGAGGGGGCTGAAAAAAACGGCTCATCGATGCACGTTCGCTCGTTCCATTTATCACTCGATTCCCCCGTGTCGTTCAACGTTCAACGTCTGCGTTTACGCTTCCCCAAGTCGTGAGCGTGTACAACCACCCTCCTCTCCTCTTATTCCCGGCGAAAGAGCGCGCGCGAAGAAGAAATAGGGCCACGAGAATACGTAACAACGGGCACGGTACACACCATCAAGTGCAAGCGAAAAAAAAAAAAAAAAAAAGAAGAAAAAAAAAGAGGCCTGCCTGGTGGCTGGCTGGCTGGCTTGGCTGGCTGGCTGGCTCGACGATCCTCGTCTGGATGACTGCTAACGATTTCCCGCCGCGTTTCCCCATCGCTGACTCGAGGGGGTTGCGGCCAAAGTGCCGTTTAACTCGCGCGCACTAAGCCGCCAAGTGCATCGATTCTACGAGACCGCGTTTGCGTTAAGACGCGTTTTTCTTTCTTTCTATCTTTCTTTCTTTTTCTTTTTTTTTTCGTTCGATCGAAAATAATATCACCGCTGTCAAACTCGAATTTCCCTCGGAGTGGAAACGATCTTTGATTTGGAAATTATTCTACAAAAAGAATTTGGAAATCATAGGGTGTGGTTTATTAACCTGTGATATTTTTTTTTTTTGGAACTTCTATATCTTTTTTTTTTGAAAAGATGTGTAAATTAATAAATGATGCGTTTCGATGAAGTATTTTTGTACGTGTGTTTGAATTTTAATATTCCAATATTTGGTTGATTAAATGTACGTTATTTTTTTTAAAATTATTATATAAAAATACGTAAATCAATATGGTGCCTTTTATTAACTTAGAGAATCGTTTGATTCGCTAAGCACGTTGATGTCGCGTTTCTGCTAGGCGATTTTTTGCTTCTTTGATCAATCGAGTCGTATAAAAATTACACGTGTAGATTGGATTTAGATCAAGTGGAAATGAATTTTCGATCTCGAATATCATTCCAGTTCGAAAATATTAAAATCGTAATTTAAATTACACGATATTCTGGCATTTTTTTTTCCCACATCTACGAGTTTTTAATTAATTTTAAATTTAATTAACGTTAAAGTTAGCACCAAATCAATTTACACATCTAATAATTCTTATTATCTGTAATTTGTTTCATTAATTATTCCCTTAATCAACATCTCCTATCTTCTCCCTCCCCAAAAAAAATATATATATATATATTTCTCTTAAACTCTCTTGACAGCAATTATTAAAATTACGCTTGAAACTTTTATTCTATTTTCCCTAAACTTTTAAACAAAAAAAAAAAAATTGGCTGCAATTACTAAAATTGCACCCATCTTAACAATCCTCTAAATCCTCCTCTAAGAAACGAATCATTTGATAAAGCCCCGACTTTTCCGAAATTAATCAAAAATTTTCTTTCGCTAATAAAGAAGAAAATGATATGAGTGCATCCACTCAATTAATTACAGCCAATTAATTAATTCTTTTTTTACTACTCTCGTCTCATCTATCACAGCACATAGCGAGAAGATTCTCGATAAAATCATCGACAATGTGAATCGATTCGAACGAATCGATCTTTATTTTCAAACAGGTGTAATAGAAAGGAGAAAGAAAAAAAAAACGAGGGTTGTATAATCGACACGATTAACACGAACGACGAACACGCGGGAATCGAAAAGTGCATCGACGACGAGCTCTCACGACGATCGATACCTCCACAGAACTAATTATATAACGCGGTTGGTGGCGGTTCTTGGGAGAAAAATTCTCGTCCACCTGCGAGGACACGTGGTAGTACACTGGCCTATCGAACGAATCCCACACACGATCGAAGTGCTCGGCCGGAAGCGCATCGTGATGGCCTCTCTCTCTCTCCCATCGGGAGCACCGATCAGAGTAACTCGATTTTTGATCGAGTATTTTATTATTCTTTTTAAATTTAACACGCTGCGTATTTTAGAATCGGTGAACACTTCTCATCCATAATGAAAAACTTTTAACGGGAATATATATCGAAAAATTTCTAATTTTTCCTCTTTGATAATTGTTAAAAAACAATTTATTTGTTATCGATTTGAATGTGGTGTTAAGAATTAAAGTTCCAATATCAAAATCTTTGGAATATTAAATTTCTTTTTTTTTTCAATGGAAGAATTAAAAAGTACTCGTTCGGCAAAGTCAAATATCGAGGAGGAATTCCTTTGTGTAAAAAGTAAATGTGAATCTGAGATTCCTTCATCTATCTAAAACTTTAACAAGGAATCCAAACTTTATAATCTTCCCTTTAAAAACTCGCTGCTTATCGAAATTTAAACCGTGAGAAATTTCAAAGAGATATTCCCCCTCCTGTAGAATAAAATAAATTCGATCAATTACTCGATTACGAAATGAACTATATGCAATTGGACAAATGATAATAATAGAAAAATAATTAAGCCACCATCTGATTGATCAATCGTTTCGCAGATAATTATCCATCTACGTGAGTGGATGGAGGATAGGTCGTGTGACAAAATGGCGTTGATCACGCGACCTCGGCATAAAAGATAAAAATCGTAGTACGAACACGGCGAAAATTAATTGGCTAATAAGAATTAAACAATGCTGTAATGACATTCTGCAACGAAGAGAAAATTTCATTTCTCTTTAATCGAAATTCGAGAATACGTCTCCCTATTCCTATAAAATATAATTCCACCATCTTTATCAATCATATAAAAAACAAAATATAACGAATTATACGAAATTAGAACTCGAAGATTAACCTCAAGAAGAACGACTCCAATTTCTAAATCCGAAGCGAAATTTTCTCGATCGTTTCTTTCGAGAAACCTGGCCGAGGAAAACTTTTCAAGGATCGTGAAACCGCGCGCCTGTAATCGGCGGCCGCAATTTCACCGAGGCGATAACGGTTCGGTTAGATTCACGCTCGGTGGGCGTTGTAACCGCCGGGTTCGTTGGATAAAAATCGGTGCACCACGTGAAACTCGAACGTTGTTAACCGTGTAATTACATGTAACAGTAGTCTAACGCGGTGTTAGGGAGCAATTTCATGCGGTTCCCCATCGATCCTGCCCTAGGAAAGTTAACCGATGACTGGGCGGCCGAGGCCCAGGTGTATCGACTTGGAGCAGGGGAGACGGACTGTAACTAGTCAGACACGTGAATTTTGCGTGGACGAATGGGACGAGATTCTATCTTCTCTCCAAGTGAATACGATGTAAAAGATCTGTATGGATATATGGAACGATGATCTTGAATTTTTGCGATACGTTTCCTTTCTTCTTTTTTGAAGAGGAAGAAGAAATTATTTGGAATTATTCTTCTGAGATTTGGAATTATTCTTCTGAGATACCTATTAAAAATTGAAAAATTAGTAAGACGATACGATTATTTTAGCATGGAAAATTTCTATTTTCTTTTATCGAACGAAGGAAAATCCATTTATAGAAGATTGAAAATATAACTGTTATAAACATTGGATATATATATATATAGAGAGATCTAAATTTCGCAATAATTCTTTCTTCGGTAATGACTTCAACTTTGGAAACCCCTAAAAATTCCTCCTCGCCCGACGAATAATAAAACTTTGAATGGTAGATCGCGGTTAAAAATTTCCCGCTGTGAAAACGTTTCGCAACCTAAAATTTTTATGTCGCTTCCACCTCTAACGAAAGAGTTATAAAATTCCACAACTGCGGAAACTTCGCTGTCCGTCAGAAACTTGATATAATCTCGGTTCCTTTATATCCATCCATTTTATCTATTGAGAACAACTTGAAAAAAAAGGGAAGAAAGAAAGAAAGAAAGAAAGAAAATTTCTAGAACTGCGACGTTGAATTGCACAGAAAACACACAGGAGAGTGATGAGATTTCTAAGTATTCGCGTTGAAAAAAATATTCGACGAAAACGAGCTACTGAAATCGTAGAAGGAGGACGGAAGGATCGAAGAAAATATCTTTCTACGAAGCTTTAAAATCCTAACGCGATCGTCTGTAGCGGATTTTCTCTTTGACCAGCACCCGGAACACTCGGCTAGCTTATATATTTGGTGTGAAACAACGAAATATACGTGTATGCGTGTATTAAAAAGAAAGAAAAAGAAAAAGAAAAAGAAGAAGAAGAGGGGAAAAAAAAAGAAAAAAAAATAAACGCGAACAAACAAAAAAAATTGTGGTAGTCGCGCCACGACAAAAAATCGATACGATGAGAGAAGCAAAACGAGGAGAAAAGAAAAGTCGGAAAAATCGTAATAATAATCGTCTACAAGTGCATCTAGATTCTAGGCAATTCGCCCCGTTCCATCCGATAATAATAAATAATAAGTTTTGCGTATACCGTGTTATTGTAATATAATATAACATATGTATAGATATGCGTGTATAATCTGTTGTGTGTTTTGTGTAATACATAATATAAACTCAATAATGTTTCGTTTTCCCCCTTTGTGTATATGCATGGGTAATATTGCGTGGTAATACATAATAAACAGTGAATAACACATATATAAAATCATTAAAACGATAAAACAAAATAAAATAAATTATATCCAATATATTAATTAATATACTTAATCATCTGCGTAATATATTAATATTCTGGTTATTATATATATTATATATATATATATATATTAATATTATTATTATTATTATTATTATTAAATTATATATTTATATTATATATCGATATATGCGTGTTCGATATAGTAGCCGGCTTAACTATGCAAAGTGCCCCTTCCTGCAAAAGAGAGAAGATCGACGGTAATATCATTTGATCACAATGTTAACGGTTTGGCTCTTTGAATAGCTAACGGACTCGACGTACCAATTGTATCGACGTGTTACCCAATACGAGTTACACGATTCTCCAACTTCGAAACACACTTTAAAGCCCCCCTCCCCCTCATCTACGTACGTTCTCCTTCGTCCGTCCGTCCGTCCGTCCGTCCGTCCGTCCGTCCGTTCGTCCCGTTTCGTAAACGTTCACCCTATATATTCGCGCACGCGAATTCGAATCCAAGCGTATATGCGGTGTGCAACGCATACGTATCAACGCATGCGCGACACGGTTCTTCACCTTCTTCCGGTCATCCTATCCCTGTCTCTCTTTTCATTTCCTATTTCCGTTTTCTTTCTCTTCTTTCTCAGAATCCTCCTTATTATCATTAATATAATTATTATTATAATTATTAATATTATTAATATTATTATTATTATTATTATTATTATTATTATTATTATTATTATTATTATTATATGTAGTAAGGAAGTAAATATATATGTATATATAAATTT
The DNA here is from genome assembly GCF_003254395.2 of Apis mellifera. Taxonomy (NCBI): domain Eukaryota; kingdom Metazoa; phylum Arthropoda; class Insecta; order Hymenoptera; family Apidae; genus Apis; species Apis mellifera. The sequence goes on from NC_037646.1 coordinate 5,512,450, forward strand.
TTTTTCCTCGCGTAAAAACAAACAAAGAAGAAAGGTAGAACAAACAGATTGCACCCCAACCAATTAAATATCAACGTGTGTGTGTGTGTGTGTGTGTGTAACGATGTATGCGGTGAATAATTCGTAACCAGCCCTCTTGAATAAAAATTGACACCGTTATTTTTAAACGTAAAAATATGCTAATATGCAATCGGCCGTTGCAATGATCAAACATGGCCGGCCGATGTAACCATAATTGTATATAGTAATAACGTATATAACCATATGTATATAATATAATATAATATAACATTACTGTACTAGAAATCAATCCGATTAAAGATATAAGATATATCCTTATTTGCTCTCGCATATGCACTTAAGTCCCGAATTCGTGGAATGTCTCGCGTGATTTTCCACTATCATTTGCTGCGATATTGCATCCGTGGAGGTGTGCAGTATTTAAATATCGTAAATATCATAGAGTTTTTAGAGTGTTCAATTAACAAATAACGCGTTTTATAGTTCAGAGCTCATATTAGAACTGCAAAGCGCCACTCTGTACTTCTTTTTTGTTTTTGTTTTTCCTTGCTTTTTTTCTTTTTTTTTTCTTTTTTTTTTTTTCTTTTCTCTTTTTCATTATCATCATCATCATCATCACCACCATCATTATCATTATCATCATATTCATCTTATTTCTATAAAAAAAGAAAAAAAAGACCATTAAAAACGATGCATAGGACTAAAAGATTTCGTTGTTAGTCGATTAATATTGCGTGTCACCGTACTTCCGATAATTACGGAAGTGACGCGAACTGTCGTGTGGCTGCATGTTCCGTGTCTCTGTACCTGTACGTGTATATATCACACGTGTGCGTGTATATGTGTGAGTGCATATTAATGTGGTGTATCAAACGCCCGCCTCTCTCGTCGTGTGTGTGTGTATATGTATATATATATATATATATATATATATATATATATATATATATATATACGTATATATATATATATACACTAAGTGCCCATGTCTTGATTGTATGTGTGTAGATCTGTATCCATGTGGCAAATATTCCCCGAGATCTCTCACATCATCATCTGAAAGCTCAAAGAACTCGGATCTACACGTATGCATGTGGGCGTAATATATTGCCAACGATTCCCGATGAAACGCCGATGAAACACACGATTACACTCTAATATGAAGTCCAACTATAAACTCTTCAACAACTATACGACTCACCCTGCGTATCGAATGAATTATTTCCAGTAAATCCGCATTAATAATTAATAATTAATTAATTAATCGATTAGTTATAATTCTTTTTCTTTAGCTGTCGAACGGCATTGTATCGGCCGATAGGCAGCAGCAACTACGGGAGGAATTGGCACCACGTTTGCTCCCACTTTATATATATATATATATAATATGTAATTCCGTTAAATCTCCCCATATTAATATTTATATTAATATTTATATATAGCAATAATGCGCGAATCGTGAATTCTCCCGAGCTAACTTTCTTTAGTATCGTCGATCGGCGCAGCGCTCGTCACCACAAAAAAAATAAAGCTGCCCGGTCTTTGGACATTGTTCGAAAACAGCGTTTTTGCATGGCGGCCGACTTACGTACGAGTATACGCGCATGCGCCGTGAGGCGCGTTCATATGCGCGCATGCGCATCCGCGCGTCACCGATCGGTCCCGCGAGCGTTGGAAAGCCGAGATATACAAAAAGCGACCCGCGCCAATTTTGATTCGTCTCGGGCACTCATTATCTGTTCTCGGATGCGTCGACCGTCAATGAAAAAACAACAACAAACAACAAACGGCTAATTCGCCAGCAATCGAGAAGGAACTTTATCGTCGCATCGTAATGATCGATCGTAAAAAACCCGGTTCGAGTCGCGCCGAAGACGAATCAAATTTAAAAATCGGCCCGTCGAAGGTAAGTTCCCGCGGTTAACGATTGCGGCAGCCACGCGCATGCGCGTGCGCCGCTGCTATTCCCGACCGATCGTTCTCGCGCGTGCGCACCACACGAATGTCCCCTTACAATTATATTTGCGCACGCGCGTAACTCACTGTGCGCGGCGCTCTGCTCGCTCGCTTTTTCTTCTCTTAATTTTCTTTTTTTTTTTATTCTTTTTTTTTTTTTTTTTTTTTTTACTCGATAACTAACACGACAAAGCCCACCCCAAAAAATGTCGCACGCTAAACGTCGTACACATCGTGTGTTTACAAAAAAAGTTCCCCTTCCCCTTCTCTCCCACGCGATAGGAGAATCCCGTCGATTTCTTAAGCGTAGAACCTATAAAAGATTTGGTGTTCGAAAAAGAAAAAAGCCGAGAGAGACCGGCCTTTGCGCGGCCGTGACATCAGGGCCGTATCGTAATTATTATGATCTAAAAGTGCGACAATACCCCCCTGTCGGCGCAGCCACCCGCGCTCTCTTTATAATTTTTTTTTTTTCTTCTTATTATACACAGAGCATTAATATATTCGTGAAACACCTTTGAAGGATCAATTCTAAAAGTTTTATTTAACAAGTTATTGCAATTTGAGTTTACGTTAGATGAACAGAGTGCGATGCAACAAAGACAGAGCGATTTCACTCCTAGCTTCGTTTAACGTAAACTTAAATTGCTTAATAACTTGATAAACAAGATTGAAATTTTTTCCATATCAATTTTTTCTTATTACGTTCGTTCTTCACCTTTAGAATCGACTTTTCAAAAACGTATCACAAATATATCAATCTTATATCTTTATATGTATAATATATATATATATATATTCATTGTTACTTTTTTTCTGATTTTCTTGCTTTTGGGGCGCGTGTACGTACGTGTAAATATATTATATATGTATAAGATATATACAGACGCGTGCACGGTCCAACTCGCGTTTTAGGACAGCGTGTTCATGGTATCATCATATTTACTCATCGCGGAGAGCGCCAAGGTGCCTGTCACGAAATCGTTTAGATCGACCTTTCTTGCCTCGGGGTGTTTGAATTTATAGTGCGTGCGCAGGTTGTCGCTACGTGTGTACGTGGCACGACAGAGAGGACACTCAAACCTGCCGGGGAAGTGGACGTGGTAGTGGTTCCTGATGTGCGTCACGACCTTGCCGCACAGCTTGCACCTGTGAAGGTTGCAGCCGCCTGGCACCCGGTCAAAGGTCAGCCGCATGTGCCAGGCTTTTGAACCTGCAACATCAACACAAGACAAGTCACTTTCAACTGTTGGCCTCCCAACACGACCTATACGACGACGAGCCGCCCGCGGCCCACTCTCTGTGTCGACGGCGGCTCGATCGCTTCTCTCTTTCTCTCTCTCTTTTTCTTTCCTCTCATCTATACTCTCTCTCTCTCGTTCTCTCAGTCTCAGTTTCTCCCTCTTCGCCTTTTGCGCCTCCTCCTTATCTCCTCCTCCTCATCCTTCGTCTCCTCCGCCTCTCTCCTCTTTTCTCCCCTCATAGCTCGCCTCTTCCTCTCTTTTACCTTTTTTTTTTTTTTTTTTTTTTTTTTTTTCATTACCTCCCCACTAATTTTCCCATCCGTTTACCCTCCTACTTACGAATCAAGGCCGTGATCGTGCCACGCGTATATATATATGTCTATACACGTTCTCTCTTCCCTCTCTTCCCCTCTTTCCGAAGAGAAGTTTTCCTCCACGCCTCGCTTTTTAAAGCCACCACATTTCTCCTCCACCCCCGAGAAGCGAGGTCGTTCACGCGTCACCCTTCTTCTAAGTGTCGTGCAGCGGTTTGGCGCGCGAGAGAGAGGATCGAGGGACGGTGATGGATCGATAGATGTATCCTCGCGGGACTACGCACGAGTTTTTTTTTTTTCTTTTTTTTTCTTTTTGAGATTCGAAAAAGGGAGATGTATATCTCGCGTACAGAAGAAAGAAAAAGAGATACGAATTTTTTCTTTTTTTTTTTTCCCGCTAATGAAAATTGGTTGGGAATTTAAACGCGCGCACGCGTTGACCAAGAGAAAAAAAAAAATACGTTTCGCGTATTTAGAGCACGATTGATCAGACTTGATGCGTGTTTGTTGTTGAGTGAGGTAGAAAGTGTAATTTTTTGCTCGATTCGTGTGGTATATATATATATGTATGAAGATAATCGTAGAGATCGCGATGAATCGATATTGATAAAATAATTATCTCTAATTTATCACAACTTTTGAATAATTTTCGATTTTTATTTTAAGATCGATCAGATGTTTATTATTATGTTGTTGTAATTGTGCGATTCGAAATAACATTGTTATAAAATCATAAAGTAAGTATTGCGTTAATAAAAATTATAGCACGAATAAGTTAATAAAAACATAATCTTAAATTGAAATTTGTTTAATTAAATATCGTGAGTATAAGAGTCTTATAAGAGTCAACATCGAGTAATTTTTACGGTGTACAAGCAAAGAAAAAAATCTATTACTGTTTTATTAAGTTTATAATACTCACCGATAATAAGAAAAAAAATTTGTTGAACAATTTAATTTAACTACGTTTTGGACAAATTCCATTTAAATTTATATATATCGAGCAAAAAGCTTATTTATCAATGTGATACATCGAAAGGGTTGATTTTAGGATGTAGTGATAACAATTTTTGAAGAAAATAAATTTTATTGAAACAACCCTATACATTATATTTTATTACGTTAATTAATACATTATATATAATTAACGATTTATTTATTTAAGTTTAAATCAACGAATAATTTAAATCAATATTTAATTAAGACTCGTTTTTATATATAATTCTTTAGTAAAATCATAAAAATTATATATATATATATAATTATATTTAATTATTACTTACGATAAGTTCGATCCCATCATTACTGACGATCAATTTTTATATAATTACAATACACTTTTTTTTTTGTTTCATCCTTAAAAAAAAAAAATTTTTTTTCTCTTGGTCAATAGCGTCGTCAATCCATCGATCAATCAAATATTTAATTTAATTTAAAATCTCGTCTCTTTCAAATCATTGAAAAGCTTAGAGAACACTCCATTACATTGAACAACGATACCAATCTATTTATCGAAATGAAATAACACGAACCAATTAAAAATTTTATCACGACAACACAATTCCGCGTTAATTACCACCTTGTGTTCATCTTATTTACAACATAAATGTAAAAGGACAAAATAATAATAGAAAAAAAAAAAAAAAAAAAAAAAAGAGGGAAGGAAAGAGGGAAAGGGACAAGAAGGGAAACAATCATATTATTGTCGCATAAATGAAAGGACTGTACATCGGGATTAAGTGCAACACACATTTACTTTTGCGTAAAAAAAAAAAGTAGTCCTCTGTAAAAGAAAAAGAAGAAGAGAGAAAGAAAAAAGAAAAAAAAAAGAAAGAAAGAAAGAAAGAAAGAAACGATCGTTCAAACTTCCAAACCAGTGCAATTAACAAGAAAATGCATGACGTGGGTGACGTGTACAAGTTTGCTACAAATTCTGTGCGTAGGCAAAGCGAGCTCTCCAAAATAAAAATTAAATTCGGATGATTGATTGCTTGATCGAGTTAATAATCAATTATAAATAAATACACGACGTGTAAAAACTTCATCCGAATAAAATGAAAATAGGAAATGAAAACCGAGAATAAAGAGGTAAAGATAAAAAGTAATAATAATAATAATAATAATAATATGATTCGTCAGTTAACGATAAAGCAATGATTGCTTCTAATAATCGTGAGATAGAAGAAATTTCGTATGCAATAATACACATTGTGTATTATCGCAATCTTGAATAAATTCAAGATCTGCCTAACAGTGTGATGGAGTACTCTCTAAGCGAATGATTAATACTGTCGCCCAACTTCCCAACCTGGTGACACACAGAACACCTACCAGTGTCGGGTTCGTTTTTGCAACGACGTCGAGGGACACATCGGTGAAATTATATATACCAGAATGTTTGCACGGATGCTGCATCGAATGAACAGGCGGCAGCTATTTATTGCGCGGTAACGGCCATATGAAAAGAATTGTTATTCGTTGATGAGGTCTGCGTGAAGGCGGGTAGCGATGGGTTCGAGTCTCTTGCGAGTTGATGCATAACGAACAATATTGAAATGGAGAAATTTGATTTGAAAAGTATACGTCTTTATATACGTTCCAACCTTGTATTAATTATACGATCATTAATCAGAATTCATTACACAATTTTTTATTATATTTATTTTCGTATGTGTTTTGGAAAAACAGAAAGGCAAACTTATTTGATAAATTCATTATTATTTACATCGAATTCTCAAAGTTGAAGTAGTATATTCCATACATTTCTGAATCTCATAATCTACTTTCAACATCGTCAAATAATTCTTTCTTAACAACAATTATTCATTCCATATAACAAGGTTCGAACATTACCGGTTCACTGAGCCGAGGAACATTAAATTCCTGAAATATTGCCCGATTCTATGAAATTGGTGTTCAACCGTTAAATTGATTCATGCTCGATCCCATCGCTAAACCGCCTGCAAGGCTGGTAAGGCTACATTCGAGGTGTTCTATGATCTGTAAAAATAAAGTCCCGTGGAGGAAATCCAGACAATAGACAGAGAGAGACAGAAAAAGACAGAGAAAGAGTGAGAGAGAGAGAGAGAAAGAGAGAAAGGTGAGTTTGATCTCAGGGACCGATCAATATTTTCTCAAACAGTTAAACAGTTTTCAGCGTTTCACGTGATTCGAAGCGTGTGTATCGGTGTCGATAACGGGAACGAGTAATCTTTTTTATTTTTCAAAATACATATTATGATTCCGAGCGTGTAGAGAACTCCATTTTAAATAGCGCACAAACCACGAACGTGCCTATAGCAACACGTTCGTGTAACACGAGATGTGTGCACGTGTAATACACACCTGTGTAAATGCACATAATTTGCTTGTGTACGCGTTAGATGTCGCTACAATCGCGATACGATTGGGAAGGAAAATATGGATGTTGGTTAAAATTCATATTTTTATAGAAAATATATACATTGATCCCTTGGATATTATTTTTTTATGTATTAAATAATATTTTTAACGTTTTTAATGTTAATGTTAATTTTTTAAAATATTTTTTAGTAAGTAAAAATTCGCAGTTTATACACGTGGAAGCGTGAAAATAAAGTTTTTGCAGTTTTGGTTTTGCTTTTTTTTTTTTTTTTTTGAGAAAAATGACTTGGAAACATAATATTTGTATATCGAATTCTTTGTATACCGATAGATTTAATTGTAATTGAATACAGGAAATAAAATTCTATTTTATATTAATAAAAATATATTTATATCAAGAGAAATGATATTAAATGGAATAGATTTAATTCAAATTGAAAGAAATTAGCGGCAAGAGTTGATTATAAATAAGATAATGTCAACGATAGGAAGCAAATTGCGATATTGATTTACAGTTACCAACGAGAATAGAAATAACAGTGTGTATATATATATAAAGATCTATATTGGAGTGTATAAAGTTAATATTTAATCGTTGAATTTATTTATCTTATCTAGCCTTGTCGTTAGCCAACGATCAAAAAGATTTAACTTTTGAAAAAAAAAAAAAAAAAAAACATTTAACTCTTTAAAAAACTTTATCGTATTTAATTAAAATTGCATTAACAACAACTAATATCGTCATATTTTTTATTTTTAAACTTCTTACTTGATAATGGGAAAAGACAATTAAGTTGAAAATAATCTGAAAGGACGTTAATAGGATTAAAAAGATTCGTCCAGATATAGAAATATATTGCCCGCAAACGTATTCTCGCAGAATACGTTTCTGAATAACCGCAGAGAGAATAGTTCGCAGAGTTCTGTAAGATATGGACAGCCTAGACATGCGCGTAGACACACTTTGCATATACTATTCATAGATACTGTATACGAACCGTGATATCGTAGTTTATTATCCACAAGCACGTGTCGTCTACGTACGAAGCGAAGATTGGATTTAAAAATAGCTTCAACTTCCATAACAAAATGTATCGTAAATTTTCTTCTGATATAAAATCCTTTTCTCTATGGATAATAAACAAATCCTTAAAATAAAAATAAAAAAAAAATAAAAATAAAAATATGAAATAGTCGAAAAGATTGTAAAAGATTGAAATTATTACTCCCTACTTCAGCCCCTAAACTTTTAAATATTCTTTTTATAAAATTCTATGCAAAGGGAAAAATAATAATTTTTCGAAGTTATTTATTAACGAAAATTTAACAATTTAATTTTAACATTTTCCAAAGTCGTTCTCCTCAAAAAACAAAAAAAAAAAAAAGAACTAAAATTTTACAAAATTTTGCAAAATCCATACGCTGCACTTCCGCCACTTTTCCCTACTAAATAAGAATCACCCTCTTCCCTTTCGTACAACGAGTGCAAAAACATGTGTGTACATGTGAGTATGAGAGAGAAAGATAGAGAGAGAGAGAGAGAGCGCACGTGTGAATATATCTGGTGCTGATAAAACGATTGCACGTCGAGTCGAACGTATCGATCTCTGCTGTATTCACGCTACCACCTCTGTCCCCGATTAACGGATACACAATTTAAATAATATTTTCGCGATACGTTAGATAACAGGCGTTCACGATGAAAAGGTGAAAGGTCGATTTGGTTCAGGATCGATTGATCGGTTCAACGTTGGATGGGAAAAGGGATGATGTTCAAGGGATGATGGAGGCGAAAAGGGGTGGAGAAAGGAGGGGAGGGGAGGGGAGGGAAGAGGAGGGGAGATGAGGATTGGGGGAAAGTGAAGGGAGGAACTGAACGTTAGGCGAAAAAAGGGGGAGGGGAGCGTTCAAAGACGTTAAAACTTTTGACGTTCCGCAGCTGGTTCGATTTTCAATAAAATCTGATTTCCGACGAGCACGTTTTCATTTCGACGAGGTGCACAAACGTTGCGTAGAGGAACGCTGCAGCAGGAATACAGTTTAAACGTTCGATTCGTTCGACGCCGTCGTGCTCGTTGCGAAAGAATCTTCTACAACCCTGTTCCTTTACACATTGATGTATATGTACACGTATATAAATATATGTATATATATATATATATATAATATTGATAACGGTGGCCTCTTCACGATAACAGATGCACGAGAGGAAAATGGTTTCTTTTTTTTCTTTTTCTTTTTTTTTTTTTTGAGAAAAAGTAAATCGAAAATGTGGAACGAGATCTTTTAAGCTCGTGAACAGTGCAGAGCATCTCTCGCTTCTTCTTCTTTTGGATGATGAGCTTCGATGCTATCGTTCGAGATAAATGACTTTGTATGGGAAACAAGAGTTTACAGAGAAATTGGTCGAATCAAATTTTCAATTCCAACCAGTTTTTTTTTTAATTTTATGGAATATTTATTCGTGAAGTTAAAATTGATATTGGTCGGTAATTAAAGAGAGTTACGAGAGATGTTCTATTTTAAACTTTTAAATTAGATATTTTTTTTTTTTTTTTATATTGACTTTTGATAAAAATAAATGTAAATGAAATTAATTTACGTTGAATAATTTAATTAATTCGCGTGTTTTATTTTTCAAAAATATTTATTTCTCTTTTAATATTCAATATCGAAAATTATTCCATGTTAAAATTCAAGACCAAAAATTGAGTGGAAATTATAATCAATTTTATTACCTCTATTTTTTTCTTATTATTTTTAAAATAACAGTTAAAATATGCTTTCATAATAAAGATATTAGTATGAAATAAGAATAAGAACATCAATTTCTGAGATAAGTAAAAAAAAAAAAAAAGAAATAAGGAATCTTTAAATAATAAACTAACAAAAAATTAAATTATTCGAGAAATTATCATAATTAAGTTCGACTTAGCTCTTTTTTTTTCTCTCTTTTCTAATTAACATAAACATCGAATCTAAATAGTTCAATTTAGAATCAATTCGTATATATTTTTATCCTATGCATACGTTCAATTCAAATTATATATTATACATGTTAAATACGTATGTAAAGTATTTGTTAGCATATATGCGATGATTGGCAGAGATCCGATCAATCGTGAATAAATATGTCGACCAATCGACCAATTCCAATTTAAGATTCCTATTTTTCTTACTCCCTTATCAAAGAATTATATCAAGTAAAAAAATATTACTTTAACATCGCTTGATGGCTAAAATGGATTATTTTAACTATCCATTTAAATGGATTTTTTTATCTACCTGATTAATGATGGACGATAATTAAAAGAATAACAAAAAACTTAAATAAAACTTGAATCTACTGATAAACCTATACTTAAAATAATCAAATAATAATAATAATAACAATAAAAACTATTAAATCCATAAATATAAATCTTTTCAAAATAATAATTGACAATTTTTATCAATTACCTATAAATAAAATATTACCTTATTAATTTTCAATATTTTTTGAAATTGCTACTCAACAGTGTAGAGAAGAAAAATATAATAAACCTTCAAAATTACTCATCTAAACGACTCTCCCTTCTTCGTACACAAATCTTTGGATCCTATGATCCATTGGTCAAGATCTCTCTCCACATTTTCTCCATATATAAATTTCCGCGAAGAGATAGCTCACCTTCTCTCATCAAAACGCGACCTATTATCAGTAACGAGTAATCTGCGTACTCGCAGATCCGATAATACGATACGTTTTGTATTAGTGAATGATATATATATATCCTCGGTTAGACTTTTGTTAGACTATCCGCTGCTGGATAATATGCGTTAGCGTGAGTTGCTGGTTACATTGCCTGATCCTTTCTCGGATGAACGACAAAGGCATGATGTAGGCAGTTGTGCTCCCCGAATACACAAATATATATATATATATCTGTGTGTGAATGTGTGTATAAAAAGAAAAGAGAGAGAGAGACAGAAAGAAACAGAGAATGAAACAGAGCATTGAGAGATGTACGAGCGAAAGAGAGAAAGAAAGAGAGAGAGAGAGAGATTAATTGACACTGAAAACGAGGAAAATACAGGAGAAGCATCTGCGCATCGAGAAGAGATGGTACATAATCTCCTGCCCTCTCCTGACTGAAACGAGAATCTCCTCTTTTTCCAAAAAAGGGGGGAAAAAAAAAGTACATATACATATACATATATAAATAATCTAAAAGAGAAAAGTAGAAGATAAGACGAAAAAATAAATAAATAAATAAATAATTCGATCGATCTTCTTTCCTCCGTAAAAAAAAAAAAAAATCATCGAAAGAACGTGTAGTATCATCAACATCTCGTAGCTCTCGTCGAAGCGCATCGACCACGAAGCACAACATCCCCCTCTTTTGCACGTCTCCTTTTATCAATCTTTTATTATATTTTTCCTCCTCGCCCCTACCCCTCCTCCTTTCCTTCCATCCTCATCCTCATCCTCCTCCATCACCTCTTTAATCCAGCCCTTCCCAAAAATAGCGGACGGCTAGCTGGAGGTGTTTTTACAACCGTATCGAGCGATGTGTAATCCCCGCCGTGCGATAAAGTACACATACCCGTGGTCCACGGTTTGAATTTGCTTTGAATCATCATGTTATTTATTTCACAAAATCTGTTCAGTACAAAAATATTACAGTATATGTATATATATATATATATATTTATATTCTTGTAAATATATATATATTTCATTATATCGTTATCATCCTCTTCCTTGCCGCTTTATTAATATAATTAGTTTTATTATTTCTAGATTAGGAATTTCTAATTTCTAGGTACATCGAGTGTGTGTGTGTGTTGTGTGTATACGTGTATACGTGTGTGCATATGTACGCGTGTGTGTTATTTCACGACGGTTTTTAAATATTTCGTATCGTGGTATGTAAAAATCTAACGCTGGTGCAGACAAACGGGCGGTTTATGGCACGTTCGGTTTATTTATTTATTTATTTTTTTTTTCTCTCTCCTTTTTTTTCCCCGTGACTTCTATCAGGGAGGAATTCGAGATCGATGTGCAATAGATGATAATGTCCGTCCTGTTCAAGGCGATAACTTGATCGAACTTGATCCGGTTTTAAATTGTCGAAAGGAAAAGTCGTTCTTGAGATCGATTATAAACACGGGTTCCATATAAATTGTATCGTTATATTATGCGTGCGTCTAATTGACGAATCAAGTTTTCAGACTTGTTCGAGGTAGATTATACAGGTTGCTGTAATAAACATTCTTCACGAACGTGTTCCAGCATCCTGTCCAGATGCTGTCTAAACATGCAGCCTCTGTTTAATATCTAACCAATCGATATACATATATATATATATGTATATACACTTCTCTCGCCTTCTGTTTTCAGAGGAAAGGAAGTATCATCGCATCAGATCCACTGATCCTTCATATTCCTTTTACCACGATATCAATTAACCTGTCAACGAACGAGCGATAAATATAATAAACCACCCGAAATTTAAACGAAGAAGTTGAAAAATTTCGTTAATTCCATTACAATCCATTTACAATCTCTCGTTGTTTTACAAATCTCTCTCGTTAATCTCGAGGATGATAAACGGCAAACGGATGATGAGCTCGATACTCGAATTTTTTTTTTTATCCACCGATATCCCCGAAGAACCTGTCCTGATAAAAGCCCTATAATATAGGCACGATGGAAATGGAATGGCTTGCAAAGGAATGAAAGATGGATAGATTGATAGAGGAGCAACGGGGCCGATACGGGGCATTTAATCGCGTGGAGGATCCGTAGGAAATGTAACTCCAAAGACTCTCTTTCAACTCTACTCCCCGGCCAGATATGGAGTGCACACGTGGTGGAGGCGTTTGTTCGAAGATCGATCGACCAGCGCGGAGGAGTGCTGGCTTCGAAAAGAAGCCGGAGGCGAGCACGAGCGTTTGGAAAACGTGGCATATCTGGGCCACGAATGGCCACCACCACAGTGATACGTTTCCGGATCGAGCGAGCTGGCTCCCGAAGTGGCTATCGCGACTTTTCCCCGGCTGCATTAGCTAATCAGGCAAAAGAGAAAGGGGAGGGAGGGGAAGGAAGGGAGAGAAAGGGAGTAGCAGCTCGACGAAATGACCTGTATTCCGATTGAACGGGGCTCGGCGTGCGGTTCTCCGCGAGGGGGGCGGATGAAGTCGTTCAAAATCCGATTCCTTCCCTTATTTTCGCGAGAAACTTTTCCAACCAGCGTGGAGGAAAACCGTGGAGGACACGATCGAGGGACGCAAAGTAGCAGGGAGAGGAAAAAGCTTCTATCATCTTGCTCGTACCGAGTTTCTTTGTGCACCTGAATTTACTCGTTCAAACGATATTGGATACAATGGAATTGAAGGAAACTGGCCCGTCCCCTAATGGCGATCCGGATGGACCGATATCATCGGATCCGATTCTGCGTGTATCAGAGCAGTTTACAAGGGAGGCGAATTCCTATTGTATTTCTATTCTCTTCTTCTTCTTCTTCTTTTTCTTCTTCTTCTCCTCCGTGTTTTTTTCCATTTTCGTAAAATTCCGCATTTGTTCGTCGCCGATATGAAAGGGAAGGGAGTATCGTCGAGGAGGGTATTTACGTTGATCAGAAATCGATCGTGTTATCGGGAGCGTATTTTCTGCGGGAAAAGTTTTTCGAGGGAAAACTCCTCGAAAGTTAAAACGGTAAAAAAAAGGGTATGACAAGCGTACAACTGTCGCGAATTTGAACGGGCTTTTGTACTTGGGAAAACCGAGGATTCGTGTGGATGGTCCTGGAGACATGCCTTCTTCGTATTATTCGCGGGGCAACATCGAAACAAATGAAACGAAATCTTGATACCGTTCTCCTTCAACGACGCAACAATTACAATCCGTTATCAGAATCTTGCCTTTATTCGATCGATTATTTACGGAGATAATTAAACTGTTTATTTCCAAATTCATTTTTTCAAAAACTTGAAGAAAGACGAGATCGTCGCGTCGATTCCCTTTAAGAGGGAACGAGAGTACACGAAAATTCGTGGCCACCCGTTACGTGCACAGCTCGCAAAGGGGAGCAAGTAATTCCAGGCCGAGAGTTCTGGCGAATCTTACGCTGTGAGTTAGTGGGCCGAGTTGCGCCACAATGGAGGCAGCTGCATGGACGCAGTCCGGGAACGAGAAGCCCGGTTCCCGGACAAACGTATCGCGGCGATGGCCAACAACGACGGCTACACACCCGGTATACGAGCAGTGCCAGCAGCACCGCCACCGCCTAGCACACCGCCGCCCGTCTCTGCACCCTCTCTGCACGAGTCGGTATTTTCCTCGGCTCGGAGAGGGTCGAAAGGGCGGAGGCATCCCACAGCAGGGCAGCTGGAACTCTGACCTTGCGGGGCGCAACCCCCTCTCTCTTCCCCAGTGAGACACCACTGGCCAACGCTGTAACAGAGAGAGAGAAAGAGAGAGAAAGAGAGAGAGCGAGAGAGACAGAGAGAAGAACGTGAGAGAGAGAAGGGGAGGGAGCGCTATGTGGTGATTGATCAACGTGCAAGGGGAGAGTGGTGAAGAGAAAGAGAGAGAGAGAAATAGGAAAAATCGTGGATGGATCCAACTATTTTTCGAGATGATTCTCGACGACAAGAACGAATTTTTACGATACAATTTGCATACGACAACATCGATCAACGAGTTACGGTTTCTTGGCAACTGCGCTGAATTAGAATGCGGTAGAGAGAGAGAGAGAGAGAGAGAGTAGAATTATGGATGGAACACGCGAGACGATCCGTTAAGGATGGCAGAAACTTGGAGGAGTCGAAGAACATCCCATCGAGTACGAGTTTATATATCTCTTTCTCTCTCTTCCTCTCTCCAAGGGTGTGTAGCTCTACGATTGACCGCGTGTTTGTGTGTATGGATATGAAGGGGGTATGATACACATGAACGGAATAGAAAACAATCGTCAAACAATTGTCACAGCGGAAAACGCTATTCCACGATATTATATACTTTTCCCTCCTCGAACCCTTCGCTTGAAATCCCAACCGTTTCCGCGCGCCTTTCTCGTCCCTCCCTTTCCCTGCCACCAGGTGGAACACCCGTTACCCTTACCGAAAAAGGAGACCATAGGCGATCCTATCTGTCGAAGAGGGAAGGGAAAAAAGGGGCGAAAATTCGGAGGGAAGATTCGTTTTCGGTTTGGACAATTGGAACGACGACTTATCGACTTGTTTAGAAGCTATAAAGGTTGAAATTTACAGTTGTCGCTTGTACGATAAAATTAGGATAAGAGGAAGTTGTAGATATAACTCGTGGGGGGGAGGTTAAAAGCTTTCCTGGCACGACCGATTCATTTTTAATGGCCGCAAAACATCCGAGCTCCACTGTGTCTTGCTTTATCTAGCGCGAAACTCGGAATGTATGGGGGTGAGGATAAATATAATTTCACCATCTCATGCCAGGAATCCGTAAATTTCGGGGGCTAGGCTAGTGTAGCTTCTACGTGCAGGGGTGGGTGCACCCCTCTCTCTCGGAATAACGTATAGGTTCAGCTAGGTGGGAGGAATAATCTCCAGGTCGGTGGTGGTGTGGAGAGAGGCCGCCAATAACTAACGCTGATTGATCACACGATCGAGGAAAGAAAATAATGACACGCTCGAGGTGTTGGACGAACGCAAACAGAAAGGGGTGACCGAAACGGAGGATCGACGTTTAAATTGCAATAATCGTTCGAACGTGTGATACAATTCCTGCCATTTGGACGAAAAAGATATATATATGTAAAAAGAGGATACATATGTGTGAAATGAAATATTTTTTGAAATTTCTCGTCTTGAAAGTAAATCTATTTAATATTTTCCTCGATCTTTTGCTAAAAGTTTTCGAATTTTATCTAACGATTTTTGCTAAGCAAATGAAGTATCATATTAGAAATGACTCATGAAGTCTAGAAATAGAATCGTTATGACAGTGATGATCTCACGACAGTGTAAAAAGTTAATTAAGCTACTTCTATATAGATGCAAGAATATTAGAATTTATTCTAATAATATTTCTTTCTTTAAGTTATAAACCAAGTTTTATTCGTACCGATCGCTAATTTTAAATTATATGTATAATTTTTGTCGCTCGACGAATCAGTTAATAAAAAAAAAAAGAAAAAGAAAAAGATCTCGATTACAAAATTATCCTTAAAATATTTCTCCCGAAGAAAATACCTTACAATATTATAATAAATATTGTTAATCATGGTAAATATTTTACCATTTAATAAATTGATGAAGAATGAGACGTTCTCAGTAAAAATATAATTCCAGAAAATATCTTAATTAATCACGATATATTTGAGAATTTAACCACGTCATATTCGCGATATTTGATTCTTTCTCGTATCATCAGATTTACAAGATATGATTTCACTTGCGTCATCACTTCGCCTATGCAATGTAACGGCCGTGGGTGAAAAGAAGACGGAATCGCAACACGCGCGAATTCAAATCGAAATCTCGCATCGTACGAATAATTTCAGCCCGTTTAAACGTCTCGTTCGAGCATGTATGTACATTATATGAGTAATGCTCCCTATTTGAATAATTCACGATCCAAATATGACGCGGTATTTCAAAGAGATTAGTAATCCATTAAATATTGCATTAAGTCTAGCTAAATCGCTATTGGGAACAGGATGAAAGCTTTGAAACGAGACAATTCCGCTGCATCCATCCCGCGCCGACTATCTATCTCGATTAACCTTCATTATCCGTATCTGTAATTTATTATAACCGTCATATTTTATCATTTTCAAAGGGAAAAATCAACGAGAGATTTCAAATCTTGTCGAATCCCCGAATAATTTAGAATAGCAATTCGAAATCGTTAAAAATTTTACCTGCCACCCCTCTCCATTACTCATCAATCTCCCTCCCCTCTCTTTTTCCCTTCTCTCCTATTAAAATTAAAATCTATCTAAAATATTTTCTAATTTAAAATCTTTAAAAAGTACGATATACGAATAACTTTTCGATCGAGCAACCATCTTCTCGTCCGCCATTCCCGAAAAACAGTTCCAACGGAATTAATTCCGCGAGGGGACACTTTCCGGGTTAAAAAACCGGGGTAAAATCGTATTTCACGCCGGCGGTTGAATAAAAATCCGCGAAACTTTTCCTTCCACGGGCGGAAAAATCCGCGCGATATTACCCGCGGCAACTTCGCGGAATAATGGGCGGGGAGAGGTCCTCCAAAGAGCTCGCGGCCGGAAGTCGAGCGGTTGCACACGCGGCGCCATTGTTAATGCCTCGAGAAACAAACATATTCGAACAAAACGCGGCTCCGCTCCTCTCCGCTGTCGCTTCTAATACACCGTCACCTCGGATCTCGAGCGAAAACGAGAAGTTTAAAGGAAGGGGGCGAAACTCGAAAGTTCGGCAAGGCGAGAATCATTCGTCTGTTCCAGTCCGTCTGCCTTCTTCCTTCTCGATCGGAAAGAAGAAAAGAGGAATCGAGTCTTTCTCTCTCTACTCGATGCTATCGGTCTCGAAGACACGCAGTTTCGAAGAGTTTTTCCGCCCCATTGGCTAAGCCAGGCGGAATTTAAAGCGAGACGAAAGGCGAAAGCCTCTTGTCGTGCGTTTCGAGAAAACGAAACTCTTTGCAATGGCGATCCTCTTATCGAGCGAGCTCTACCCCAACCGTTCATCCGTGAAGTACGCCCCCTGTAATAAGGGCGAGAAAGTATGCCTTTAAGAAGCTTATCGCGAAAAGGACTTCCTCTTCCTACTGTTGGAGGACCAGTATGTCATTTTCTACCCCCCCTCCCTCCCTATTTCTTTCTTTCTTCTCACGACAAATTGGTGATGATGGTCTTTTCTTTTCAGAATATCGAACAATCGATGCTAAAATATTCCTTGAAATGCTAATTATTTTACTCGCGGGATCGATGAACCGAGTATTGGTCGAAACGAGAGATTATGAAGGCAATTTTACTCTATGTCTTCCGTGGGTAATAGATAGTAGGTAATTTGAGGAGAATAAGAAAAAGATGGATGGAAGAAAACTGATGGAAGGGATTGTTTGACGAACCAATTAATTGATCGAGATAAAGTCGAAGAGATTGTTTGTTGCGGGAAAGAAATTAATAAATGTATATAATTTACGATTTTAACGAGTTTATCGGGATTTTTGTCGGGCGGATTTAATTGAGAGAGAATAAAAGCTGCAAATTTCGCAGAGGAAAATGATAAAATTTGGGAAGAATAAACATTATGTTATGCTAACCGCAGAAACTTTTAATATATGGTAAGAGTATTAAAGTTGTGTGTGCACTTGGTGCAAAATTATTTTAAGATAGATAGTAGTAGGTCTTTCAGAATTGCGGGATTAATTTTTGAAACCGTTCCTCTCCCTCTGGAAGAAAAACTTTCTTTAAAGATTAAAGTTTTCGCGATCTCGAAAGGAAATAATAAAAATATCGAACGATCGTTCGCTTTAAAAAAAAGGGGACATCGGCGCATTGAAAGATATATAACTCGTTACACGGAATGCGATATACGGTCAAGGTCAAGGTCAATCGAAGACCGACGTAAACCAAATCAAAGCGGATAATTATTGAGTCGCTAATTGATAAAAACGTTGAAATTTCTCCAGCCAAGATATCCGATGACCGGATCGATCTTTCGAGCTTTCCCTCTTTCTCGACTCGACAATCGATAAAACGCCACGGAAAACTTCCAACAACCACCGTAAAATCAACAAATTTACGAGAATCGTCCCTCCCCTCTAAACTTTCCAATAATTTCCACTTCATCGAGCGATAAATAAACGTGTTACGAACAATTCGAATATTTCACCGCTTCTCTTAAGTTCCCTCTTAGAAAAAAAAAAAAAAAAGAAGAACACGATAACAAATCGATACCTTCCAATTACCCGAATAAACGGGACGAAAACTTTCTCGCCTCTCCTCCTCCTTCACCATTTTTCCAATATCCGAGCATAAACTCGACGTTAAACGATCGAAATTTTCCTTTTTACAGGGGGGATTAAGCCGAAGAGAACAAGCGATCCCTATTAATCAAATTAAGACGAGTCTGGAACAAATCCTCCCTCTACCCGGCAAACGCCCGCTATTTATAAGGATATTTTTTGCACAGCGTGGAGCGTGGAGAACAAAGAAGTTATTTAAGCTGGTAATTCGCGGCGACTCGACCCGCATAGCTAACCAACCTCGTCGACGACGGGAGCTTGGGAAAAATAAAACGAAACGCGGAAGTAGTAAGTTCGGGGCGAAGGAGAGATCGATCGAGGGTCGACGATGCAAGAAGACGAGCAAAAAAAAGGACAGGTACATAATTACGTTAATGAAGGGGGGCACCGCGTGTAATTAAATGCAACGAGGATCGAACCGATGAACCGCTTTTTATAATGTAACGTGAAACGTCCCTCTATATATATATATAATTTCCATATCCGACAATAGCGGAGGAAATCAATCCAATTCTCTATGGCGGAATTCTCTCCGTCAAAGATCGAGAATTGTGACACAGACTCCCTTGTATCCAACGACGTATATTGCGAATGTTTAACAGGAAATTGTGAGATTGATCTCGATTATATCGATGAACGTAACTTTTGACTTTTGTTCGAAAGATTATAGAAAGTTTTTGCTTCATCTATTGAAGAAGAAAACTCAAAGAAATTTCAGAAATTTCAGCGTTGATTATATATATATATATATACATATACATACAAATATTTAATTTGTTCATTTTATAATATTAAAAAAAAAAAAAAATAGAAAATTTTCTTAATACTCTTCAAGAACGACTTTTCCTTTTACTTTCAGATTTTTTTTACGTTACAGATGATGGACACTTCATTAGGCCAGCCGTTAGACAATTCGATCGCGAAATTTCCTCGGTTCTGTATCTCTATGACAATATAAAAATTACGCGATGAATTTCGCGATCTCCTCGCCTTCGCCTCGCCTCGCGTCGTGCCGTGTCGAAATCTCGCATTCGTGTATATAAGAAACGCACGTTTGCTTGACTAGCGTATCACCGTTTTCGAGCCGCTCCTATTATTCGCAAAGATGAATACGGAATACGCCGTTGTTGGTCAAGAGCCCGCGAAAAGAACGAGAACGGCGAAACGGTTCTTCACGTTCACTGACGAGACACGAAGACGAAAGACGAAACGATCTTCGACCGCGCGATACGCCACTCTAAAGGGGTGCTGAAGGGAAAGGGCGAGCGTTCGAGTTCGATTTAGAACAAGAAAAAAAAAATTAAATACGTTCCTCTTACCGTATTAATATTAAAACACATTTTTCTCTTTTTAATTATTGAAAGATAATTAAATAAAAATTCCAATTTGATAAGATTGAATGATTCATATTGATGTTAAAATTATATTGGAGTGACGAGGGATTGGAGAATAAAAAAAAAAGAAAAAGAAAAAAAAAATGGCGTTAAACGTCTCGAACGCTCGAGTACCAACCCCTTTTTTGTACACGCAGGGGAGATATTAAAGGACGACTCGGATTAAGAAATGAGCGATTGAAGGAATGGCAAGAAACTATATCACGGATCACTCTCAAGTTCTCAAGTCTGCCCGCTGCCGCTTGACTTCTGCAGTATCTGTATTTCGGGGTGTTTCTGTTTAATGTGACCCTTCAAATTATCCAGCCGTGTCCTACGGCATCCGCACAGGGGGCACACGTAATTCCCCGGATTGTGAGTCAAGTAATGATTCTTTAGATTCGACACTATCCGACCGCACAGTTTGCATTTGCTAGTGTACGTGTACGGCAGCTTTTCGAAAAAGTCCGACAGATTAACTTTCTCAATGCACGTAATTGGCGCGCACTCGGTACCCTGAGGGGTTAAAAGTGTCGTATCTGCAAATAGAGAAAAGTCGTGTGTGAAAAAAAAAAAAAAAAGACGGCCATCGATGATACGTGATCCAAAAGGGGGAGAGAGAGAGAGAGAGAGAGAGAGACATTATTGAAATCCCCCCCCCCCTTATTTTCTTTTCTTTTTTTTTTTTTTGTTTTTGAGCAGCTTTGTGATCAGATCTCACTCTACTCTGAGGGAAGAAGAAGAAGAAGGATTTACACACACAGGTATTAGCACAGTATATATCTGTAAAATCTGTGCCTATCATTTTGTACGTATATGTATATGTATGCATGTATACGTTCGTACGTAATTATTGTTTGTATATAGAATCCATTCTCTGTATTATATTCGTATAGCACGCCGAGAGAAACACGCCGGGAGAAGAAAAATCGATGCTCGATTTATTAGGTGTCATGCAGTGTGTCGACAAAAGAAACCGGTCGCACGTTACATATTACACACGGTGATATAATCATTGTTTTATTATATTATATATATTTATATATAGTATATGTGTGTGTGTGTGTATGTATATATATACATATATATGTATCTATATGCATGTATATATATATATATCCGTCATATCGATTATATTGATTAGTCGAGTATTGTACTTTAAAATGGAAAGGCACCATAAAAAAATTTCTATAGAAAAGTCTGTTATAAAATTGTCCTTTGCAACAAGCCTTCGGGCCTCAGAGACTAGTTTATCATGACTATTTTATATTAAGAGCCCACGCAGGCGACCCACTGAGAAAATTAGGCGTTTGTTTATTATTATTATTATTATTATTATTTCTTTTTTCTCTCTCTCTTTTTTTTTCTTTTCTTTTCTTTTCTTTTCTTTTCTCTTTTTTTTTTCCCTTTTTCTTCATATACTCAGTCTTCGACGTCTTTCACAACCTACGTATGTATGTATAAATATAAATATAATATAATATAGGATCTATAAATAGGTATATAAATAGTTACTTAATACTGATCTTCCTCCCTCCAGTCCTGCGGAACAAGTCTTTCATTACGAGATATAAAGTTACAACATAGCACAAACTATGGTGATATGGAACTGGATAAACCCGGTGGATTATATTATAAATTGATATTATCCGTTCGACCGTGATTCGATTTCGAGGAAAATTTCCTCCCCGATTTCGGAAATCATCCTCTAACGTGGTGGTAATAAACGATGGCCACGCAACACTTCGTCGGCCGAACGTCGCTTTTGTGCAAATCTGATTAATATCTCGAACGTTTCCTCTTTGCTGGAGAAATTCGTGTGTGTGTTCGGAATGTGAACAGTACGGTTAAAACTCGCGTTAAAATTCCATATGTCGCGTGCACAAGTGCAGAGAAGAGCAGTGAGAGTGGTAATTTTTTTTTTATAGAAAATTCGAAGATTTGGAATGTTTTTACTTGCTCGAGGAAGGAAAAAAAATCTAAAAAAAAAAAAAAAAAAAATTAATCGCGTGTACACGCGAGACACGAGACACACGTGGGAGGTAGTATCTACGAACACGATTCAAAAGAGACACTTTGATACAAGTTTTTTTTTTTTTTCCATTCTTTGTACTCGAAATTGACTCTGAGATCTAGAGCTTGTTCGATTTTACGAACACTGGTATTAAAAAAAAAAAAATATATATATATATATATATTAAAATATAGTGGATCGTTTCTTTTAAGAAACGATCGTATTCATAATACGCTTACTTTTCTTAATAGTTATATAGAAACTCTTAAATATTAAATTATAGACGACAATAAATAATGGAATAATTTTCTTACGGGAATAAATTTCAAACACGATAATTAAAAATAAACGAGCGAAATAATTCGCAATAATTCGCTCGGATTAGATTAGAAAAAAGTAAAATTGATTGCAAGAGATTACAAGAAAATGAATCGACGAAGAGCTTTGCCTTATTTGAAGGAACACGCGCGCGAGCGACGCGATTATTTTACGCGACGATTATAATCTCAGTTTTCAGCTTCCTTTGTCCGTTGTTCATATCATCGCGCGTTTATATTTGTTGGATTGTTTCTCTAATGCGCATGCGTGTGTATTATAAATATACAGCCACGAACACGCGATATGGACGCACGCATGCGCACGTGTCTCGTGCGTGTAATCACTCTCCGCCGTTCGTATTTCGCGCGCGCACGTATAAAATTCTAGGTTAGGTAAGCCGGTTCCGATTTCGCTAAAAAGTGTTTGTGCTCTAAACGCATGAACGGCGATATCAATGATCCCTCTCGTATCCCATGCTTCAATTTAATATGCCTTTTCAGATTGTCGGATCTCGTTAATGATATCATGCATATTTGGCATTGGTATTTATCGGGAAAATGCGATTTCATGTGTTTTTTTATGTTCGCTACGCTCTTGCCGCAAAGCTTACAACACTCGGTACCGAGGTTAGAGTGTTCTAGCTTCGACTGACTTTCTTTATTTATATCCTTCTCTTTTTTGCAAGTTCCTGATGTTCCTGGAATTACAAGATCCCGTTTCAATTAGATTTGCTTAGACGACTAATTAATGATTACCGACAATCTCTACTAGACTCATGATAAGATATATATGTATATAGAAAATATATATATATATAAATATATATATAAATTTGTATATACCTTTCATGTAGTCATGTACTCTACGATCAAGTCAAAAAAAAAGGTTGCAGAAAAGAGGGGATTCTCTCAATTAATAACGTTCTCCAATCAATATTACGATGATATTACAAAAAACACCACACTCGTGTGTATATATATATATTTTATATATATATATATATATATATATATATACATATATAATATAATACGTCTATAAATGCCTACTTGTAAACTAAATAATATAAATGTTCATGTCATAGAAGTAAAAAAGAAAAAAATAAATAAATAAATAAATAAATAAATAAAAAACGCACACCTACGATTTTATCATTATCAAATATACAACTCAATAACAATTCAAAACGCAAAGCTAAGGCATAACATGTTGTCACACAACTGAAGAGAACAAACCAACATCGAGAAAAAAGAAAATATTGAAAAGAAGAGGGGAAAAAAAAAAAAAGGGAACAAAGAATAAGAAATATGAAGAAAAAAAAAAAAGAATTCTAAAGTAAAAATTCTAAAGTAGAGAGATATGAAAAGTAAAAGAAGAGGTTCGTTTTAAAAGAATAACGCAAGCGGAAGAGTCCTGGTTGGAAGAGAATTGCTTATAAATGCAATATTTCTCAAAACTGGTATAAAATAAAAATGGTTTCGTCGTCAAAAAAAAAAAGTTTCGCTATTTTTCCTTTATCGACGTTTATACGATGTTTGTACAAATTGATATACACACGCGAAATGTGGATCGTGGAGATTAAAACAGAGACTCGAACTCTTTTCTAGAAAAATTATCTATGACCCTTACCATTTTATCCAAATGATATGAAATTAAAGTAAAACCAAATACTAAAAACGACAACGATGCTAGGAACAAAGATGACAAAAAAGACGAGGACGACGACTACAACGACGACGACAACGACGATGACGACGACGACGACGACGACGACGATGTGTCTGCAAGGGCGTCAATAGTTCTCAAAAAACAAAGAGAAAAAAAAAAAAAGGAAAAAAAAAAAGAAAAAAAAAAAGGTTAAACGAACAATCACGTTAGCAACAAAATCCTTACATTCTCTGACCATCGATGTCACGTATATAACGCAACCTGTTTCTCTCGAGACAATCACACGCGACGAAAATCGCCTCGCAAAGAATAATCACGATTATACCATCGAAAACGACCGCGTTATGTAACTCGTTTTGCCACCGAACCGGTATGACATTCGTGTCCGATCATCTTACGTAACAAAACGCAGCACGACGTTATTATATCCGTATTTTGTTGCTAATATTTTCGTTTACAACTCGTGTAAAACTGGCGATACACATGTTAAAGACAAAATAGCGCAAGAGAGACGCGTGAGAATGTAAGATTAAGATCGGTAGTTACGATGACGTAAGATAAGTGGCATAAAAGGTATTTGTAAGAGGATAGAGAAAACAGTGTGTAAAAGACATGCACAGAGAATCCCGCTGTGATAATGATAATGATATACGTATATATATACATACATACACACGTACATATAGATGTATGGGATATATTTACATATATATACGTATATACATATATATATGTACTCGTTTATAAATAAATTTAATAACTATAGACACAAGACACACGTATATACATTTCTTCCTCGAACGTTCACTCATTCACTCGAAAGCCTCTTGCAAAAATGTTCACACCGTTATTTGGCCACGCACACACAGATTCATTGAATAGGTAGAGGGATAAATGTGTGTGTACATGTATATATGCGTGTGTGTATATATATATATATATATATATATATATATATATATGTATGTACGTGTGTGTGGGATAGAAAGAGGAGGGGCGAAAAATAAATAAATAAAAGGCAACATACATTAGATCACGCGTACCCAGTCATCGATCACACAACTATCTTAAATAACTCAATCACAACAGGAATGTACTGTCCATTTGCTGATTACCAACAGAAGAAATGTCCACTTTGCCGATACCACTTCCCCAAAAAAAAAAAAGAAGAAAAAAAAAGAAAAAAAAAAAAGAAAAAGAACCAAATGTTTTTGTTAGATATAGTATTACAATTCCTATTGTATTATTAACACACTTACTGGATTTGTAACTACCACATAATGACATAGCAAATGCACGATACCATCACCACAACACCAAGGATGAATATTGTGTCATCTATACTCGTATCTATATATATATATATACATATACACATACATATATATATATATATATATATAATACACGCACACACATCGTCAGTTCATGTATACATATATATACACATACACATATACAGGATACGTCGTAGCAAAGAAAGTTGTTCGTGTTTTCTAAAAAGAGGTTACCACTCACTACGCTTGCCAGACTTGGAAATAGAGGGATGCTCGCTTCGTACGCCTATGTACGATTCGACGCGCAAAAATTCTTGCAAACGTGCATGCACATCTCCCTCGATTTCTTAGATCTCGCGTATTTCCATCTCTCGTTTCCATTATTCTTTTCTTAATTACCAATTTTACTTTTAATTTTTATTATTGAAAAAAATATATATATATGTATAACAATAACAGCACAGGTTCATAGATTATACAGAAATAAATTTATAATTAAAAAATGATTTGAAAATTAATTTGATAACAATAACCATATGATAATGATGTAGAAACGAAGTAGGGGAAATACGTGAAATCTAAATGTAATTTTGATCGTAATTATAGATATTTATAGGTCTTACCATCGAGCCCGTCGAGCATTTCTGGGGGATTATGATGTTCAGATGATTCAATTCCTGACACGCCATCGCTTAGCGTGCCTGTTGTTGCTCCTCCTTCTTCTCCTAGCAGTCCAACTGGATGACCCTGCACACGTCACGATTATACATTATAAATTCTACTATTGAACAAAGTCACTTCGTATCATTTATCTATAGAATTCTTCCATATAAAAATCTCAGAAAAATCTACACCATTATATTATCGCATTCTGATTATTACAAAAAAATTTTCAAATAATCTATGGATAACAATAAATATTAAAATAAATTAATATTTCGTTTATTTGAAAAGATAGTAAATAAGATAAATAAGTATAAAAATTGAGCACGAATTGCAATCGAAATGATTTCTTTTCTTTTTACCGTTTACGAAATTTTTTTAAATCTACACAAATATAAAATATAATACATACTTTTAATTATTCAAAATTTACAAATAATAAAACAAAGCTTATAACAATCATTTTTTATTTACTATTTACATAATTAATAATAACAAGAGAGAAGGATTTGTCATTTGATGAAATACAATCCATTTGAAATCCTAAATGCATGCTTATTCGTATATTTGATACGATAAAATCAGCATTCTATATAATAAAAATATTGGAATTTCATTCATATTTCACGCGTGAAATATTCATCACAGAAGCGCATCATTATAAAAATGCACATGCTTTGGCAATTCGTTTCTTTCTAACAATATTTCAATGTTAATAATATGATTCAACAGTTCATGTTATTATATCTGTATAAACATTATTACATAAAAATGTTAGGTTCAAAAACCTATAAATGTGAATTTTAATATATTCGATCACTTTGTAAAAGTATAGTCACGTCATAAGTAATTAAATATATAAATGTATTTTATCCATAAAAATTTATATCTTTCTTCGACTTAATTTATAAACATGAACAACTCTGATATATTCTTAACGTATTATTAAAAATAATCTACAATAATCTAAGCAATATACACAATTCATAAAATTTTCTACATCGTGTTATTAAATATTCGTTAAAATATCTAATATTTTTAACAAGACGTTTTTCATGAATCAACCAATTATAGCATGCACAAACATATATTGTATATTATAAAAAATGAAATTTATAATTTTAATTATATATAATTAATTAACCAAAACATATACCAGACCTAATTTATATAATGCTAATATAAAATATTTAAAAATGATGTTATAATTAAAATTGAAATTCTTAATATAATCAAAAATATAAAATAAGTATAGCACTGAATACTACACATATCATTTATAATTTTTATAAATTTCATTTGTTTTATCGAAAAAAATTAATTATAAGATTTGATAAAAGAGGTAAAAAAATGTTCTATTTGCAATAACAACCATAAAAACAAATCGATGCAAGGCACATTTTTGTGTTTATTATATTTAAAATGCATGAATTTTACTTTAATATGTAATTTGTTAAAATTAAATGTAGAAAATATACATATATATATATATTTATATAATATAGTTTTTGAAAAATTTCAAAATATAATGTAAAAATACATTGTATATTTTTAATAAGATACAAATATCATGCAAACATATTTTATCATAATGTAGCATGACTGATAGTATTTATACAGTCTCAAATAATTATGCATATACATGCAGATATGATTTTATAATAACAAAAAGTAAGAAAAAAAGAATGTTTATGAAGTAATTTTGTCTTGCATGACAAATCATTTTTTTATGGTAAAAATTAATCTGAATCTTAATTGAGCAAAATAAATCACAAATTAATATTATTAAAATGCACTCAATAAAAAATCAATATGTTTCCATGATGTAAGTATAATTTCCTCTTGCTTCACTTTCTTTAGCAACACACAAATTATGAGCCTTGCACTTATCATGGTGATTCACAATTTCAAGTCTAAAATTACCATTTCCAGCAGCAAATGAAGTACGTATTTCAGGCATTGAATCACTCCATTTTCTACAATATTTACAAAACATAAGGTTTGATCTCTCATCATATTGAAGCCAAGAATACATATCTAACCATCCAACTTTAAATTTACCAGTTTTTCTACTTTGAGGAATAGAACGTTGTGAAATATTACATAAAGTTGATTGAATTACTGACATGCTTGGCTGTGGATTTACAATTATTGATCTATGTATTTCGTTGTTATCATGAAATTTTTTAGCATTTGCATTACTTTCTGGAAATGAATCAAGAATGGAAGTGAATTCTGCATTACTATTTTTCTGTGAATTACACTTTAAAGATGTAGACTGATTTTGCGAAGATTTGTAAGAATTATCATAACATTCAGATGTAGTCCCTGACATATTGATAGACATAGAACCTCCAGCCATGATAGTGCTTTCACAAGAAACTTGTATCACAGCAGAATCTTGTTGATTTTGGGTCATGTTCTGTACATCCATAGTTTCGTCACTCTTCCCATCTCTCTGAACTTCCCACTCCACACTAGTCTGTCAACAGAGAAGGAAAGGATATGTGTTTAATCAACACATTTTTTTTTGATTTTGTCTTTTAGCATATAAGAAGCCAATTTTGTATCTCTATGATATCCCTTCCTTCCCATGTTTGTTTGGACTGAGTAGTTGTAGGAAAATAATAGATAGTCAACGATTATAGGAATAGTAACGAAACTTCATATTTTTTTTTTTTTTATATAATCTACTCAATATATTACACTATTAAATTATATGCTATAATAATAATATCTTTTGATAAGGTATAAATTAATTATAGAATACAGAAATAAAAAAGAATAAAATAATATTCTGAAATAAAAATAATACGTAATACAAAAAAATTAATCAAATTAAGATATATTAATATCAAAATTTACACTATACCAAAACTATTTTAAATAACTACAAATATAAAAAAAAACACATATCAGAATTGTATAAAAAAATTTGAATATTATAGTAAATATTAAGAAAAAATTTACTTTTACATTAAATAAATTAACGCAATGAGATAATTATTAACCAAAATATATTTCATGAAATATGAAATTACTATATGAACTTCGTACTAAAAAAGCATATTCATCTTATTAGTACATATCTACAAATTACCACATACCACAAACTATTTACATGCTACAAAGTATATGATTAACATGCATTAATAACATTTTTATTATAAACATTTATTAAAGCTAATTATATAAAAAAAAAAAAAAAATACTCACTGGGAGGGAAATGTTGTCATGGAAGTCTGGTAAGTGATGATCTAATTCTTGCTTGATCGAAGGTTGTGGCTGTGATGCAGGAGACATAGGTCGACTACCATCTTCCAAATCAGCTCCCATGGCATTATTTGACTTTGGAATCACAGGAGGGCTTGATTTGTAACTACATTGTGACGATGTCTGAAAAATGATAAATTACAAAATTAATTGTATTAATATTAAAATTGATATTAAAATTGAGTTTATTTAAAATAAAATATTCTTCTTGGAAAGATTTCTTGGATTAAATAGAATTTTAATTATTTTTATTATTGCATATTATTTGTAAAAGTTTGAATTTAAATTATAATATATAAAAAAATTATTTAAGAAAAAAAAAATTCAATTAACATTTTTATTTTTGGGAGATTAGTCTGTGACAAAAATGATATTTTAAAATCAGCATTTGTAATATACCTCAAGGTTACAAGTACAGATATTTGGAAAGCTGTCTAATCATATAGATATATAATTTAATGATAATAAATTACGATCATTATCTTCGAATTTTAAGCGCTACCTGTAAGGAAATTTTGCGCATATACACGTGACTACACGTGTATATGTATACGTAAGCATGTACAACGCACGCGCATAACTTCGCGGGAGCATATGTTTTCAAAATAATTTCTTCAAAAGCGATTAATTTACATACATCTAATATCTCAATATAAATTTATGCATAATACAGAAATTACTAAACAAATGTATGATAAAATAAAAAAAATTATATCATACATATACTTTATATTCAAAGATAAATAATACATATAATTATTTTTTATCATAATTAATATTTTTCTGATTTAATATTATTGAAATATAACCTCTTTTTAACTTTGATTATAAATTACTTGTTAAATATTATAATGAAAATAAGATTATTTAAAAATGGATGTCTATTATGTCTAATGTCTATTATAATTATTGGAATATGTGAAAATTTTAAAAATAATAAAGTTGAAAAAACATAAATTGCAATATTTTGCTTTATATTTTTTTCTAAAAAAAAAAAATTAATAAAATAATTATAACAAGTATTGTAAGAAAATATATACAAATATTTTTGGAGTAATAAGAATCTCTAACTTATAATGCGATAAATTACTATTATTATTTTATTATATATTATATATTTATTAAATTTTTATTAAATAACTATTTTCTATATATACAGAAATTATTAAAATAATAATAAAAAGAATTATTATAAAAAAAAAAAATACAATATGTAATATTACTTAATAACAAAAATATAAAATTAATAATACTTACATGCACAAAGATGTACAATATTTAAAATTACATACCTGAGAATCTGACATGAACCGTTCACTGGGTGGACCACTAAGGGAAACATCATAGCTGCCCGAAGCCTTTCGTTTCCTCTTTTCAGGAGGAGGCTGAAGGTTAGGCGATTCAGTATGCCTAATACCAGTTTGCGTTTCTGGTTCTGGCGATGGACTTTTCTCTTCTGTCTTGTTATTTACACTATTATCAGTGAGGCCTCTAATCTGTAATGCCTCAGCTGTTTTAAGGAACATCGGTAGCAGATGCTGACTAACGTTAACTTCCCCCTTATACATAAAGTGCAGCAATGCCTTCATTTCCGTTTCATTGACATCCTTCAGGAATATAATTGGATGGGGATGGGTATTCTGAAGGAAAATGCTCTCAAAATATGGACTGCATGCAGAGAGTATCGTCTGGTGTGCCTTGAAAGTTTCTCCAACACACGCCAGGGTTACGTCGCAGAGTGCCTCTCTGGCAAGTAAGGAGCTGAGAACGTCTGTGAGGTTGGCTGGATGGTTGTTCCACCGTAGGCAATACTGTTGGTCCATCTTGTCTATCTCCAATCCCGACCCTACAACCAAACTAGCTGCCCTGAACTGTCCACACTAAAGACTTTGATCACCCTGACTACAGAATGACTCCCTAACCCTTAAAACGTTAACTCACACGCCTTCTTCACGCACACTCTCCTATATCGGCTTGACGATATCTCCTCAGAGATTATATCGCAACTCTAGACCCACACAACTTCCTCCGTGCTTCTGCAAATGTGCCACATTGCAGTATAACTGTAAAACCCTTCAGGGTTCACGCGTCGCTACTATACGTGCCGAAAACATTTTTTCGCATAACCTCGGCAACGACAAATAACTCTGTACACGATTTCACTTCGATAAATGTAGCGCGAATTAAAAGAAGGTTAGAGTATTAATTACGACGCAGTATGTGTCACCCACGGATATGATAATATCCTATATTCGAAGATAATGTTTTCGGCAATGTCAATATTCGCGAGGCTTGGGCGCCATTGTCGGCCGTACTCGTCTAGCCACGAGCCTTCTCGCGAAAACTCGATTTGTTGATGCTCGATTTCTAACCATTCAAACACGCTTCACACGCGGCTTTATTTACCTAAACCCAGCGCCAGCTAACTAACGCATCGTATACACTAACGACCCAACTTTGTTTATCGTCCCGATGATTACTCACCTTTCGCAAACTTTTTGCCATTACAACGCCACCCGACCCTTAACGTCCACTACCATACCAATCTGCCAATGCCTACGGCCTTATTTTTAAAATACTTTTGACCTTCGTGCATCTGCCGGGGGGAATGGCGCGAAGGGCGCTCGAATTCAAACGCTACTAGTCACGCAATAAGACTTCTCCCAACAGTTTCGAATAGATAAAAGATTTTTTTCTTTTATATTTAAATATTTTTTCATTAATATTATTATACATTCTATTTCACTATAAAATGTCACGATAAATTACAAAAAAATTATCATTGTTGACAGATAAATATATTTATCTATCTTTCGAAAAATACAAAATAATAAATTACAATAATAAATATTATTTTTTTAAAGTTTCTTTTTTCTTTTTCAATTTTTGTATAGAAAAAAAGAAAATAACCAATTATTGAAACAGTACAAAATAATAAAACAAATATAAAGTTAAATTGAAACCAATATGCCGATACATAACCTATCCGAATGAAATTATTTGTGAAAATGCACGAACTACGTACACAAATATTAAAAGTTAAAATAAATAAATGTCTGATTCAATTATATTTTAAACGAGTGTCGAGATAAATGCATTTATCTTATTGACTGTGCGTAGCACGATAATTCAACAGAAATTATACTTCGTTCAATGGGCTCTTTTCTCTCACTAACAAAATTCCTATCGTTGTTATCGAAAATATAAATGATTTCAATTGTTATATATTTAACATTAAAGTACAATCAAGAGCTTGAAACGTTTTCACGATAAATCAAAATTAAACGAAACGGTCTCTATTCGTTTCAAGAAGCTTATGATTGAAAAACAAAAAAAAAAAAAAAAAAATTTCAATACAATTTCTCTTTTTGCAAAACAGTTTACGAACACGTTTAAAGATATATCGTGATACTTTCGAAAGTGTTACACGGAAGTTCGGCTTTCCGTGAAACGCGACAAACTATACATCGTCACATTGTTGTAATGCACGTAATACATGTAAAATTCATAGATCCTTGAACGAAGTGCTATAAAAAGAAAGTCTCGAAACCCGTTTCCTCTTTCCCCTTAATCTCAAACCAAAAAAAAAAAAAGGAAAAAGAAAAAAGAAATCGAAACTGCTTAATCCAAAGGATCGTTTTATACCGTTTTTATTCCGTAACTATTTCGTGACAACGATTCGCGAACAGGAAGATGATTCTCGCAATTTTTCTTTCCTTTCCTTTCCTTTCCTTTTCTTTTCTTTTCTTTTTTCAAATCGTCCACTTCTCTTTCGTTCCTTTCTTTGGTCAAAGCGAGCTCAGTTATACGAGAGGGGATTACATTTCACGGAAAATCATTCAGTGCAAAAGGGTCATTCGGTTTCATTTGACTGCGATAATTCGGTAATTCTCGCTTTCTGATATTAATTTCGATACATCCGCGAATCCGGCCCGATAATCGTGTTAACCATACGAAATCAATAGATAGCGGGAAAATTGGAAAATCTTCTTAATCGGTTTTCGAATATTCGGATTTACAAGCTTTGCCACGGTCATTAACAGATTTAATCCGCACTTTGATTGACACTGTGCAAAATTACTATTCGTCGAGGTATATATCCTTGTCGAAGATATGTAAATAGAAACCTGTTGTATATGTACAAGCGGATAAAATAAACGTAATTGATTTTAATCTATCTCGAGCCCCGAGTTGCGTTTCTTAATATTCTGATTTCGAATATTAGACCGATGGAAGTAATAAGTGTTGCTGGGCGTGCCCGTGATATTTTTAATAAAAGGTAAAACCGACTGGAAACGATAATTTCGAAGGAAGAAGCTACGAGCATCGTAACTAAATTACTATGGATATTTATTCCTGACGAGAAACGTCTCGTTTAACGAATACGCGTAAGCAAGCGACGAATGGGAATATTAATCGTATTACAATGGACTCGAAATTTTGTGCCGAGGAGAAAAATTTAAACGATCCTGTTGCTTGAATTCGCTCGCGTTCCGCATCGCGTAACTCTATTTCCAGAACATTTCTCGCGATATTCCATTTTTCTTTTTCTTTCTCATTTTTCCCCCCCTCTTCTTCTTTTTTTTTCCCCCTCTCTTCCTATCTCGAACAGAAACGTATAAACAGGGGAGAGAGGGTGGGGGAAAAAAATAAAAAAATAAAAAAAAATAGAAAGAAATGATGTCCGGCACATCCAATAATCGAATCGAATTAATTCGTTTCATAAAGTCGAATAATTATCAGAAAGTTGGGCGCATTTAGACCGGGCTCCTTTTAATCGCATCTCTAAACCTATCTCTAACAAAGAGCCACGTTTTCTAGACATTAGCAACATCATCCTGGGTCAACTAAATGGTTACGCAATTAATTGTGCGAACCGGTTCCTCGAACGAGTTCTCTCTACATACCATATGAGAAAATCTGTTTTTAAAGTATATAATACATCTCATGCGTGTAAATGTGAGAGAAAAAAAAAAGAAAAAAAAAAAAGAAAAATAAAAATAACTGATGAACCTTCCTTTCAGATATATAATTGTTGGAACAAACGAAAAATCGAAAAACAGAAATATGTTTGTTGAGAATGTAATAATGTGTACATATATATATATGTTTGTGCGTGCGTGTCCGTGAGTATCGTTCGTGTAAAAGATCAAAGATCGACAACACGTTAACAACAGGCGTATATATAGGAAAAAAAAAGAAAAAAAAGAAAAAAGAAAAAAGAAAAAAAAGAAGAATACAGTAAATCTTATCTTTAGGCAAAAAAACGGACCTGTAGATCCTCCATACAGGTGGAATACCGGCGAGCATCACTGTTATCTGCATAATTATCTCGCGATGGCCTTGATTGTTCCACGAGGAAAACAAGCGGAGCCAGGCAGAAGTATATTACATCGCGACGTATTGTATGTATTCGATACGTCGCCTGTTTCTTGCCCTACAGTTGACGTAGCATCGCGAAATAAAACATTTTCTCCGTCTTGTGCGAAGCTGGCAAATCTTCAGGGACGATTCTTCGCGCGATATATACCGGAAGTGCAGCGGTGCCACGCGGCTGGCGCGATTTTTTCGCACCGCGCATGCGCGCGCGATAACTGCGCGCGCATCAAAAAATTACGCGACGCGATCGTAATAACGTATCGCGTTTTTTTATCCGTATTCATCATATTTCTTCCTCCTAATCAGTGGAATAATCGGTGGAAATAATATATATTCGTGCGATTTTTTTTTCTCTCTCTTTTTTCTTTTTTTTTTATATATATATATATACACTCCGATCAATTCAAACTTTAATCAATTTTAATATTAATATCGTGATTAATAAATTCTAATTTTAATTTTAATATGAATCAATGAGAATAGTTTGGCCCCCATCGTTTCGGAATTGAATTTTACGAGTAGTAGTTCGTGAAAGATTCACGTGCACAATTCAAGCTCGAATAAAAAAGCAACAGAGATTCGCGACGGTGCAATAAAGTTTAATGCAGTGGTAAGAAAGTTCGCATAAAATACGCCGTCCCGATAAAAGACGCACGCTGCTGCGCTCGGCCATATGTTTCCTCGGCGACAATGCGGCGATGTAGCTTAAGGAGAAGAAAGAGCACGGTTAAAAATCCGTGATCTTGAAACGGGAAGAGGGAAGGGGAGGGGGAGGGGGGGAGGGGAACTTTACCCAAGACCCATGTCGAACGTTCTATTATACGTTTCACGATTATTGTCTGTACAGATGAAAATCGTGACTTTATATAGACTCTTTTTTACGTGCATTCGCGAACGAATTTTCCTCCCTCTCGAGCGAGGATGTTTCGCGCGATCGATGGATCATACGTCGATCGATGCGTCATACCGAGTATGGCATTCGAGAAAAAAAGGGGGGAAAAAAGAGTAGACAAGAGTATTATTTGCTTTCCGTTATCCCTTGTCGTTCGAGACAGAAACGATCGAGTGTAAACGCATCGATTTATGCTCGAATCTCTTTTTAAGCTAGTTTTAAACGTGCACGGTGCTTAAAGCGACGTGAAATGAACGATAACGGTTCGTTAGTTTTGTACAACATTTTTCTTTCTTCTTTTTTTTTTTTTCTTTTTCGTTTCTAAAATAATATTTTCCTAATTTTTTTCTCTCTCTCTCTCTTTCTATACTTTTTATCTTAATCTATGCGTAACTCGATGTATCAGCCTGCTGTACGCGCATGATAAATTATGAATCCTTTTCCCACCGCTCATCGCGGCAGATTAAAAATTAATCTTGATATATCGCTGTTGCAATATTTGTCCACCGGAGTGTACCGTCTAAGAAGTTACGATGTTTTGTGTTTGCATACGGAAAGAATGTTACCGAAGAAATATTGCATAAATAATACCGTGAAAATTCTAATGTTGCACTTGGTTTCGCCTCTTTTATTCAAACACCTCCGCTTATAAATTTTCCTCCTATATCTTTTTTCTTCTTTCTTTTTTTTTTTTCTTCTTCTTTCTTAATTTCCGTTTTTCAAGTGCAAAACACGACCGGTTTATTCCTAAAAAAAAATTTACATTGCAAAGTTTTTTATAAAAGACTATCCCACAGGGAGTTGCTTTTAAATTACATCTTGAGAAATATTTCGTTCGTGAATCGAAAAACGTTTTATGCAGTTCAAACATACGAATTTCTAGAAATTTCGTATCTCTGAATTCCGAGGAAACGAATATATATATTTTCTCCCTCGCTTTATTTTTTTTTCTTTTTCAATCCGTATCGTACAAAAACTACTACGTTCAATATTTATCGCGTTACGTAACTGAAATTGAAGATTTAGAATTTAGATGCGAGTTATTAAATAATGAGCTATTTATTCGTCGTGCATCTCATTTAATTATAAATATTAAATCGAAAGGAGAAAAACAAAGTTTTCTCAATCGACGCGAAACACGCGTTATTTGACTTACGAAGGAATAACTTTTCATTAATCTCTCTTAAAGTCGGGTCTAAATTTTAATCATACCAATATATATAAAAAAATATATGGATATTTTATATACACGGGTCCTCTATCATTTAATTGAGCAAGAGTCAGTCTTTGCGCGTGGAAATTTCGACCTACGATAAATCTACCTCGTTCATTTCACGGATCCCCCATTTAGGGTGTGAAAGAATATGATTTATCTCATTTTACCATCTGAAACAATGGAACCGCTGCACGATTGCGGCGGTCAGAAATTGCGCGCGTATTTCGCCCACGAATATATGTCCTCGAAAATTGACAACCCTTTCCCCACCTTCCCACCCCCTATTTTTGTTCGCGCCAGGATTAGTTTACGTTTCAATCGGATGGGTCAAACCAATAAACGCCAGTCTAGTTTACAGCGTATATTATTGAAATCCGTATAGAATCCCCTGCGTGCCGAAATTCCGACATATTTTCCGACCATCAATCCTCTTTTCCCTTATTTTCCTATCCGATTATCAGCTCGCGTAACAAAAAAAAAAAACGAACCGAAATTGGACGAAAAAAACCGAGCGGTGCATCGTTTTATCGAAGAAGCGCGTTTTCAACGCTCGTCCTAGTATAATACATCCGTCTCACGTTCGGTGGTGGTTTCTCGGCCTATTCTTCAAGTTCCCTTGAAGGTAGAGAGAGCAAGAGAGAGAGAGGGAGAGGGAGGAACACGCGACGCATGCCTCTAGATCTCGCGATCGATGGGTCCGGCAGGTCTGGTAGGCCGTTTTGCGAGCTGCAGAATAGGCGCGTATCCTCCCCTCTAAGCGTGCACAGCAGCCGCGTGCAGCCAGGCCGCGGAAGGAAGGCCGAGCGCGCAAATCGAACGCGCGTTGTCCTCGCGACAGTGGCAACGACGACGACGGCGACGACGACGACGACGACGACGACGACGCGAGGGCGTTATGAAAATCTGAAAATCGACGCGCCGATTGCCTGTGATGCAGGCGTGTTTGGCGCATCGTTACCTGGTTTACTGAAATTCGTGAACATGAAATCCTGTCGGCCTGTCGTAGCCGCACCACGCAGCACGGAAGGAGGATCAGTTCTCCCCCTCACGACGAGGAAAAATCTTCCGCGGCGATCTTACGAAGACGAATTCTTCTCCCCTTGGACAACAGGCCAAGAGATATCCTCTTCACGTTCACGTAACTGCGATCTCTGTCGTAGACAGTACATCCGCGCACATGACAGTTACAGTACAACAACAGGCAGCAATAAAACGGCACTTGATTGATTACATCGTTCGCACCGAGCCGAGTATGCAGCGTCTTAAACTTGTCTCGCCGGTCATGACGATCAGGCGCGCGATGAAACGGTGAGAGAAGAGTTTTTTTTTTTTTTTTTTCAGTTCTTTTCCCCTTTTTTCTCTTTATTATTTCTCTTTCTTTTCTTTCGTTTCAGACGAGAGACGAGAAACGGGCACAGTTACGTCGATTCGGGAATAACTTTCCGTATATATCTGTATATATATATATATATATATATGTGTATGTATGTATGTATATATATATATATACATATATATATATATATATATATAGAAATGTGTATATATATATATATATATAACTTTCGATCGTTAGAGAATCGAGACGAGATACGATCTCGCGTATCACGATTATCTCACGACGCGGCGTCGATGACGTACAAATGCGGACGAAACTCGAAGAGGGAGAAACAACAAAGTGGCGTGTGTACCAAGTTGGCCGCGGAGCGCGACTGAGGCCAGGGGTGGCGCCGAGAGAGAGAGAGGGTGGCGTGGATGCAGGTCGACGTGTACGCTGCACGGACACATCCCCCCTAATGAATGCACCAGGCATGTGCGAGGGATTTTATGTTCGCCGCCGCCGCCGCCGCCGCCGCCGCCGCCACTCCCGCCACCCCCCTTTCCCCTTTAGCCTCCGCCACTACTACCACCAACCGAGAATCGGCCGCCACCCCCGTCGCCCAACCTCCGCCAGCTTCCACCCGTCCCCTCCGACCCTCCTCCCCCGCCACTCAACCCCTGCCACTCTCCCCCACCTCCTCCTTCTCCTCCGTCCTCCTCCTCTTCCTCCTTTCCCTCGTTCTTCACCCTTCCTCCTTCACGCATCCCTCTCTTTTTCCCACCCTGTCCCCGTCGCTCCTCGCGCAACCCTTTCCTCTCCAAAGAGTGAACAGCAGCGGGCCACCACCCAACCGAGCCGCGTTGAAGCCCGTTCTCCGCACGCGGCACACTCGATGCGTTGCACTCGTCGCAGCGCGAGCAGACGCGCGCCGGTCCCCAGGAAGCAGCGTGGGCGGTTTTGTCTCTCTTTTGCCGGGACCCTCCGCTCCTGGGGCTGTGCCCGGTTTTCGTGCCACCTCCTGCGTGCCTGCGGACGTACCCTGCACCCGCACCCGATTGGTACGCACAGCTCGCCCGCCCGTACGCGAATATCCTCTCCTGCACCTGCCACGTCTCTCTCCCTCTCTGTCAGCCTCTGTCTCGTTTCACGCGCCTGCCTCTTTTCCCTCCCTCCCCCTCCTCCCGTTTAACCCCCTGTCTCGCCCGCCGCTCCTTCTATTTATCCCCCGTCTCACCCGCCGCGCCGTCTCACCCGTTCATCTTCGGATTTCTCTCGCTGTTTCTTAGGGATTCATTGTGCACCATCCGGTTGGTTGGCTCCGCGCTGGCCAGAAATGTCGTGGGGGGTATCGAGGGGGGTGTGCGAGGTTCTCACTCACCGATTCCTCGCGGCGCAGCCTCGCCACCCCTTCCCTCGTGGTAACCAGGATGTTACAACGTCGTGTATTTTTCTTCAGCCAGGTTACAAGGCATGTACATATCGGCTCGAAGGATCGATTGATCGTTATAATGGGAGAGAGAGACTCGTTGGAAAAATGTGGCCGAGCTCTCTGAATCGTGGCCACTTGCACCGGTTTCCTCGTGGACGACGATTCGCGAGGGTGGAGTATGGATCAAGGTCAGCACGAATCTCTTCTGGTTAATATTAAACCCAGGGTGTTTAAAGGCTCGTTAAACGCCGCCATTTATCTTCCTCCTGGTGAACTGGATCTATCCTCCGATACGACTTGGAGACGGTAATACCCCCCATTTTTTATAAATCGCGCGACAAGGACCTGATTTCTCCCTTGGGCGTTCTATTTTTTCGTGAAAAGAGGAGAGAGAGTATAAAGAATTAGGAGACGCGAGGTTGAACAAGCGGAGCAAGCCTCCTCCTCGTAAAGGAATTTTCGTTATTATCTTCATTTTCGGGAGAAACCGCTTAAATTTGTATTCCGGTCCACGGCTTATCTTGAAATTTCTTCCTCGTCACGGCTTGCCGTGTAACGTGCATTAATTTCAGATTACATCGAAAGCTATCGAGGTATCCGCGTGTCTGGCCGATCTGCATCCGGATAAAATACATTGGTCGTGTTCCAAGGATTCCTCCTCCGATCGTTAACCGGTGGATGAACGAATAAAATCGTCGTTTACAACCCTCGACCCCTTCCCCGATCTACCGGCCAGCCTGGCCTGGCCTGGTCCCTCTCACATTTCCTGAATGCGGCTGAATCTGTGGGCGAGCACACTTTATATCTCACGATTGAAAAGATCGCATTGTAGCTCACCTTCTAGATAAGAGACACGGGAGACTCTAAAGATTGAAATAAAGTATTTACTCGTCCGGTACCTACCTCCTCGCTGGGATTGTGCCTCTCCCAAATCCTTCACTGAAAATCCACGGCAGACGGCGGTGGATGTCTTATTTAAAAAGTATATTTCCGCGAGGGAGGAAGGAAGGAACGGCC
The DNA here is from genome assembly GCF_003254395.2 of Apis mellifera. Taxonomy (NCBI): domain Eukaryota; kingdom Metazoa; phylum Arthropoda; class Insecta; order Hymenoptera; family Apidae; genus Apis; species Apis mellifera. Next base: position 5,553,165 of record NC_037646.1, read on the forward strand.
CGTTAACTGGTCCGTATTACAACGTATTTTTGCCGTTGGAAATAAAAATCTTGGGGACAAAGGAGGAAGCCGGGGGAGGGCTAAGAGAGCGGAAAAGAGAGAGGAGTTAAAATGGCGAAGAATACTGCGGAGATATATATATATATATTCAGACGAGATTTTTTTTTTCGGTGAAGGGAAAGATCGGATCTTTAATAAACTCGCTTTATATAAAAGAAATAACCATTACCTATTAACTGTCAAGTGCACGCTTGCTAAACACGCGTGGAAAGAACCAAGTATAACAACATGAAACAAAAGTTTAACTTTTTTAAAACTTTCCGGAATAAGAAGAAGAAGAAGAAGCTTGGCTCGGAGGAAGAGATCGTATTATCATATTTTCGACGTTACAAAAATCTTGCCGCGGATAACCGCGATTAAATCATTGAATCTTATCCCGCGCCGAGTTCACGGTTCGTGAACGATTACGCGTAAAATCCAAGGAAAGGGTTGGGGACAATGGGGTGGTGAAATGCAAAGGGGAGAGAGATAGAGAGCGCGACTCGGGGTGACTCGCGTTAAGGGTGGCAGGCAGGCCGGTGTCATTAACGAAGCGCGGTGGCACGAAGCCGTACGTCCTACAGTGTATCATCGACGTCGTTGAACAATGGCCGCCCCCGTCCGCCCCGGCGTGTTATTCGAGCATCTAGTTATAGCACGGTTATTCAGAAAATTGTGCTTGAATGAAGTGTGCATCGCTGATTAAATAATACCGGGGCCGCGCAATAACGATTTCATCAATTTATCGCGCATCATCGATTGAACCTAACGCTGCCTCTATTAATTTACCGACATTGGGCCCAGAGGGCATCAATTTGTAGCCGTCGGTTTGCTAACAGCACGCCAAATTGCGAGGCCGCGATGAATCGACACGCCCGACCGTGATACACTACGCGATACCCTCTCCGCGCGCAATTTTCCATCTCAAAAATTATAAATTCAATCATGGACTCGAGCGTGGGGAGGGGGGAGAGAGAGAGAGAGAGAGAAGAAACCGATCATCGTTCCTCTTTCACCGAAAGGAATCGAATGATCCGCCATTTTATTCCAATCACGTTTTTGCAACGGGACGTCACATCGAATGAACGCATCTTCTTTCCTGTGAAAGATTTAGAGCCTTGTCCTCTCTCTCGTCGAGCCTCGAAACAGGGCTCGACAAGGTGGAAATGAACTCGAGGGCGACAACTTCTGCCTCGCCCTTTTTTCGTTCGGGCGAAAGTCCGATGGTTGGACCGCCAATTTTCGTGCGTTACACTGTTGAAATATTTTCACTGGATTCCAGCTGAAAAGCTCGCGTTAATGAATTTGGGAAAGGGCTTGTAAACATTCGCTGATTGCTCAACTTGTGTACCCGCGTGAATAAATATTGCGCTTGTGGCACGCAGGAAATACGGGAACCGGAAATTGTTCCCTCCTATTTATACATATGTATATATTTCTGATCCTATTTATTTTTCCATTTTTCTAAACTTTCTTTCTTTTTTTGTTGATATCTCTCATCTCCGACAGGGAAATGGTTTAAATTGTTAAACCAAAGATTCGTACAGGTGTATTGTAGCCGATTTTATTCCGTTCTGTTGTAATAAACTAGGAAACGATTTTATAAAATATCTGAAGAAATAGTTCTTTCGGAGGAGATTACTTTCCACGACGAGCCTCGATGAGCCTCTTTTAAGAAATTCTTTTTTCTTATTAATAACACGATTATTAAACATTCGTGATGAAAAAATCCATGAAAACAATTGAATTAACTTATTTCGAACGTGATACCGATTTTCGATAAACATTTCAAACTAGAAAACTAGCTTTCTAGGTTGGTATCGCTTCAAACTATTAGAAAATCGCGCAGCAAGCGAAGTAAAATTCCAGAAAAAAATATCTTAATTGTTCGATCAACGCACCGAACCTCCTTCAATGGTCTGATCATTAACTCGTCCGCCAACCATGCAATTTGCCATAATTGAAAGATTTCATTGTTTAACGCACTCGTACGTGCAAAGTATCCACCCCAGATATCCCCAGAAGCGTGGAGGAACAGAAAAGAGAAAGAGAAAGAGAGAGAGAAAAAGAAAGAGTTTGAAAGGGAGTCGGAGAGAAAGAAAAAACAAGTCGTCGTCATTGTTGCCCGTTGACAATGTGGGTGTATACATTTGCATCGGGACACGTATCGCAACGAACTTGTGTATAGACGCTGCGTTAAAGCTGCAAAGAAAGCGGGGCCGAGGCCGTCGTTCTCGCGGAGACCGGAGTGAGAAACTCCCTCTCGTGGAGGAGTGTTGGAAGGAAAAAGGGGATGGAAGGGGAAAAGTTGGAAATACTGAAAAAAAGAGATCACCTCGACTATCGATCACTCTCACTTCATCATCTTCCCTGTGCTGTGCTCGTATCTTGGTCTTCGAAGTGGATATCAACGTGCAATCAACCGGCCACGATGAATCTGCCTATCTGCTGGAAGTCGCAATAAAATTGACGACAGGGAGAAAAAAAGAGGTATTGTTAATTTCCTTTCCTTTCCTCCTCCTTTATTCCTCCTCGATCGCTTCGATCTCGTCGCTAATCTGTCTCTGTGTTGCAGAGTTCGCGTGATTTTTAGTTAGAAAAAAAGAAGGGAGAAGGAAAGAAAGGAAGAACGAATACCGATGGAATATTAAAAGTTTCACGCTACAGTTTCGTTACTACGAGAAACGAGGCATTAATACACGAGCGGCGATTAATTAATACTATCTTTGCCGTAAACTTTCTTCTTTATCGTGTGCCTTGTCGTGGCTCAAAGACCGATGAAAAACCTTCCTTCCTTCCAAAGGGAAAGTAAAGCGTCCCTCGTTGGCCCGCATCTTTATCCAGGTTAAGGGTGGTGGTTCCTGGTTAAGTTAGAAACTGGCCAGGAAAAATTGAACAAAAGAGGATTATACAAATAATATCTTGTTTCCAATCGGAACAGTTCATTATCAATCTCGTCGAGGGAGTTACTTAGTTCAGACTACAGCTGTCTCATTGACTTTCCATGGCACGCTGGTCTTCTTTTTTCTTTTTTTTTTTCCCCTTTAGAGGATGGTATCTGGCCAGACACGAGGGAAGAAGGATCAGCTGTGCGTCGATGGAGCAAAAGTAGAATGGGAACGTGGAGGAAGCCACGGGAGTCGCGTGCCAGACCACTGTCTCCCTCGTACGTCGGGGAACAGCAATTGTATATAGGTATATACATAGCTGCAGGAGAATGGGACGGTTTACACAGGCGTGTTCGTGTCGTCGTAGTCGTCGAGCCCTCAATTCGCTCGGAAAGTGAGCAGGGGAGAATGGAGAGGAAAGAGGGAGAGAGAGAGAGATGAAAGGAAAAAAAGGAAAGGAAAAGAAAGGAAAGAGATACAGTGACGAGAGAAGGTAATGGCAACGATACCTGGGAAAACGGTCTGAAAATAAGGGGTTGAAAGAGGGCATGTACATGCGTCATGACCCGGCTAAACAACCCGTCGCAGAAGCGAGACGGTTCCACCCTCGTGTCTTCCTCCTCCACGAGGGAAACGGTTAGGTCGGCCAGAATAGAGCTACAAGTGGTGATAAACGATGGCCGAATCCGCGTTATTGCCCACGTTGGGCAAGCCACGAAAATTTCTACGGAATCCAACTGCTGATTCCTGGCTGGATATATATACACCGTTGCTTCGTATCGTTCGTTCCTCTTTCCATGAATGCGCGGATCCACGCAATGCGTACGAAATGCGAGTCATTTATGCGTCGGTGTTCGAGTAACGAGGCGAGTTGACAAAGGTTCCCTTTTACAGGCCGCTTGGTAAAAGAGATGCGGGGGAGGATAAGCGTTGTCTTGAATTACATTGAATATCATTGCAGCTGGAATGGTATGTATAATTAATCGATCGTGGAGAGAAAGAACGGGTCGTTAAGATGCTAGAAGAATCATTAGATGTGTATATGTATCGGATTCTTTACCATTTCCACGATGTTCAACAGGTTAGAAAAATTGGGTTGCGGGGCGATTAATAGCGAGGAAAATGTATGGTTAATCGGTTATTTGGAAGTCTCCAAGTCTCCAAGTTTCCAAGGGATCGTACAGCTTTCGTCGAACGAGTGCCTTCTCTTCTCCCAGAGAACGATACACCACGCCTCTGAAAGCATTTTCAACGAAGTATATCGCGCTCAAAGGAAACGCCTAGCATCCTAGCCGGGTTAGTGTACAATATATACACTTGTCCTCTCCAAAGGAGGACAGGAGAAGCGGTGATCGCGCGAAACCGTTCACCGCGCGGCGGTGAATTTCACTCGGGAGGAGCGTTGGTTCCGGCTCTCTTTCTCTCCGAGAAATCTACGCTCCTGAAATGAACGTAGGAAAATGAAATCCGATATTGTAATTCCACGCGCTTGTGTAACGCGAGCCCGCCCGCCCGTTGAAAACGCTCGAGGACGGCGAAACGTGTGCGTCGCCCTTTTTTCCCCCGAACCCGACGTTTGCTGCACTTCGTGAAATGAATTTAAAGCGCGGACGCGCCGCCACGGTGACGCGGGCCGAACGTGAACGCGAGCGATATTAAAACTGTGCCGACTGTGTCGGAACACAGAAATTCGCTAGGAAAACCACCACCGGTGTACGCTTTATATGGTACACCTAATAATAACGCGGCGAGATCACGTGTTAGTTTAAATTCGACGCGTGAACGTTAAATGTGAAATTAGTTGTAGTGTATCCCGGGCTATCTTCGCCAAGAACTGCGAAGAAAGAAAACGGTACAGGCAGGATTAGCGTTTCAATGACGTTACCTCTCTCGAAACTTTCCACAACATTTGAAAATTTTGGATCTTGTTCTCTCTGTTTCTTCTCTTCTCTCTTTTTTTTCTTTTTTTTTTTTCTCCCCTCTCTCTCATCGTCAAACAGTTCGCTCGCTCGTTTTTCTCGCCAACAACGACGCCCGTTTGTCCGTTCGCTATTCCGTGAATAAATAATTGAACGAACATGCGCGTGCGAAAGCATGATGAAAATTTCAATCGATGGCTTTCTGTCCGTTCACTAGTTCAAAATTATTTATTGATCTCTCTTTTTCACAGACTATTCCATACACTCTATTTCACACTCTCCTCTATCCCATCTCTGTTTCTTACAGTTTCTGCCCCTCTCTCTCTCTCTATGGGAGTGGCCGCGCGTTGTCCTGCGACGAGGAATTCTTTGCTCAGCTTCCATATTAACCTACTCGGAAATCTAGTTTTCACCTTGCATTTTTGCGCCGCTAAAAATGCTACTACTGCTGCCTGTTTGTCGGATCACAGGACTCGTTTCGCGGTTATAAAACGAGCGTTGATGTATCTGTTTCTTTCAACGGCATCATGCTTGGAGGGAAACGGGGAATGCGAATCTCTTCGCTTAATGTCTAATCTAGGTCAACGGAATATATGGAATCGTGTTGGAACATCGTGGATATAATATCTAGATTGATCAAGTATATTCAGAATATTAGTGAAATTTGTTGGGGAACAGACCTCAGAGTTAAATAATGGCGAAATTTATATTCTATTCTGTAAGAATTTCCATAACAAATAATTCACATTGAGATGAAGTGATATATACGTTGCAATAAACTTCATCTCGCTTATAACGTTTCTTCTGGATGAAAATTTCCATTTTTGAAGGTACATCTGTCATGATAATATACATTGGCCCTTTGTTTACTACAAGTAAATTTCAACAAGTTGTGTATTGTGCTGGAAGAGGAGATACCCAACATCCTACTCAGTTTCCTTTCTGCTTTTCAGAGGAAAAGACAAATAAATGGGAATAGATAAATAAAACGTTATCTACTATTAAATTATATCATAATAAACGTTATGCAATATGCAATATTCATAGTTATAAAGATGTAAAAACATCTTTAAAGATTTGATATTAATATTTTTGATATTAACCGTTGAATTTCTTCATATATATTCTAATAAACAACTTCACAATAAAAGCGTTTCATATTGTTCAATCACAATACAGTTATACGCATAAATTGAATTACTTGATATTTATAATTATGTAATGCTGAATTTGTGTAATTACAAGTATCTTTAACCACGAACCATTTATTCATTCCATGTTAATACTTTATTCATATAAGTTTGCGGGACAAAGCAAGTTTGAATTTGCGCCTGCGAGTCAGAGATTCCGTTTCTTTACCAGACTCAGCACATCCTTGTTCCTCTTTATACCTAGCTAGCAAGTCGCGCGTGTCAATAATACACGTGCCTACTCCGCATATACGTATATGCGAATGCACGAGAAGAGGACATGTAAATAAGCAATTCAAGTAACGTCAGGCATTGCTGCTAAATTACCCCACGAATCGATCATGCTTTTGTTGCATTTATTGCAACGATAAATTTGAGAACGAGAGACGTCGAACATCGACCAGGAAGTAATAGACGAGTGATAAAGTTGAACGCGGGGAATTTTTATGAGTAAATCGATGTTGCACGCGGAAAGGGCAAAGCGGCGTGAGAGGGGAATAGCAGGCGATTAGGAAGGGGCTGAGAGAAAGAGGGAGGAGGATGGAATGGGAGGAACAGGAGGGAGCGAGAATGTATTACAGGAAAGAGCAAGAGGAGACTCGATTGACCGAGGAGAAGGGAGAAACGATAGAGGAGTGAGAGAAAGAGGGAAAGAGAGAGGAAAGTAAAATGTGTGTACGCATATGTGAGAGCGACAAAGAAGGTGAAGAGGCAAAGGGCGCTAGAAATCTGGAGCGGGGATAGATCCGGGGGCTTTTGCGCTGTGCATGCGACCTTGAATGCTAGCCAGCCTAGACCTTGCCACAGCTCTTTCGCTCAGCTTGCCTAGTCCAGAGACCGCTTCACCTCTACGTACATACATACATATATACATACATGCATACATACATACATACAACATATATATTGTTGTTTGGAACGGCGGCCTAAATCCGATATCTCGCTTCCTCTTTCTTCTTGCCTCGCCTATCCTATGGTTTGTGGCCACGCGCGAACGCGACGATTACGTAAAGATGAAAACTCGAATAATTGTCAGTTGGATGTCTAGTCAGCTGGGTAATTTTACTTAGAATCATGCACATTGTTGCGTTTATTTCTGAAGTATAACAATGTTGCGTTTTATATTGAAATTTGAACCTAGAATTTTGAATTAATGATGAATTTTTATCATATTTTGTTATACTTAAAATATGTATTATGAATTCTGTATGTTTTTCACTATTGTTTAATGTGAACAATACCTTTTCAATTTTTAATTCTGTGTTAAACAGATACATATATAATTCACATAATTGCAAAATCTATAGATGGAAATCTATCTATATAAAATCTTAAATACTGAAAAAAATATTGGATATTTACCGTGCAAATGTTAAAAGATAGCAGATTGCAGTTTGATTTTCTATTTTTATTCTTCTAATGATAAACTTGAATATTCTTTTCTAAATACAACCGATGACCTTTATCACATAAATAATATATATAAGTAAATTTCTGAAGAAGTACTTCTAATATATGCAGCTATAAACATTTACAGTAATATTGGATATTTCTTTAAAGATGATAGAAGAAAACATCATTCCATCATGTATGACATGTATACAAGTATAGTACTGCAATATAAGATTTGTATTTAACCATCATGGAGAATGATGTAAATTATGTTTCTATTTATAATATTACAATTACGAGTAATACCTAGTTAAAATGTGATGTTCAAAGTTTGCGATCCTCTTACTCGCTGGAGCGTTTGCATTAGGTGGGATCATAACGGATCTTTGGTCGCGACCGCACCTAGAATTCAACATAACTTTGCTGTTTATCCACTTCACTTTTTATGTTTTTGCCAAATTGTGCAGTTCTCAAGATTGCAACGGCATCTGTCTTGAGAATTGTGAGCTATTCGCTATCACGTGACTACAATTGCACCGGTTTGCTAGGATGTTACCGATCACACGTACTATTGAAGTTCGTGACAAAGTGCGCAAGATAGTTTTTTTCCATTTTATTTTTATAATAAGTTTTCACAAGTGAATTATTAAATTTATAATTTTTTCATTAAAATCATTATGATTGATTTGTTAAGTGATTGATAATATTTTTCAAATATTTATAATTTGCAGAATATATAGGTAAGATAAGTGAAATATTTTTATAAATAAAATAATATTTTTCGAATATTATAATAAATATAATAATTTATATATATATGTATATATTTATATATATATGCATAATTAATATTATATTATTATTTTATAATTAATACAAAATAAGAAATATGAATATAAAAGAAGGAATATAAAATTTTGAATTTATTCGAACAGGAAAAAATTCCAATGCCCTGAAGTTATCGCTTAGTTCGTTAGTGAATAATACAAGTTTCATAATTTTTTATATTTTTTATATTTAATTTTTTCTAAGTATTAATGTGATAATAATATAATAAATTTAAAGTTTTAATTTTATTTTAATGTGAAATCAAAATAATAGATTAAATTATTGTTTAACAAAAAAAAATTAATTATACATATATATATATACATACATAGAAAGGGCACATAATGACGCATTATTTTATAATCGTATAAAATATAATATTAAATTAAATTAAATTTAATATTTTGATTATGATCTATCTATAGAATTCAATTTTTAATTAACCATTAGATATATATTAAATATTTCGTATTATATATTGAAATATATTGAAAAAATTGTTGAAATAATATTGAAATATAAAAGTGCCAACATCTTGTGCCGGCACTGGGCTAAAATTCAAACGTGTGCCGCCCTATTCTTGAGTTTCCGCGTGTTGTTTCGCAGCGTGCAAATTTCAAATGGTACGTTAATTCGTGTAGTGCGTGTTCGAAATTGGTGATTGTACAAGTTAACAATTTATAGTGAACAAAAATGTTAACTAAACGCAAAAACAACAAGTATATTCATAATTACAATTTTCCACTTACAAAACTTCGAAACGTGTATTGTATACAGTGCAAACATCAATTTATTTTTCAAGGTAATTGTTGAATATTCGAATCACATTTACCGGCTTTTTTTTTCCATCCATTAATATCTTGTATACGTTAATAATGCATAATACATTTGTTTGAAATTTTTTATTATTATAATAATTGTTTGTTGCGAAAATTTATTTGTGTATTTTTATAAATATTCGTACCAATTAGTAATATTTTACTAATAAGTATATATGCAGCATTATCTTGCACGTTGCTTTTCTTTACAAATGTTAAAAATATGAATATTATTTTAAAGGTTAGAATAATAAGAGATTGATGTTCTTAACATTATGTAGATATCATTATAAATATTTATTTGCAAAATATAATTAAAAAAAATATTGAAAAAGCTTGTTTTTGTTTGTTTCAGAATTTGTTCCTTTACGTGGTGTTATTCCTTTATTATTAGATTGTGGACATACAATATGTGACAAGTGTATGAAATTATTTGTTAATAAACCTTGTCCTCTGTGTAATGTTGTTTCACAATGTGAGGATGATCATATACTTTCATTACCTTTACATATATATACATTAGGATTAATGGTCATGTCGCATAATCGACCAATTATTACCGATGATTTAGATATTTCTTTTTCTAAATTATCTACTTCTAAATCAAAGCAACAGTGCATAAAAGGTGTGTATCTTATTAGAAGATGACTTTAAATTTTATTTTAAATCATATTTTAAATTAAAATAAAGTATGTCTTATTTCCAGGATTATGTTATGAATGTGGAATTCAAGCAACTATAAAATGCCTACAATGTGTTGTTCTTTTTTGCAATATTTGTTATACAAAGGTATTATTTAATAAATAATTATGATTTTCTTAATATATTATTTATTTTTGTTATAATATATTATTTATTATATATTTATAAATTCAAAAGAAATGACATTATATACTATATAAAATAATATATAAAAACTATATCTTAAACAAATATTTGGATTTATATTTTTTGTTAGATTCATGGAAAAGCACTACAAAATCATACAAAAATAATGTTAACAGAAGACAATAGTGAAAATTCTTTCACTATAAGAAATACATGTTCGGAACGGTGTAATGAACCAGTAGGATATTATTGCCAAAATTGTGATATATCGGGTTGTTCACACTGTATGCTACGATCGCACAAAACGCATATTTATCAACCATTAGTTAAGAAGGTTTGTATTATATAAATATGATATAATATGATTGATTTAATTATTATTTATCAATGCATTTTGAAGAAATAATATGTTTTTATTTTAATGTTTATCAGAATGAAGAAATGCTGGAAGAATTCTATAAAGTGTTTGATGACGTGTCCGAGAACCTGAAGAGAATTCAACAGGCGCAAAAGGTAAGTTTTTGAATTAATTTTCTCTATGTTTTAATCAAAAAGTTACTAGATATTCGAAAAAATTATTAGAAATTATATTGCATGTGTCATAAGAAAATATCCGTATTAAATGATAAATAAATGATTTTATTTTATATTTGCGACATAATATCGAGTATAAATATAAACTTTAAGAATTAATTTGTCACAATATATAATTTTAATTGTAGAAATTTTTCTCTTAAAAGTGAAAGATTTCCAAATTAATTTCTTATATATTTATTTATCATTGAATACGAATCGTTGTATATGATGTATTTAACAAATTAAAAACAAGCATTAATTTTTGCATGTATAATAATTTTTTATAAAATAATATATTAAATCTTGTCATAAATAACTACACTGTATAAATATGACTAGAGGGGAAAGAGAAATACTTATTGACATTATCGATTATCCGTGTCCGTTCGCATTTATAATTGTTGTTAAGGGCTTGAATAATTAGATATAACGTTTAAATATTTCATCGTGGTAAAATAATTTGATTTCTTCAATATAGAGATCTTATAAAAAATTTTTCTTATTCGCTAAAAAAAAAATATATATATATATATATAAAAAGAAAATCACACGTAAATCTATAACAAAAATATTGCACATTTTTAAGTTTCACAAAATTTCTTCACATCCTAGAAGATATTTAAGTGACACAACCTATAATCATTCGTTGCTATTTATAACAAATAATGGCAACAAAGATACGGTAAATGAATGCTAGATTTGAACCAGCAAAATTACAATAATTTAACAAACTAAAATAATTATAAATTAGATATATCAATCATCTTTTTTCTCTTGTATTTGTTGCTTATCCTTGAACTTTTCTTTCTCTTTCTCTTTCTCTTTGTCTTTTTCTTTCTCTTTCTCTTTCTCTTTCTCTTTCTCTTTCTCTTCCTGCTGCTTCTTCAGCTTTTTCTCTTTCAATTTCGCTTCCATTTCCTTAAACTTGATTTCCAAATACCGGTCTACCTCCGGACCGGTGAAATCCTCCGGGAATTTTGGCATTATCGGCAGTATATACTTATAAAGTCGTTCATTCAACACGTACAATTGAGTCGTAGTTTCGCATTTAACATTGAACCACCAGTCGCACGTCAACGCCACTTGGCTGAATATCGTACCGTTCGGGCATAAAAACGATGATTTACCACCGTTAAGATCACAATAATGCCATACCTGAAAGAAACAACGTTATCATTATTACACGAGTTTTCGGAATAGGTTTAAAAGTTTTTTTGCTTCGAGATTTATTTACTTATTTCTACATCGGGAATAGTTCTATGTTTACCACGTGTTTGATCGGAAAAAGAGAGAAGAGAAGGAAAAGGGAGGGGAAAAGAAAAAAAAGGAAAATACAGCGTTCCCCGAATCGTAGCGATCCAAAACATCCTCTACCTATCTCCTCTCCTATCTATAAACATTCTATTTAAAAGAATGATTGATAAAGTAAACTCTTTACCAGGAATTGTTGTTACCTTCTCCTACCTCTTCGCGAAAGATATCTTCAACAAATCGGAAAAATATTACCTGGCATCCAGTCTCTGGATCGCCAAAGAATCCTTTATACCGTTGCTCCTTGCAACTGAAATTCGTACGCGGTATACTGGAATAGGCCGGATAATCGATGTTAGCCTTTCCTCGTGTAGCCCCATACTTGAACCCTGTCTGAGGAACAATTTGCTTCGAGATCTCGTCCGGTTGCCTGTGATAAGTGTAAAGGGTCGGGCTCTCCGTGGTAAGAAACGGCAACGGAAATTCTTCCTTCTGCAATACGTCCTCCCTTACGTCCTCCGTGATCGCGTAAGAATGGCCGATAGGAGGAATCTCGTCGGGCTGCGTGTTAGGTCTGATCGTATTAGGCAGGTACGTCTCTTTGTACCTCGCGGGTATCTCTTGCACCACGGGGATGTAATATTCGACCACGTTGTTCACCAAACTGTTGCTCTGGTAACCCGATTGGGGCGATTGCCCTTTCGGCCTCCCTTCTTCCTCCTCGTACGAGGTTCCCTTGTAACGTTCGGGGTCGTCGGTCAGGTATATCGGATTGGGAGTTGCCTGAAACCTCGACTCCGTTATCACTTTCGGCCTCGTGTGCGGCCGCCCCTTGAAATTGGCCGCCTTCTGCGGCACCCTTGCCGCCACCGGCGCCTGAATCTGGGGGAATTCTTCTTTCCTCGTGGTGTGCAGAATGTTCAGTATCTCGACCAACGTTCTCAAGCTGTTGTCTATGTTTTCGTTGTTCAACATTTCTGGCAAACGCTCGCTCAGTTGGAAGCTCTCCATTATCTGCTCGAGATTCACGCTAGGATTTCGTGGCAATTGTGGGAGCAACGAAGGTTGCCTCAGCCCGGGTATCAGCTCCAACGTGTTCGGATAGACGATGTTCGGAACTTGCCGATGATCTTGGAAATCCTTGAGCGGATAATTGATAGGAGCGTTGCCGACCGGCCTCACGTTATAATCCAGAACGTAGTCGTGATTACCACCGTGGACAGGTTTGTTCGGTTGCTTCCTGGCAACAACCGGTGCTTCCCTGTTGCCGCCGTTCGTCGCGTAAGGTCGCAACGGCCTCCCGTTCCCATAGTATCTGTTCTCCTTCCGCAGGGAATTCTGGTTGGCCACCGTCGGTATTTCGGGATACGCCGCTATTTTTTGATACGGGTCGTATTCGTAATTGATCTTCTCCGAGCTGTATCTCACGGGCGTGAAGTAATCGTTGTCCGCACCCACGTTCCTCGGGTCGTATTGAACCGACGGGACGAACTTCTCTTGATTCCGCGCGCTCGCCCGATAATTGCTCTCCCTTCGAGGGCTCGTCTGGTACGTCCTGGCGAACTGCTGTTGATTTTTTCTCGCCAGGGGGATAACTTGTTGCGCGTCTTTCGCGGCTGCGACCCCTTGCGAGATCGGTGGTTGACCGTTCACGAAGTTGTGGGCCACGTAGAATGTCATGTAGGGTATCAGTCTTCTGTACCTTTCCTTGAAATCTTCCTTGAACTTTTCCAACGTGATGTTCGACTCGTCGTCCTCCTCGTCCGTTACGATCCTCGTCGAGTTTGAATCGGAAAGTGCCGCGCTCCTCGCCGTGGACAACGCTGAAACAAATAAATTTAAAGGATTGTAGTAAATCTTTCTCTTTGTTCAATAGAAAATCTCCAGTCGATCACTTCTTTTTTTCTCTTCAAAATCTAGCCTATTTTCATCTTCTCGCGATTCAAATTAGAATCTAAATCATAATTAATTCGATCCATGTAAAAATTCGAGAAGATTACAAGTTATCTCTTGATCATTATGCTCTAATTGCTATCGAAAAGAAAGAAAAGAAGTCTCTGTTTCAAGGATACCTTTCGTGTAATCGATCTTTTAAAAAGTCACCAACGTATCATACGTTGTCATTTGCTACTTTCCCCTCGTCTCAATCTCAATCTCCCCTCGCCACGCGCGATACGTGCGAAATAATGCTGCGTGCGCCGCACTTCGCCACTGGTTCAAATTAAATTAGAGGGAAAATATTCGGAGAGGCGGCGCTTTTGCACGTGAACCGAGATAGCAAGAATATAAAGGCTATATCCCCGGCGCACGGACACGCACACACGTTCTCAAAATCGGAGCGTGAGCGAATTCACTGCTATCTATTTCAGCACGCGTGTATGCACTCGCGGAGAATATATTCGCTCTGGCACGTTCGAGTGCTGCGACCACTAAAAACGTACCAATCCAACCGAGCTCGACTGGCCTCTATCCTGCAACTATCGTTAAAACCCCGTCTTGCTCGCTCGCGATCGTGCAGGACGACTCGATCTTTCGGGTGTTGCGATAAACGTGGCCCATTTCTGATGAACTTTGCTCCATCGATCCCAATTATAGTGTGTTTAGCAACCAATTACGCTTTTCCTTTTATTTTTTCATCATAAAGATTGTTATGGTGTTAACTACGGATGGAAAATGTTGCTAATAGGATAAGATTTCAAGATTTTAATTGTTTGTTCAATTAATTTTTCGACACAGGTGGTATATTATTATCCCTCTCGCAATATAAGATTCTTCTCCTTCTTGTTCTTGTTCAATGATACGTAGAATTGTGAAAATGTTGCTATTTATTAATAGCAAGATTTTAATATAATTAATATAAGATTTTTATAAGACATTATATATTCTTTATAAGACATTAATATAAGATTTCAAGATTTTAATTGTTTGTTCAATGAACTTTTCGACATGTTATATTATTATCCCTCTTGCAATATAAGATTCTCCTCCTTCTGTTCTTATTCAATGATACGTAGAATTGTGAAAATGTTGCTATTTATTAATAGCAATATTATTATATAATTAATATAAAATTTTTATAAGACATTATACATTCTTTATTCTTAAGACATTAATATAAGATTTCAAGATTTTAATTGTTCAATTAATTTTTTGAGTTAAAACGTGTTAAAACAACGAAGGTTTATATTATTATCCCTCTTGCAATATAAGAGTCTCCTCCTCCTGTTCTTATTTAATGATACGTAGAATTGTGAAAATGTTGCTATTTATTAATAGGATAAGATTTCAAGATTTTAATTGTTTCTTCAATTAATTTTTCGACATAGGTATTATATTATTATCCCTCTTGCAATATAAGATTCTCTTCCTCCTGTTCTTGTTCAATGATACGTAGAATTGTGAAAATGTTGCTATTTATTAATAAGATAAGATTTCAAGATTTTAATTGTTTGTTCAATGAACTTTTCGACATATTATTATCCCTCTCGCAATATAAGATTCTCCTCCTGTTCTTGTTCAATGATACGTAGAATTGTGAAAATGTTGCTATTTATTAATAGGATAAGATTTCAAGATTTTAATTGTTTGTTTAATGAACTTTTCGACATGTTATATTATTATCCCTCTCGCAATATAAAATTCTCCTCCTTCTGTTCTTATTCAATGATATGTAGAATTGTGAAAATGTTGTTATTTATTAATAGGATAAGATTTCAAGATTTTAATTGTTCAATGAATTTTTCGACAAGTGTTATATTATTATCATCTTCTGTTCTCGTTCAATGATACGTAGAATGGTGAATTGGAATTATCCGGAACAAAATTTCCTTCAGTTTAAATTAAATAAAACGAGTTTCCATTGGGAATCCAATGCCAATCTATTTGTCGCAATCTCCGCGGAACGCATATTCGAATTTTTCGAACGCGTTTATTAACGTGCACAACGGAGAGATTTCTCCCCCGGGGGGGGGAGAAGATTTTTATAAACCGATTATTCGGCGGCGATGTAACGAAGTAACGAGAGACGAGATGGTATCGTTTTATCGCGGCCAGGAGACAGAGACAAAGGGAGAAAGCGAGAGGTCGTGGCGCACATCAAAGGGACGCGTCCGTGTCTCTCTGTTACGGGCGGATACACACTCGACCTGGAAATCCAATTCGATTCTGCATGAAATGAGTCTGGAAACTCTCTCTCTTCCTCTCTCTTTCACGCGCCGCTTTATTAATTCTGTCAGTACGGAAACGTGATTGAAAAATCCGCAAAGCGCGTGTTGCCACGAGGCCAACAACACGCTCCTCTCTAAAGAGGTGCTCGTCCTGAAAATTTACAAAGCCCGTCCGTGTCCATCTGCATAAAGATGCGCGCGATCCTTCGGGCCAAGTGTGGACTTCTCCACACTCTCTCGCGGTTTCAAACCACCTTTCCTCGCGAGAATTCGATTCTGGATAGCTTGTTCAAGCCGGTGTTTACACTCGCCTTCTTCCACCCACTCGAGAGGAAATCGCGTTTTTTTCCCCTTGTTTCCTGGAGAAATATTTAGAATACATTTCGAAAGACGTAGTTTCGAGGGTTTCTTTCGTGTTTTGGTGGGTGGATGGATCTCTGTTCTTCTTTCTCTCTCTGCTCTCTCCTTTTTTCTCTAGATTTGATCGGATCGTTTGGGATTTAGATTTAGAAAGTTGCGCTCGAAATTTGAAAGACTATTTGGAATTTCGTGTTAGTTAAAACAAGAAAGAGAGGAAAAGTTTGAGACCATTTAGAAGGGAGAAGATTGCATTTTTTTGTCGAATCGACGTAAACATTCCACACATTCGAACTTTTTAAAAATTTTTTAATTCGAGCGTTAATCATATAACTGGTTATGATAAACCAGTTTCCCACAGCTGTTCAATTTTTTATCATTACCTTATTCTCGCAATTTCCCTCTTTATTTCTCTCTCTCTCTCTCTCTCTCTCTCTCTTTCTTTCTCTCTCGTCGACCCCGTTTTTTTCTCCACCGTTTCATTCAAACAGTGGCAAATATTAATTTACTCGATCCACGGGAATCACGCTCGCGTAATATTTCCAGCGGGAAAGGCAAGTACAGTAGACCCTCGAAATTCAAACACAATCCGTTCCAGGAGACCGGTTCAATCTTCGAGTTGTTCGAATTTCGAATTAAATTCTTCCATTCGAAACGATATAAATTTCAAACAGTGGAAATTTACTCGATCTAAGATATTTTTAAACGAATATTTTTATTTCTGTCTAAAATATTACAAATGTTTTTGTAAAAATATTCTGTAATATCAATCGATTTCCTTATCTTTTAATTTCTTCTATTTTTTTTTTTTAAATAATATTTTTCAATTAAATTCATTCTATTCTTCTATTTCCTTCTCTTCTTCTCTCACGCAAAAGGAAACTTTTCAGTTTAAAATCTACAAGTTGAGATTAATTTTTCCACTTGGAGAAATTTTTCGTTTCCCGCGAATAGAGGGAAATGAGGATACGAGGATTTATCTGGTTCCCAATCGGTTTATGACATCGGCCCTTCGTCTTCTGCCGCTGCCAATAAATAAAACTACGCTCGCCAGTAATTTTGGCCGGGCGGCGAAATTGGGAATATACGTTATCCTGTTTTCCATAGGCGATATCAATTGTTCGTACCAGTTGTTCCCTATTCTGCTCCCGCGTCTCTGAATTACGATTGTAACGATTGCCTTGTATTACCTCCGGCCTGGATATCGATGAATTTTTGTTTATTTCATGTCCCTCGAACCGTGGACAAGACAGAATGGACAAGCTACGCGACGATTGTCCAATGAAATTTTGCTTCTCTCTCTCTCTCTCTCTCTTTTTTTATTTTCAATCGTAGCTTCTCCATATAATAAATCGCGAAATACATTTCATCGGTGGACTTTCGATTCTTCGCTTCTTTCTCTGTCTGTTCGTTTGAAAACTTGGTTTCGTTATTTATTTATTTTTATGGAGGCAGAATCAAGTACTGTCGTTTCGAAATTTTCCAAGGCTTTCGTCTTTTTTTTTTTAATTTGATTGACGAAGAATTGAAATTAATTGTGTAGATAAATAAAGAGAATTTCGTAGAACGATCGAAGAGTCGCACGATTTTTAATCAATCATCACTTTCTCAATCAGGCGAATTTCAGTTCAAAAACTTGTACACATTCTAATCTCATTCTATTCCAAAGAAATTTTTAGATGCAAACCGAGGTTGTTGCGAAATTTTGAACATGTCAACCAATCCTTCCCTCCCCCGCAATTGAAAGTAACAAATTATCGATTTCGATCGGGTTCTCCACGGATTGATTAGCCGCCTGTGTCTCTCTTTTCGTTGCACAAACGACTCCCCATTCGATCGGCGCCGGATTTCTACGTTTGCGCAACATATTGTTTGCGGAGGGCCGCCGACACGGGAAACCGACGTGTCTGATGGCGATGTCGGTCCCCGATTCATCGATATCTCGATACGGAATATTAATTGGCGGCTATTGGTCTCCCGGATTACGTTATTTCGAACGCACGTGACCCGGAATCGTGACGAATTCGGGTTTCATTGCGTGACAACTGCGAAGTGGATGCAAACGGAATTTGAACTCGCGCACACATACACGTTCTCTCTTTCTCTTTCTGTGTACATCTTTCGAATCGTTTCCCTTTTTCGCGGATCTTGAATTAGGAAAAGCGATCGTCTTCTCCATCTTTCTCCACTGATAAATAAATAAATATTTTTCAAGCTTAAACTCTTCTTTTCTTCTTCTATTTTGGCAAGCGTTTATTTGTATCGAATGAAGAGAATTCCTTCGTGATATCACAAATTGCTCAATTTTAATTGTCTCTTTCGTTTCGAAATGAAACGAAATTTTACTTTCTTACATAACTCTCTTTAAAACAAGACAGCGAGAATAATCTTCTCGAAAGCGACGAATCCCTGACGATATCCTCGCCTCTGATAAATAAAAGTTCTCCAAAAAGGGGGAAAAAAAAGAAAAAAGAGAGGAAGGGTCGGATTGTAAACCGTATTTTGCCTCGTCGAGTGGGCGTGTAATGACCCTTTCGCTTTCGCATCGCGTGCATGTAATTACCTTCGTTACGGTTGCACACGGCCTAGGTATTTTCGTTTTTCCTTCCCGCTACGTACACGCATACACGTATGAATCTCGTGCCAAGATAACGCTTCACGTATTGCGCGTTTATTAAAAGCCCTCTCCATTTAAAATTTCGAATTGGGCGTATCGAGAAAGCCGGGCAACGCGATTAACCCCCGATAAATGAGGTTTTAACGATGATGATCGGTTCTAGCTCCTATCCAGAGTATCGTCGATAATCGTTGATGATTGTTGGTCCTCCTTCACCCTCCCTCCCCTGTCGATTCGCTTTTCAAGATCGATCTTTCTGTCCCTGCGAATCGAAATTAATAAGTTTGTAGAACAAATTTTTTTATTCCTATGTGCGAGGGATTGAAATAAAGAAAAGGGAGATTTTTTGACGAAATTCTTTTCAAGAGGGTTTGAAATTATTATTAGATTTTTAAGGATCTTTTTTAGTGATTATTTCGAAGTTTTTTTATTCCTGTGTGCGAAAGATTGAAGTAAGGGAGATTTTTTGACGAAATTCTTTTCAAGAAAGTTTGAAATTATTATTACAGGTTTTTAAGGGTTTTTTTTAGTTGTTTCGAAATTATTAGCACTGTATTCGAAGTGAAGACTTGAAGACTCGTGAGAAAATTTAATATCAAAGGAAATTGTATTATCTTGTAATAATTAGCATCTTCAGCTTTGGGAATTAATTCAGAAACTTAGGAATTTTTCTCGATTTCGTAATATAAAATAAGAATTATACGAAGATTTTTATATTATTCCAAAGAGGAAAAGGAAATTTCGTACAATATCCTTCGTAATTGAAACATGGATAATGAATTTTAAGGCATTCGCGATAGAACGAATTGTTTTAATGAAAAGTTTAGCAACCGTTGTTGTTGTGCGATTTATTCCATATATTTTTTTCTTCTTCTTCTTTTCCCTTCGAGATGAATTCGACGTTTAAATTTCGAGGATATCGAAAACGAGTGAATTAATTTTTAGAAATAGTTTCACGATGGAATTGAAAGGATCAAATCACTTTGTGCAAGTTGAAATTCAAATTAGCAGAGATTTCCTTCCATTACAGTTGTGAAAATATCCACGTTTGAATTCCACGCCGTGGAATTATAGGTATAAAATCATTTTTCAACAGGAAATTCTGTACGTAACCGTAGGAGGGTGTTGCATAAAATCTGTCACAACTTTGTTCTCGCAAAAAGTGCCTTATTATGAAAGCCTCGAATTCCAATTCTTCAAATATCAGACGTACGTGATTTTCAATAAATCTTTAGATCGTTGTGAAAAATTCTTCTCTCGTTTCCTTGCCTCTCTGATAAAAATTTATCGATATTCCAAACCAATATATTATATAACCAATCACGAAGGGAAAGGAAACAATTTTTACATCCATCATTTTAACTGTTGGTAAAAATCGTACGAATCCAAGAAGAGATTCCTGGATTCCTCCATAATCACATTTTCTGTATTCTTCGATATTTATTGTGCATTTGATTCTATTTGATTAGATATTTTGTATAAAACAGAAAGAAAATTTCCATCAATAGTGGAATATTTATGCAAAATTTGAAATATCCAAAGAACGCGATATCTCACGATATTCATTCAAAAGAAATATTATTTTATTGATATCTTGGTCGTTCAATTTTTATTCGAGAGAAGAGACATCGAAATCGATCCCTTATTATTAATCAATACTACATGCTCAGCAATTGGGAAAACGCGTTCAATCGACCGGTCTCATCTTCCAAGGAAACGGTCCCCCCATTTAATTAAAACCGGAAAACGAGCCACGTAACGATGTTCGTTCTCACAGCTCGAGTCATCCTCGTCGAGTGTATCCGAGTGCTCTGGATCATTCGTGGTGTCTTGTAACGCGCAAGTTGTTACAAGACCTTAAAAGGGGGAGAAATTAGACCGAACGATCTTGCGAATACGTTTCCTAGGGGTTGTTCGAGTTCTTCCAGGGGATTGTCGTAGCAAAAGCTTGAAGAGAGGAGGGGGGTAATGAAATAGTAGGGGCGTTGGAACAAGGATTTGGCCGAGCTGTTAATGGTCATTGGACGCAAACGAGTTAATTTCTTTGACAATTTCGAAGATGGCGATCCTCGATACGAGGATCATCCCCTGGAAACGATGGCTGTTCAGATGGTCGGAGTTGGCGAATTCAGAGGGGCGGAAATGCGGGGTTATTTATCCCGAAAATGAAATTTCTTCGTACGATGATGTTGTTTGAATTTTTGCTCGAGCTAACTTTAATTTAACTGGACGGTTTATGAAATTTTGAGGGGAGGGAGGGGAGCTTGGACGAGTAGAGACGAGTTTAGTTACTTAATTGTAGAAAAATTAAATTTTGAATCGAGTATTATAATTTTTCTTTCTTTTTTTTTAACTAAATAATTCTTAATATCGAAATTCTTCTTCCTAAACATTTTCTAAATTTCAAGGAATAATTTTATCCTAAGAAAATTGTAAATATAGATAGATTTTATTTTTCAAATTATTATTTTTATCATTACATTCTGAGTTTCTCTGCTATCAGAACGTAACATTTTTTTCTCCTTCCTTGTTAAACCGAGAACGAGGATATTAACAATTAATGTAACAACAAGGCAAACTTTCTAATCGTTCCATGGCAAAAATTCCCGTCGTATCGTAAAATTTTGGCGCTGCTCGATTGTGGGGTGGCGGCCTCGATTAAACGACGAAAGGTTAGGCAAACGAAAATTAATACAACGCGGCCCGGCACGCTCAATAACGTGTGCATTTGCTCGCCCTCCCTCTGCCCCTTTATCGTGTTGTTGGAGGAGCGTTATATGCTTCTCGTTGCCCTCCGTTCCTCTTGTTAATTTCCTCGTTCGACCTGTGGAACACGTGGACCAGCGGCAAGGAGCACCTTTCGAATCTAACCAAGTTTCCATCGATTTTATTACTTATGTAACGGGGAGGGAAAGAAACGAGACAAGACTTTTTTCTAGATTTTTCACAACCAGAAAAATGTTTAAACAAGTAAGGAAATTAATTATTTTAAATAAAAACTCGAAAAACTCCTCGTTTTTATTTGATAAAAATAAAAATCAAACTCAATTTTTTCGATATCACCCCACCTTGTTTCTCTCCTTCGACGAGATTTCTTCATCGATTGATATATAAAAATCGCAGCGGAGATTTATTAAGCGTTTAATTTACACCGGCGTGCCTTTTAACTCGAAATTAATTATTTCGCGCCGACTTTTTTAGAAAAAGGGGAACGAACGACGAGATCCGCAGGAATCGTATCGGATCTATTGAAATACATAATCGAGAGGAGCGAATGCGCCCCCATTATTCGAATTTTCAACCGACTCGTTCATTTGCCCGAATAATTTCAACTATTCGGTCGAGGTATTCCGTAAATTTAAATCGATTCTATCCGCCCCCGATCTTATTGGCCTCCACGTAATATAAAATTAGCGATGAAACGTTTTGTTAATTGCCGATTAAAATCTTGAAATAATAATTCAAAATGCGAGAAGAAAAAAAGAAAAGAGCCGCGTCTTTCCTCCTCTGCAAATATTTATGCACCGTTGTCGAACAACCATATTGCCTCCTCGATTCCACAATTAACCCCTTTTTCGTTGCAAATTTGATTCAACTGAATTACACTATGAATTACAATTATCCTTTCTTCTCGAATTTTCGCTGCAATTTGAACCAGTCGTAATATTTTCGCATTGCATTTTTCTTTTCTTTCAATAAATGTAATAATCAAAGTATACAAATATGATTCTGTCGATGATTTCTTCATTAACGAAAAGCAGGCCGCCAGTTTGTTTTCAGAAATATTCTCGCTTTGATAAAAGAATTTCGCGAAAGATTTTTCAATGGGAAAGATTATGCTAGAATATTTATTATTGTACGCTACTCATTTCAACTCGAAATGTTTTGTTGTGGAATAGAGATTATTATTACTTGTCGTAGACGAAAGAAACAAAATGTTTATACTTGTTTCTTTGAAGCTTGGGCAAAAAAAAAAAAAAAAGGAAGGAAAGTATAAGTACCTCTATAAGGTTACATAAACATCGATCACGTTACCTTATATATCGGCACTTCGTGTTTCATATCGGGATTCTAAATTTTGAAAATTGCACGCCATAAGGAAAGTCGGGGGGGGGGGGGGGCAATTGGTGCGGGATGAATCTTTTCATGCCACGCAATACTCGTTCGATCCAATTTTCTTTAATGCCTGGTATTCACCAACTTATTTCTCGAATAAGAGTTCCGTTGAAAAGTATAACGAATAAACAAGATAATCCATGTAATATCCATCTCTACAAAGAAATAGAGAATTCTCTTCTTCAATTAAATTACATTTTTACACGAATCCAATTATCAAATCTTTCTTCGCGAACGATATAAACAAACTCGAAGAATCTTTTTATCTTCCATACAGTTTCTTCTCTTCGTTATCATAATTATCAATTGATTAAAAATTCGAGCGATTCTCCTTCTCTCTCGCTCAAGAAACAATTAATCTTTTTTCTCTCTTTCCTTGCAAGAGTATTAAGTTTTATATAAACAAGCAATACGAGCAATTTTTTTTCTCGTAATCACATTAAAAGTTCGCAAGGATTAGACACCCCCTCGAAAGAATCTCGTCGAGGAAGAATATTCCGAATTTATTTTCCCTCGTTCAACGTTCCAACAACCCCTCCCTTTCTATCCCGGCCAGAGATGCCTGGCGCAACTTGCTCGATTATGGCGCAACACAGTTCTTCGTTAATCCCTTCACAGTGATCAAACTATTCCTTGTTGCTCGTCGTCGTTCAACACACAGATAGATAGATGGATAGATGGATGGATAGAGAGAGAGAGAGAGGGAGAGGGAAAGGAGGGGGATGAATTCTTCGACGAACGCGCGATATGGAGATGACTTTCAAAGCATATTCTATGGCTCGAAGCGAAGAGTATCAACGTCAAAGGATGGCGGAATCGCCATGGCAGATGGCGAGACAATCGACCAAGGTACGAGAGAGATAGAAATTAAAAATAAAAATCGCGCGGGAAATGATGCTCGAATCGTTTAATACAAACGATTTATATTTATCGATCGATAGAATTTAATTAATTGTTCTTGCGCGTTGATTCGATAAATAAATCATTCGATTATTGTTCTCTAACGAAGACTTAGATTAGATTTTTTTTTGAAAATATTCGAGAAAAATTTCACGTGAATTATATAATGTATCCTGTAAATGTGTGTATAATTTGATCGAATGAGGAAAGAGTTTCAATTAATTCGTTGATTAATTTTTAATATAAATTTCTCAAAAATCCAAGGGAAACAACGTGACAACTTATCGAGTATCAAAAATGTAAATAAGAGATCTAAATTAAATAAATATAACAATAAAATCATTAACTTTCATACGAAATATTTCTCGTACGATCTCAAAATTTGTTCAAGATAATAATATATATATAAAAATTGTTCCAAGTTAGTTGGCTATTTGCAATTTAATCGAGTGTCATAAAAAACGATATTACGGTATAAGAAGGGAGGGTTGGGAGGAGAGACGGGAGGGCAATTGTAGCGTTTTATCTCTTAATAACGAATAACGAAACGAAATATCGCGTTCAACTTCCGGACAGATGCGACTCACGTACAATATTAAAGGAAAGTTTCGAATGCATTCGAGCATTCGTGTCCTTTTGCCAGTTTAATTATTTCATCCTGATCGATACAACTATTGTTAGTTCACTACTATTAACTACTATTATTCACAATTGCGCAGACACGAATTTTTTCTTTTTTCTTCTACTTTCCCTCCCCCTCGAATTTTCGTTTTCTTCCAAGTTCTTCCAAGGGTGTTTACATTTTCCTTTAGAAACGTTCATCCAGACCGTGGAAAAGTTTCGTTCGGGGTTAATTACGAGCCGGAATTTTCGAGCGCGATTCTTCACCCTCGAAAATTTTATATTCCTAGAGGAGGGAACTAACTACGGGAGTTGTACAACCCTTAAATATTTTACCCCCTCGTTTCAAGGCGGTTTTTTTGATGATTTTGCGCACGATTCAAAGGAACACGTAGGAGGAGATGTGTATATATATATAGTTTAAATGAAAATGTTCTACGGCAAATAGCCGTTTTCATTCCACGCGAATTTATCATGGCGATTCATTTAACGAAAAATAGCGAGCGGTTTTCTACTCCTCCTTTAATATCGCATCCCTCGTTCCCTCAACGGTGTTGCATTTTCACCGAATCCGAGTCTCTCCAAGGTATTTTGTTATTGCAATTTCCTCGAAATCGTTCAGCGTAGAGTATTTATTTATCGCGTTTTAAAAATTGTATCGAGAATTTTTAATTTTAATAATTTCGATTATTTCGATCACAGGTACGCATTGTCGAGATATTTCAATAAATTTATAAAATATCATAATTGCAATGTTCGAGAAAAAAATTTATTTTCCAACAACTTTGAAAATTACACGAATCGAATCATGATAAACGGGATTAATCCATTCAAACAACCGAGTTCTCAAACCGAATTCATCAAGCGCGCAAGCTTATTTGCATTAATCCTTGCAGCCTCTTCGTTTGATAATCGAGTTGCTCGTAAAGCAATACAAAGGCAAGAAAGGCACGGTGTTCCCAACGGTGTTCAACCCATGCACTCGTGTATATATATATATACATATACATATACATATACACGAAAGAAGCGTTCACGAAGTTTGTGTATCGGTAGCCTAGCGACATTTCACGCGAAACTTCTTGCACTCGAAACGAACAGTTTCCCACTCGACACCGAGAAGACGTTAGAATACTGTCTTCTCTGTTGAAATTACAAACGCGACGACGGCCTGTCCCCTCTCGTTACGATCTTCCAGTCCGCGATACGGTCGGAAGTTGAACTTGGACGCCGACATCCGGCTCTCGAGTTACAAATAACGAAACTATTTTTCCTTCCAGTTACAAAAGTATCCCCCCCTCGTTTCTATTCTTGTTATCATTTTTTTATGAATTTGGTTTATTATTAATTTTTTATTTGCTTGTAAAATGAGGATATAGGGAAAATCGTTGATTATATAAATTTTATATTAATAGAAATATATTTATTATATATTTATTAATATCATTTTTAGTGAAAATTTATTTGTTTCATTTGGTTGATTATTAAAAGCACTCATTCCTCGAGTTAAAAACAAAAATTCACCCTTCACGAATACTCTTACAGAATTCTCTTATCGAATATTTCTATATTTCTCTATTATTATATTTATTATTATTCATCTAAATATAGTTTATCGATAACGAAGATATTCTTTTTTATTTCTACCTTTCCTCATGAAAATATCGATAACAGAATAGAACAGTATCTTTAGAAATCTTTAATCCGGGGTAACCGATTTCGAGATAGTTATCCCGCGAACTAAGTTACCCGATTCCCTATGGCCACTATATCGATTGGCCAAAACACGGAGCTCTCGTTGTTTCGAATTGCGGCTAAGCCCGCCGCCTCCGCAGGGGGCTTCCCGTCGCCGCCTTGTTCCGCGAACATCCCCGTAACAAACTGCGGATTGGCCGTAGTCTTAGCAGCCAAGCAGCAGTTGCTAGCAGTTGCAAGGAGAATTGTCTTCGTCTTCCCTTAACGCTCTTCTTAACTAGGATCGATTAGAATTTCGTTCCAAACAAGATAAATACATCATATTCGATCCCAAAATAAAATTTCCCGAATTATTAATCGAAACTATCCAAGGTTAATTAAATTAATTCTCCCTCTCGAACAGTCCAAATTCCCCTCCCCTTCCCATTCACATTCCTGACCCGGAGATAACTCTTCCCGTTTCCCTTTTGTTCTCCGCATTAAAAGAGAAAGGAAAAGAAAAGAAAGGGAAGAAAATGTCGAGTGTTACTTATTCGGAATAAAGGGGCGGTAGTAACAATGGTCGTGCCTCCCTTCCCCTTTCCTCTTGGAATATAGAGGCCTCTCGGAAGTTGCGCCGACGTTTTCGAAAACGAAAACGTTTCTCGCAGCATCCGGAAACGGACGTTTGTTTTTTCCGACGAGGAGAGAGAGAGAGAGAAAAAAAGTTACGGGGAAGAAAAGGCCGACCAAGACATTGTCGGAGGGAAAGAGCATCGGTGAATGAAACGATACGACGCGGAGGAGGGTGGAGGAGCAAGGGTTTTCTAATTGCGTTATAAACTGTCAAAGGCTCTCTCTCTCTCTCTCTCTCTCTCTCTCCCCCCATCGTAATTGGCTTCCGGTTCCTATGCAAATTGCACGTCTGTCGGCACCAACTTTCCGCTAATGATCGTATCGGCCGTGCGCGCCACTCTTAGAAATCGAAAACTCGACCCCTCCCTCTCTCTCTTTCTCTCTCTTATATTTCCCTTGTTTCCGCGTCGGTGAATCGACCTCGCGCCAAAAAGGGTGGCTGGATCACCGACCGAGCGGAAAGAAGGAGAGCAAGAGATGGATGATGTGGTCGATCAGTCCCCTCGGTTTTAATTGAAGAACGATTTTCTTTAAAAAAACGACGAACGAAATCGCGTCGATTATCGATGGATCCGTTTATCTTGAAGAGGATATTGAAAAATTCGAGGGTGCTACGAATATATTTCAAAATTTCTTTTTACTTGGGAAAGATGTAGTATGAAATATTTTGTTGAGTAATATTAGAAGTGTGTGAAAATGAGAGGGTGAAGAGTGGTACTGTGAAACATTTTGTTAAGTAATATTAGTGAAAATGAGAGGATGAAGAATTGTATTGTGAGTTTTAGGGTAAAGGTTGATCTTAGAACAGAGAGGTTGTTTTTTCTTTTTTTATATATAAAACTGTTTCTCTCTGTAGGAATAATATTGGATTAATTAAAATATTACCCGTGTACGGGTAAGAAAGATTAAACGAAAAATTTGTACGGGGGTAGTTGTAGTTGCTTGTTGTATAATAGGAGAAACGAGATGCAAATGGTTCGGGTTTAGTGGACGCGGATAAAAACATTGCCGGATATAATCCTATTGAGGATAATATGTCGAGTTTTGAGGGCGGAGCAAACTGGAAAAATGTTTTCAAGGTTTATTTCGTTTCATCCCGTGTAATTATCCACTTTTTCTTCGATTCTTATTAAATCGTCACAAATTGTTCTCGCGATTTTGTTTAATTATCGCGTCGTTTAATTACAAGTATTCTTCATCGGCTGATAAAAAGGAATATCTGAGTATCCTGTTAAAAGAGAATAGCTATTGTTATTAGAAATTAAAGCAAAAGGTTTTTAAAAGGTTTACATAATTCATGCAAATGAATTAAATCATTAGAATAATAATAATAATAAATCTAGGATCGTGCAGTCGAGATTAGAAAGTTTAAAGTCAATTCCAAACTTGTTCCCAACTCGTAAAGTCGATGAATGATTCAACCTCGTCGTAAGGTCATCGAAAGGTCGTTTGAAGGTTATGCGAAATTGCCGAGTATTTATTTCGAGATAAATTTGTTTCATTTTTCCGACTCTTTTAATCCGTTATGTAACAACCCGTGCAAATTAAACGCGATCATCAACTCACAACGTTATTTATCACTCCATGAAACATTTGTTAAATCTACTCGTGTTTCCATTTTTAAAAAAATTCACAATTTTTTTTTTCATTCTTCTCAGAAACCCAGTCATCACATTTAGAATCGAAGTGGCATTAAATTGTATTCCACGCGTTGCGATCAAGTATTATCATAAAAGACCTTTTTTTTCTTTTTTTTCGTATCTCGCGTTAATTAAACCACTTTCTATCGCCTCGAACCATCTTAATTATTATTCGTTCCAAGCAAGGAGAGCGTAATACCAGATGTATATCGGTTGCCATTATCGTTCAAAAAAATATTGGCGTCTCTCCCTAGTCGCTCCTTTTATCAGCATTTATGAACGTTTCATTCCCTTCTTTTTCTTCATCTGTCCCTTTTATACAAACAGAAATCACAATTAGATATCTCACGTAATTCTCGAATATCGAATGAAAATATAAGCGAAAAGAGATAAGCAAAACGAAAAATGTAAAGAATAATACGATATTGAATAAAATATGAAAGAAAAGGGAACGAATAAAATGCAGGGATGAAAAATACGAGATCTAAAGACAGATATATATATATATATACACGTCAACGAAAAACGGAAAGAATAAAATACGTACAGCGAAACAAATACATCTATAGAATATTACAAAAATGAAAGACTTAAAAAATATTCCCCCTCATTATTCGCACACGAAAAGCTATCGAGTTCCGCCAAAAAAAAAAAAAAAACTGATTTCTCTTCTCGTAAAACGGGAACAATGAATCTCTTTTTTTTTTCTTTCTAAATATTTTACGATTACGCTCGACATGGAAGAAGCGTAAAGAAAAATCGTTCGATTCAAAAATCGACCTGAAAATTTCTCTGGGCTGAAATTTTTTTTCTTCCCGTATCGAGAAAGTGGAGGCGCTTTATTATTTACACACGTAACATGAAGCGTGTGAGAGAAAGCGAAGGAACGGTCGGGGTCCGGTTTTGGTCCGCTGATTTTACGGTGTCCGTGGCGCTGCTACGTACTTCACTTCCGACCGGGATTTTTCGTGGCGCACCGCGATCGATACTTTGCTACAAACGCGTCGAGAATGCCGGCTTACGTAATTTCCTAGCGTTCTCCTTTTCGCCACCGATCCTTTCGTTTCCGAGGTCCCCAAGGAGAGACGACACGTGTCTCCGCTTCGAATTTTCCGATTATACCTCGAGAAATCGATTCGACGGAGATTATCGAGATCGAAAATTCGTAAGCAGAGATTCGTGTATTTTTCTAAAACTCTCGAGAGAGGGGAAAAGTATTGTATTATTTACTGTAAAATTGTAACAGAATTGTAACTTTGGAAATGGAAATTTTTTGAGAGATTACGCAAAGTTCTCGAGTTTCTTTCAGATTTTTATCTTGATCGTGTTTTTCTCTAATCTATCTCGTTATTTTTCCTTTTTTTCAAAGATTCGTGTAAAGATTAGATTAGATAGATGGATAGGGAGGGGAACACGGTATACGCGGTGAAATAGAAAAACGAAGCGTACGATGAAGGAAAACAGGCGAGTAATTTATGTAACGTTAAACGGTTGAAGAAATTTGAGGAACGATAGAGAGTTAACTTTCCTCGAATAATTGCCCGCAACTATTTTATGTACCATTGTAACCGACAAACTACCGTTTGATCCGTATTGGATAACAGGAATGTTTTAAATCGTGTAACCGTTTAAGGCAATCGAGAAACGATTTCTTGTGAACAATACACTTCGAAACCTTCCTTTCGAAAAAGAATCGAACGAAATATTTGAATATTGTAACATAAAATACCAATCTAAATATTCCTCAACATCAAATCAAATCACATTTTTGTTAATCATAACTTAAGCAACAAACTTCGTATCGATTGCATTTGGAAAATAAACGAGATAACTCGAGGAAAAACATCTTCGAAGAAAGACAACACTCTCTCTCTCTCTCTTTCTCCCTTGAGAGCTCGATTCGTTGGCAGCCGTACGAAATTCCGTAACGAAATCGCGTCGTCGCCTTGGGGAGGGAAAGATTCTCCTTGGAAAAACACGACGGAGACAGAGACAGAGAGAGAAGAACGCGACGGAGAAAGGGTGGAAGGATGGACAAAAGGAAGGACGAGAGGAAGGAAGAGGCGGTGGCCTCTTTCATACCCACGTTAAACTTGGCGAGTTTCGATATAACGGGTATCTTTATGCCCGTCTCGAGTCGGTCGCATTATGCAAACACGGTGACAGAGGAAGGGGGATGAATTCTCGAGGCGTATCCACGCTGGAAATGGATGTTACGAGCGCTGCCCGATTGTGGTTTCTAAATGGGCAACTTGGCCTTCCCCAATTAATGATATATCCACATTGCTGCGAGGAGTCGTTAATTAATTTCTAACTAAATTCCACTAAATTTCCTTGTCCTCGTCCTCCTCGATTCTTGAACAGTCTTCTTCGCTCTCTTATTTCATCGATCGTTTCGTTCACATCTTCCTTCCGTGTATTCTTTAAGTAATTAGATGGAGGCTTTTTTTCGTTGAATTTTATCATATCAACGAGAAATTTTCCTTCTCCTTTCAATCAATCGTCCCAAGTACACGCCTTTTCTTTTCTCTCCATCCCTTGTCGTCTTTCCTTGCTTCCTCCAAACGATAACGGTATCTTTCCTTCTCTATCGATTGCTATCGAGCCTTTTCCTCTTTGTCCACCCACGTTTGACATTCTTACTCCCTCTGTCCATCAACCTCTTCTCCTCTATTTTTCCTCCTCTATCGACTACTACCTTCCAATTACGACACCTTTCCTCCCTTGTTCACCACCTTTGTTTGTCCGTCCTTCTTTTTCTTTCTTCGATAACTCCTCAACTCACTGTTCTTCCTTCTATTTTTTCGTCCGCTAACCCTTTCGAGAGCAGCAACGCTATTCAACATCAACAATTGTCGCGTTGTTTGTTACTCTCGCAATGTCTCGTGGAGGATCTGGTCCAGCCTCGTGACCATTTCCGCGAAATATTTCCATTCCAATGATATCGCGCCCGATAATTGCGTTAGTTGTCGACAGACGATGGCCTTCTTTGCGAGGAGACGCTTGGATGGTTAGCATTTTTATGAGAGAGAGAATGGAAGAAGAAAAACGGGATCGACGTAGGTAATTAACGTTATTCGTTGCAAGATTTATCGTCTGGCGAGAGACAATAAGGGGGTGGATAGAGGGATGGTTCGTTAATGACGAGGCGTAATGGAAATTCGATGGGATCGTGATATTTATTTCCTGGTTTGAATTCTTTTCTGTGTTAACACTTGTCTCTCGTTGTTTCAGGAATAATTTAGAAATTAATACAGGTCGAGATATTTTAAACAGGATGAAATTTTGAGAGATGTTCATTTTATCTCTGTTTTGATGTAAAAGTATTTTATAAAATGTTATTTTTCGTTGTAATTGTATCAAGAAAGGGGAGATAAAATTTTCTTTTCGAAAACGTTGTACGTACTTTGTGTTGTATCTTGGTTAACAATTGTTGTTTACAAATCGTTTCTCAATCCCTCTTGCCTCGACACTATTTTCTTTTACTTGGATCTCTTCCAATCGGGATTGATCTCACAATCGGATCACGTATAAGACTACTCCAAGCAATTTCGCAATCACCAAAGTATTACGATAATAACCCCAAATTAATAATTCATGCTTTCACGTCTCACATTTTCTAAAACAGAAATGTACGAAGCATTAAATTTTGCAATATCATCAAAATACGATCCATCCTTGTAATTTATATTTTGATAAATTCATCGAAAGAATCGAAGACAGAAATTTTATCCTCTCAGATAATAACATATCATCGGATAAAAATACCCACGTTTTCTCAAAATTCACCCTTTTTTATTTTTTTTTTCTCCCTTACAAACTTGTTTCGAGCAAGAATTTGCAAAAATAGTTGGAAGCTCTAGAAAACTATTTTTCCTCGATTTTTCGATTCGATCCAACACTCTTCATAAAAACAATTCTTCTCATTGTGAATCACCGATTCACAGCCCCTTCAAATTATTTTTCTCCGCGCTCGTGTTCAAGAGCTCGTGAATGAATTTGCAGTGATCGAAGATGGAAAACAGATACGTAAGTAACTATGGTGTATTCGTCGAGTTGGCCGATCAAAAAGAGGAAAAGGGGGAAAAGTTAAGTTCTCGTCGTGGAAAATTTCAATTATTGACAATCATCGTCTCCTTTCCTTTCTCTCGAATTCCTTTCATCGTCTTCTCTCGCCTTCCTCTTTCTCCCTCTTTCTCTCCTTTCATATTTGTCTATTTGTCGCACGAGCCACTTGTTCTTCTCAGGCTGAAAATACATTTCCGCTCGTTTATAAGGGGCGCACGACTGAAGTTTCGCTAATTTTGATGCCGCTCGTTGCGCAACCCTCCGCCTTTGATGCTGAACGAACGCCAATGATCTCTTCTCGACTATTTTTTTTTCTCTTTCTCTCTCTCTCTCTTCAGTTCCATTTGTCGGAATTTCAGTCGAGGAGAAAACAGCTGTGCTATGCGTGGAATTTCCCGGTAAGAGGCGATGGGTGGGTTGTAAATTTCGAAAGGGTTGAATGAATGGAATTGATGGATACTACTCGAGTCCAGATTTTGTTTGTACGATCCTCTTGTTGGATCGTAAGATTTGTTTCTTTGAAATAACAGATATATATATATGTAAGTTTTCGATTGATCATCGCAATGACTTTGTTCATTTATTTTTTTTTAATCGATCGACACAATTTTATCGTCGCAATATAAACCGACATTGATGCATCGAACGAAATGAAATTTTTCATATCGTGGCAACCACTTTTCACGTCTTATTTTTCCCTTATTTACGATTCCTCCTCAAACTCTTTCTTCCCATCTATTAATGAAAGTGCAAACTCATACCGCTGGGAAACAAATATTTGACGATATATCATACGAGCGAAGGATTCCATTCCTTTTTAAATAAAGGAACCTCCCCCTCTCCCACTTATCGTCTCGGTGAGATCGCTGATTTCTCCCTATAAACACCATTGTCATTCCGCCGATGTTTTTATCGCTGCAAGAATTTCTCTGTCTACACCTCTGGAATGCTTCCAACCTTTGCCAAGCCAAAGAAACCGCCGGCGAAAGTCATCCATAATTTCCATTCCAAATCATAAATCTTCTATTTACTATGTATACATATATATCCAAATATATGCAATTTCTAGAATTATTCCTTTCAAACGAGATATTTTCAAAAACGATAATGAAAATTCCCTTTTCGTATCATTCTCTTCCTTTTCCAAACGGAGAAACAGAACCAATTACTCCATTTAATGACGTACAATTGTCAAGGATCATGATCAACTTGTAAATTAATATTATCATTCTGCAATACACTCTCGAGAAACAAATCATTTGCAGATTAAACTTTAACAGACTGCTAACTGGAACTTGGACTGGAAATTAGGCGAAACATGATATCATTCTCTCCCTTTTTCAAACCGAGAAACAAAACCAATTACTCCATTTAATGACGTACAATTATATCATGATCAACTTGTAAATTAATATTATCATTCTGCAATACACTCTTGAGAAACAAATCATTTGCAGATTAAACTTTAACAGACTGCTAACTTGGACTAGGAATTAGGCGAAACATGAGAATGATATCATTCTCTCTTTTTCAAACAGAGAATCAGAACCAATCATGATCAACTTGTAAATTAATATTATCATTCTGCAATACACTCTCGAGAAACAAGTTGAACAACAATCATCGAAAATGGTTCGAAACGGGAGGACAATCTGTAAAGAAGAAGAAACAAGAGCTTGGAAACTTGGATATCGCAAGCAACTATCCCGACTCAAACCGCATTGTCGGCAAATCTATACAGATCTCAATCATGTTTCGCCTAATTCCCAGCCCAAGTTCCAGTTAGCAGCCTGTTAAAGTTTAATCTGCAAATGATTTGTTTCCCTATTATCGCGGTTAGAAATTGAATCGCTAACTATCCCGTATTGTTACGTTATCCCCCCCCCTCTTCTCCATTTTGTTGGCGGGGAGTTCACTGGGAGGGAGGTGAGTAGGAAAATAGAAATTTTCGCAGCGGGTAACAAACAGGGGGCGGCCTTTTGTCGCCCGGCCGACCGATTCATAGAGAGACGACGAGATCGTTGGCGGTCGTCGAGTTGTTGTCGGCCGGCCAGGCAAATTCCTAATATAAAGCCGCCCGGTATAATTAATTGTTACCGTGCACCGTTTTAATATAATTATACAAGGCGGCCAATGGTACTGCTAATTGCGAAAGTTTGCGCAAAGTGGCAACAACAACTACCGGTTACTGCCTCTCGACAATTAGCCAACGTCACGAACTAATTATCGGCTTTTTTCTTTTTCTCTTTCTTTCTAAGCTCTTTGGATTCCTTTTTTTCTTCGTTTCTCTCGAAACAAATTCTGTTATTGTGCATTTTACATCCGATACATCCGCTTCTCCTTTAACTATAATTCCAACAATTTTTCACCTTAAATTTTCGTATATATAAATCCTAGAATCTTCCTGATCAACAATTTTTCTCGAATTCACAAACAGTTTCTTCAATCTCCTCTTCTTGATTAAAGTATTTTCACCAGTTGATCCAACACCTATCCATCGATATCCAATAGAGAATGGGAGGATGGTAGAATAGAATCGTGCACGATAGCCCGAGTGACCCCCTGACACCGTTCCAAATCGGGTTTCTCGAGCGGGGCGAGCCGTCGAAAATCCGACAACCCTAAAACCGGCTCTGTGTGTGCCTCTCTTTCTTTCACAATGACCCGCCGCCTCTCCACCCTCTCTCGGGAACGGCCTCTTGAACGGCGCCGTAGTTTCACGCCGACGAGCGATTCGGCGGTTCGTCGTGCAACAGGTAGACGTGGCTACGGGCCAGCTGTGCTACCTCCCCCCTCCCCCCTATTATGCATAATTGCTCGAGAGGGAACGAGGAAGTGGTGGAAGACCTCTATCGTACCAATCGAACACGCGTTTCCAACCAGCCAGCCGCCTTTTGTCTCTCGCTCCGTTTCCTCTTTCTAATCTTCTTCTTCTTGTCCGTCGAATTTGCCTTTGTTTCTGTTATCGTTGTTCGAATTCTTTTTTTACGATTAGACTCTTGGGATTATAAATTATAAATCGGAAAAACGTTTCGTTGATCAATTCTTTTTCTTTAAAGAAAGAGGAGGGGTAGAGGAGGATTCTCGCACGAGAACATTTTATGGCCGAGAAGACGGAGAAGCGTATTAAAAGTTGTTTAATTTTTCAACTTTCCGAGGAAGGGGGGAGGGTAAATTTTAAATAGATTGTTAGGCAAAGTTAGCGTAGGCGAGCATTGGATTGGAGGATACTTTCGGCATACTTTGGATCCCAAGTTTAATTGACTGGAATTGTTATTATTATATAAACGTGCTTCTGAAAAGATTCTAATTCGATTCTACAAACAAATTCGAAATTATTTATTTTAATAATAAACTTTGTAATAGAATATCTGTGTGAACGATTTCGAGGATTAAAGGATCCATTATTCTCACAAACGTCCTCGTCTCGATATCTCGAAAAGGAATGGTATTAGAATATTGATAGATAAGAAACAGAGAGAGAGAGAAAAAAATATATTAATTCGAGCCGACGATGTGATCGTCGTCACAGCTTTGTGATCGATTCCCTATCCCCTTTCCTGTCCTCTACGCCCGTGACGGAAAAGGGAAAAAGGGATAAACAGGGTGCGCTGCAGTTATCCCTGCTGCAGTTTTACGAGCGGCACTCAACGCTTTCGAAACAGCCGCGCCTCACCCTCCATGCAAAACCGTAAAACTTAATTGCCGTCGCAATACGTACGCGTATATATGTATTTTACCTTCCATATATACCGGCAGCACCCCCTTGCTGGGGTATAATCAGTGACAAAAGTATTTGCGAACACGTGTCCAAGATGATTTATGAAAATTTATTTCTCTCTCGATGATTGGAAATTATTTTTCTCAAGTCGATGAGAATGGCGAAGCGACGATATCTCGAGTTGCATTTAAGGAAAGAGGTTATTTTTCAAATTTTTCTCTCAATCTTGTACGAAGAAGGACGAGTCACGATCATTTCACTTAAATTTCTGATAAAAATGTATAAAGTTTTGTGTAACTTGATTTTGATTTATATAATAGGAGCTGTACTTTTGAGAGTGACTGTATCCGTCGACGATATATTCGTCATACACGGTTCGTGTCTTTCCTGTACACATCGCTGTACACAACTTTGGAGAAAAATATTTGCAATATTTTTCCCGATTTCTTCTTCCGTTTCCTGTATATTTTCTAATTTTTATGCAGCTTTGGATTTTATTATTTACTCGTAGAATTTTGTTGAATAATTGACCGAGGAAATAAAAAGCTCCCTTATGAAATACGAATGCAAAAGCTTCCTTTTTTAATATATTAATCCTCTTTTAAACACTCGTCTTATTCTTCTTCTTTTTTTTTTTCGCAAAAGTATTTATAGTATTTATTTTATTTCCGGAGGAAGAAAGGATTTTTTATAATTTATAAAGGGTGGCAAATTAATCGTGAATAACGAATAACACAAGATTTTAATATTCCCGAAGCAATTCGTATCCGCGAAAATATTAATGAAAGTGTTTTATACGAAGACGATGAATTTTTCATTGAATGTATTATCAGGTTTTTCTTTTTTTTTCTTTTCTTTTTTTAATGCCGATTATCAATGTATCAAGTCGAAAACCTGTTTCGAGTAATTCGAATAATAATTCTTCTTCCTCCCGGTCGTCAAGTCTTGAATCGATATATTCAACGTTGATTAAGATAGAAGATAATTTTATTATTTATACTTTCTCTTTGTGACATCTTTTACGCGCATCCGTGTTTTCCACAGGAATGTTGTTTTTTTTCTTTTTCCCTCTTCTTCCGCAAAAATTTTTAATTACCTCCAGTCACTTGGACAATGCTTCGTTATAATTTGTTAACATTCTGCGCGTGTATAAAAAACTCTCAACTGCACCAATTACCAATGCTTTTTTTTTTTCTATTATTATTATTCCCTGAAATTTTCAACGAAATATATATATATAAAAAAAAAGAAAACTCTATTAATTGCTCGCAGTTAATATTTATGTTATAATTGTTGCAATTTTCCAGTTAAAATTAATTATTTTCACGTTTTAAGAAATTCATTGCGTATCTTTTTTTTAATTCTCATCCTCTTCTTTATCTAAATTTCAAAAATTCGTCAACAATCTTTTAAATTCTTCAACAATCTCCAAATGATTCCTCGAATTTCTTCAAAACAGGATAAAAAATCGGATCCGCAGGGAACAATTATTAATTCGTCGAACGATATCAAACACTTCCGGAATATCACGCAGAAATCAAAGAGAATCGTTCGAGAATTCCATTCCATAATGAGTCCAGTGATTAAATGGTGCTTCATTATCGTTGCCAAGGATATTTCTTCTCCTCTTTTCCTCTCCCCCCTTCCATCTCTCTCTCTTCTATTCCTCCCACGAATCCCAATGGCCAACTAGTCTATCGCGTGTATCCCAACACGGTGTATCCGAGCAGCTACGTGCCACGAATTCTCGATATTCTTCGCCAGAGATTCGCACTTTCTCATCGAACATCGTGCAATCTTGCTTGAACTCTGCTCGAATCGATCGACGATGCTTGAATCAAATCGAAATTCCCCATTATTGGATTAATTAGATCGAGGTAATTGCGCGTCTCAAACATTTTTTTATAAAATTTTCCATAAATTCCATAAACATACAGTCTGTAATTAAACAGGGAGACGAGTTAAAGTGTTGGAGATTTTATTATTATAAAATATCTAAAATTGATAAACAAATAACTTTTGTAAGGAAAGTGTTTGTAAAAGGATTTCTGAAAAAGATTACTCTCCATATAGATATATAAATTTCCATTAAAAATGGGAGAATTTTATAAATTCCTCTTCCTTTGTAAAACAATGTTTGAATATTTATTCGCAGATTAAAATTTGCATATTACGATTGGGCGAGCATCGATGCTTGGATCGTTAAGAAGCAGAATCGATACAGTAATAGGATTTTGTCCCTCCTCCTTGTCTCCTCTCTCCCTCCTATATATATATATATATATATATATATATATATATATATATATAAGCGTGGCCAGCCAGGCATCCTCTATTTGTCCCTGTTCCGGTACACGCAATTCACGCGCAACAATCGCGAGATTTTACGAGGTAAAACTGTTTCAACCAGTTTCACAGACTATTCCGAGTATATACACCTCCTTGTCGCTCGTCACTCCTCCACCTCTGAATCGGTGAATTTGATTAAACGGACCCCAAAAGCTGCCGATGCGCACCGTTCCCTTCTGTTTCATCGGAACCATGATGGGGGCTTTTGGTAGCAAGCATCCTGATTAATCGTGCCTTTACTGTGTGTATGTACATATATATATATAGTCTCTCTGGAAAATGCGTTTAACATTGCTTGATATTCTGTTCTCTTGGATTTTGTTGCCTTCTTAAAAAAAAAAAAAAATTTAATTTCAAATTTTTCTATTCGATTCTTGTAGATTTGCCATTTAATCTTGCTATTTTTCCTAATAATTTTGGAAATTCGAACAATTTGAGAGGATACAAGAATTAGACAATCTATCTTTCTCAATTTCTCTCCTTTCTCTTGACTTGCTTGCTCTGCTGGTCGATTATCAAATCTTTTTCTTATAAATAGTCTTGCTAAAAACGATCATTTTTCCTGATAATTTCGTCCAATCATTTGACTCTTCCGAAATCAGGAATTTCTCTTCTCGAGAGAGGCTGTACACTTTCCAGTCTGAAATCTGGAACGATCTATCTTTCTCCATTGACTCGCTCGTTGACTCTCTGATGGTCGAAAAATCACGAGGAAAAAAAAAAAAGAGAGAAATTATTTCGAGAATTCGCAGAATTCGAAACTCCATGCTTCCTACCTGACCCCTTTTAATACGCAATTAAATAACGCGGACTACACGATGCCTCTCCATGCTAGGAATCTCCATTAATAATCCGCAACTATGCACAACGAATATTCCCACGTATACACCTTGTTTGCTATCGCGGATTCGAGATTAATAAACTGTCGGTATCCACCTCGAGGACGATCCTCCACGCTTAACCTTCCAAACTTCCCCCTCGAAAGTTTCAGCGTTCGATTTTCCACAAGTTTTTGTTCGAGTTTCCCTTTCTAAATTAAGAATTCATTCGTATTCACGATCTTGACGACTCTTTTTTTAATCGAATGTGAAATTGGCGTGAGAATAAACCGAGGATATTCTCGAAGCAGAAGTCAACCGATAAAATATATAGGCTAGAATATATAATATATGTGTATAGTTGGAGTATATAAACTCGACTCGACGCATGTATACAATGGAGAATAGAGTTTGGAATATCGAAATTATTCCGCACGTATTCCCATTCGATCTAAAATTCATACTCGGTGTAATATTAATCCGCAATAATAAAAGTTTATTCCGCTTCGTTACGATTATTAAGGTACGATTGTCGGACGATTTATTTAATGCCATTTCATTTTTTTAATGAAAAAAGTTTTTACGAGTTTTACTTTTTGTATCAGAATTTGTTTTGCCGGATAATGCGCGCGTTAAAGTTGGCTTTGCTGTATTTTTAAATGCACAGAAAAAAAAAAAAAAAGAAACCAGGAATATCATACGCGATTTACATTTCGCAATTTTTCATTTTGCAAATGAGAAAATTAACCGGTTAAATTTCACCGTGTGTGTACATCAACCTTTGGCCCCATAATCACTCGTGTACAGTTAACGTCCCTTGCTGCGTACTCGTCGCAATTTATTAAAAATAAATTTAAATAAAACCATTCGATACTTCTTTTCCAAATTTCCATCCTTGTTCCATCTATTCAAATTTTAAAAATTCCCTCATTTTACTTTCATTTCATCTATATTTACCTAAACAAATTCCCCAAATTCATTCCTTTACCACTAATTTTCAAACGAATCATAAATTTACTGTTCCATTAATTTCAAGAAATTTCCAATCTCCTTTCTCTCCTCCACCTGAAAATTTCCGATTCATCAGCAAAAATCAAAAAAAAAAAAAAAAAAAAAAAGTATTTAAAAAATCCCTGCTCACCGTGGAGAAAAACATCTCCGATTTTCCTCCGCGAAAAATCGTCCCACTTAAACGGGGATCAAATCCCCGCGCGTGGATTTCGAGTTAATTGCGCGCTCTAACACGTGTTAATGGGGCTGGCAATAGGGCTGTCAGGTATTTTGTGCCCGCGAGGTAAGCACAGTTGAACGAGGGTGCGACAGACGGTGGTGTCAGGCCGCCGATGCACGTTCCCCCGATTGGGTCGAGATAACGG
The DNA here is from genome assembly GCF_003254395.2 of Apis mellifera. NCBI lineage: Eukaryota > Metazoa > Arthropoda > Insecta > Hymenoptera > Apidae > Apis > Apis mellifera. The sequence goes on from NC_037646.1 coordinate 5,593,953, forward strand.
CTCAGCTAGCTGCGAAGAAAGAGAAATAACGAACGAGAGAGAGGGAGAGGGAGAGAGGGGGTGAAAGTTGGTATAGAACCTTCTGTGTGGAGTGGGGGGAGTTGCAATCTGTTCCCGATAGTTCACTCCGCTCTGCGGTTACCACTTTACAGTTTCCTCGTAAACCCATCCTTATCCTCGCTTATATGCGTGTCATTCTCTCTCCCCCATTCATCTTCTCCGTCTATCCATTTTACTTTCTCCGTTCATCCATCAATCCACCCTCTCGCCCATTCATCCTCCCCGTGTGTATCCACTCTCTCTCTCTCTGCGTCCGTCCATCCACCCTCTCCCTCCCTCTTCCATCCGTGTGGAACCTATCAACGTCAGGGCAACCTCATCTGCTCGGCTGTCCGCAGGACATTAACCGAACTCAACGTTTGGTTTCCGTTTATCAGCGTCCACTTAACAAACGCATTGCCTCCCCCTCCTTTTGTATCATCCGATTGATTTCAATCGGAGGAGAGAGAGAGGATTTCGAGGGGTGAAAAAAAAAAAACAGTGGATTCTTCTATCAGTCAACGAATGGTAAATTTCTTATCGGTTTCTTGTTATTCTCCAACCCTTTGAGAGACGTTATAGGAGGAGGGGATAAGTTAAGGGGTGAATTCTGTTTTCGAGGAGTGGAGCAAGTTTCGAAGAAAGGATTTAAGAGAGGGGAGGGTAAGTTGGGAAAGGATCGATATTTTCTTCGATCAAAACAAGAGGAAGGGTATGTTATTTTTAATTTTTTCTTCCCTGTTTAAGGGAAGTTACAGGAAACATGTAATTTATAACAAAGAGTTGCACTTTTTGTGTGTCCACCATTTATGATTTTAATTATCGATAATTTTTTCATCATCACATCTATCCATCGTGCTCGATCGAGAGAAATAGGGTTAGATATTTATTCCCCTATGTTATAGTTTCTTTCTAGTGAATATTTTCTATCGTATCTTGCATCTTCCTTTCAATCTTTAAACACTCGACTGTGGATTGTTATTTTATTTTTCTCCTCCACGTATATCAACGAGATCGAAAGAATTTTATTCTGAAAAATTTAACTTGACGCGACACGATATATCAATATGTATTCCGTGACGACAATGGATCGTCATCGATTCACAGTCTATATATCTCTTCCATAAACTAAGCGACTAGAACGAACGACTGAGCGCTCCTCGTATTTGCACGGGCGTCGATTGGTTGGGACGACGCGCTGTGGCTGTTTTACGATCTCGTGCGAAAATTTCCTCCCCCGCAAAGTTATGAATTCGTTCCCGGCCGAGTCCACCCCTCTCGCAGCTCATCGCAGGCTTCGTCTTTCTTTATTCTTTCGCCATTCTCTCTCTCTCCCGATTCCACCCTTGTCTTCCTCCCCCTTTGTGTTATCAAAATCGAATATATTGTCCCTTCGTTGAACCTTGTCTGAACCCCTCCCTCCTCATTTTCCAGATCATAGATTTCTGAACGAATGTGCGTGCTAAAGAGAGACTGTATTGGAAACTTGTGCTACGAGACTTTAATTAATTTTGTCCAAGTTCTTGAGAGGATCTAGAAGAAGTAGAAATAATAAGAGGAAGAAGAATTATGATTAAATTGTTTGAATATTTTTTTTTGGATGTTTGGAGAATGGTGAAATTGAGCAATTTGAATGTTTGTAAAGTGTGGATAGATATCTCGTTTCAGTGATTCGATGTTTTTTTTTTAATAATTCTTTCTATTTTGTTTATTTTGAAGATTACCTTTTAGAAAATTACTATTATTAATTATATTAATTAAAATATTAATTAAAAACATTTTGGGTTATTTGTAATAGATTTTCTAGAAATTATTTAATGATTTGTCTCGAGTTAATGAGTTTGGAGTTTTTATATAAGCTTTAAAATAACCTGTTTTATCACTGTCAAGTTATATTGCTACTCGCCACGAACTTCTTGGGCAAGTTTTTACTTCTCTGAACCTGTAAATCTTGAAAAGGATATATCGTAGAAAGTGATACTATCAGCCATTGACAAATTAATAGCTACACCACAGAAGAAGTATAAAAACACGTGACGTAATAATCTTGTTTTCTCTTCTTGTTCAATTGGAAAAGTAATACATATATATATATATTGACAAACAAATCGTGGTTAGAACTAATTAAGACATTAAGACACGAAAAGATAAAAAGAAAAAACGTAGAAACGACTTCTAATCTAAAATTAAATTTATTGAACAAAGAGAAAAAAGAAGAAAAATGAGAAAAATTATTAGATTTTTAGATGTTCGAAGATTAACCTGATATATCGGAATAATCCAAGATCCCATTAGTCAAGAGGCTCGAAAGTTTTGTAGTAATAAATCAATTTCAAGTTTGGATTCTTCTCTTCGTGGCTGCAAATGGGGGCATTCTTGTGTACCAACATCTCCTTCGAGAACTTTTACGAACGTAATAAGTTCGGGTTTCATAAATCCCAATGTAGCCAACTTTTAACAAGGATCGAATATCCATCCCATGGCGCGACGATCAGTAGTTGTACCGATCTTGTTACCTATCCTTAATGCATATATTTGTAAACCATACCCGATTATGTGCAATTTCTGCTCGACGATTATTTTCGAAAATTATCCCATCGATTTTTAATCCATCAATTCTTTTACAAAATAATTTTGTAAATAATATCGAACGTCCATCGTCCTTTTAGAAGAAACGTCCAATTCAATTTCCAATTTCACTATCTATCCTTATTCTCTGAAAATTTCAAGCGGGATAAAAATAAACGTAGTAAGAAAAGGGAACTGATTATGTAAGAAGAGAATAGACTGGGAGACGTTTATTATTATCCAGGATGAAAGTTGCTCAAAAGTTCAGGGTTTCTGTAGAATCTGAATTGGTGGAAAAACATCACGTGATGATTTCACAGTCACGTAACACAGGCTCGTGAAAATTTCATTGTTCAATCCGGCGTTCCTGTAATTGTTCAGATTTGTCCTGGCACGTCGCCGATGAATATGCATGGTGGGGATCGTGTTAATGCTTTTCAGCTTCGGGGGAGGGAGGATTATTTTCTAACCTCGGGCTTTCGAAAAATAAATTCGCCCGGAAAGGTGTCGAAAAACAAAGTGTATCGGGCGGGGGCCACCTTTGTTTGCCCCCGCGATTTAGTCGCTCCTCGTTGTTGTTCCTCCACTGGAATACCGATATCGACCCACTCGAAGAAGGAATCGATGGAATCTGTGTAAATTGTTCTTCATGATTTTATTATTTTGAGGATGAATATTTGTATTATTCTTTCATGGTCAAAAGAATTTGAGATTTTCGATTATGTAATCGGAATTTGTGTTTGAATTTGGAAATTGTAAGCTCAATTTTTGTACTTACAATTTTGATTAATGAAAGTTTATTGTTCTAGAATTTGAACAATTGGACAGCTTGAAGATTAGATTTGAATTAATTTTCCCAAAAAACCTCTTCCTTCTCCAGAAAAAGAAGACACTCTCGTAATTTATAACCTCCAATCTCGTCAAATTTCCGCATCCGTCATCCCTTCCTCTCTCCATCCGTCCAAGGATTAAAAAAATTAACCAGAAAAAGAAAAAAGCAAAAAATCATTTCCACGAATAGCCAGATATAATAGAAGAGAATCATTCGAAAGGGGGGAAAAGAGAGAATTCACGGAACGAGGACGAAAGTTATTTCTGGGAATAATCACTTTTACGTCGAGATTCAGCCTTTCAGACATCGATGCTAATAGCGCGTTATACAGAGCCTGAAAGGTAAAAATTGTCCGGAAAAAGAAGAGAGGGGGACGGAGAATGGATGGCGATATTTTTGCGCGAGACGGAGAGAGAGAAGGAAGGAAAGGAAAGGAAAAAGGGGGGGATGGGGGAGGGAAAGTCTCTGCCTTTTTCCCCGTTCGCATCTCGCCTCTATTTTTTACCCCCTCCTCCCCCTCCGTGTTTCGTGTTTTATCGGCGAGCGTAGCCGCGAGCTGTTTCCTTTTTGCTATCGATATCTTCCTCCCCCTCTTCTCCTCCCCCCCTCGGATCCGATGAAATTAACGACGGTATAAACGACACCGCTTTGAACATCGGCGATCAGCCGGTCAGCCAGCTCGCCTCGATGGGGAAGAGGATCGATTCGAGTACCCCGGCGACCTTCCGGCCAAAGTAAGTCGTCGTCGTCGTTCCATGCATCTCCTCCTCTCGACTATTTGTCTTTCTTGATTTTCTCTGTCTCTGTGTTTTCTTCCATCCGATTTCTTGGACGGGGAAAATAGTTTGGCGAGAGGGAAACGTCTCGACAATTAAAATTGAATCGAACGAAATTTTCACGAAAGTTTCAATATTTTCAAGTTTCTTCCAGATCAGGAAAGAGAAGGAGAGGAATATCTGTCTCTTTTCCCCTTCAATCGAAAAGAATTTTTATGAAAACACGATATGTCATCAAATCGTTGTAAACGATTTTGCTGTCCCGTTCGCGGAGGCTTGGTCGAATGTTTAATTTTTTTTCTTTTCTAGAACCGTTTTGAGATTCGTTTCTATCATGAAGTGAAATCGAATCGATGCTCTCAAAGTGGAAGCTTCTTATTTCGGATGAAAAGTTTTTTTTTTCTTCGAATCTTTGACGGATAGATGGATGATCCCATTCCAGTCGTTTGGTGCAATAATCTGATCTCCTCTCCTCGCGTAATATTTATCACGCTGGAAAAAATCGAATATCAATTTCTTTTCGAACGAAAATTGAAACTGGTACAGTTTAATTAATGGACAAACGACAGAGCGATATCTGGCCGTCGTATGCTTTCGAATTCCTACTTTATTTGTCAGGATTAAGTACCGTTCGATAGTGCCTAGATTTCGGGGGCGTAGGGGGCGGGGGACAATATTTGTATTCGAGCTGGTTGGGAATCGTACATGTACGTCTGTTTGCAGTCGCATTTTTCCAACTCTCTCTCCTCTTCTCCCATATCCATCAAAATCATTTTTAGAGTCGCGCCAACTCTGAAACCTCTCCTCCTCCTCCTCCTCCTCCTCCTCTCCTTGCTCCGTGTGTGTCCGCTCGATCGGTCAAAAAACGTTTGCCTTTAAATAAGTGAAAAGTTTGGAGAGGAGGGTGGATTTTTGCCGGAGAGATATATCCTTATAAAAATGCAACAGTGGAGATCCATCGATCTTATCCATGTTATCGGTGTGTTCCAAGCAGTCGAGGATTTGTTTTTCAGGAAATTTATGAGTTTCGTTTTTTTCGTGAATTTTTCTGTCAACTCTTTGGAACTTATCTTCAACTATTTTTTTCAAATTATAGCGCTCTTCTATCAGCGCTCGAATCCTTTCAATTATTCTTGATCAGGTGCGCTTGTTGTTTGGAGTAAAGTAACAGTTTTTCGAATGGAATTGGAGCCGGGATAAATAGAGTTGCTTTAAAGTTAGAATCGTGTATGTGTATGCGTGTGTGTATTTGTGGAAAGATTCCTGCAGCATTGGTACTTTTATTCTTAAAATAAATAATTTATAATTTACTTTTATTCTGATTATACGATCAACTATATATATATGTAGTTTTATATTTTTAATTGTATAAATATAAGCTATAATTTTCTCGAAACTGAAATGCCAGGCTCGAATTTTTCCACGCTTCAGCATTACTTTCCACAATAATAAACTACCCTTTTTTTCCCCTCCCTAATTATTAATCCGTAAGAAAGTAAATATTCCTTAATTAGACCCTACATCCTGTAGAGTCAGCCTAATTTATTTTCCATAACGATTGATTAATTTCGAATACAAAAAAATACAAGAATCTCGAATATTTGAAAAATAAAAGAGTAGAAGTAATTAAATAATATAAAGAACTAAATGAATAAATATATATATATATTGGAGTAGTTTTAACTCTAATTCTTTCTAACAAATAGTTAGAAAAGAATTATCTCTAACCAACACTTTCAATCCTTTTCCAATCTCCACTATTTTTTTTTTCAAATACAAACTTTTGTAAAAATTGAAAACCAGAATGATTTGCCAATCGGAAAAAGACGACTTATATTTTTTCATTTGTTCCGATAGAAAAGTAAAATGAAAAAGAATAACAGCAAAGTATAATTAAAAATAAAAATTGGGATTGGATTTAGTTATTAGCTGAGAATTCAGAGCACAGAATCCTCTCTTCCCTCCCCGAAAAAACGTATTAATTAACCATTCTCGTAACTGATCGATAAAAACAAGCTTATTACTTTAATCAGCACTTTTTTTTTCGCCTCGTCTCGAGAACCTTGCAGTATCGATCTTAAATTCACGTACTTTTATTGCACACGTCTGCAACGATACATGCAATCACCTCGTTACAATCATCACCCCGCCGTCCGGGATGCGGAACCATAATCAAAAAATAAAAAAAAATAAAATTAAAAATTAAAAAAAGAAAACAGGAAGGAGGAACATCGTGGTGTGGAAAAGAGAGGGAAGTACGTTCGGAAAGGAAGGAGGGAGAGAATAAATAGGGACGAAAATTTTGTTTCCACTGTTTTACCGTCACTTGTCACTTTTTATCCCTGCACGTAAAAATGCGACGATGCCTGCACCGCGATGCGTGTTGAATTTGCGTTTAAATATCCAAAGCTTGCAACGCAATATGGGCGGGCGGGAAGAAATATAAATGCAAATAATACCATAAATTTCGGGTTTAATTTATTTCGACGTTTTAAAAGTACCTTTTTTTTTTTTTTTCCTTCTTTTTTTTTTCTCTCTCTCGTCAAAATATGACGTTATAAATGTTATTGGCCGTCGGGAAAAATGACACTTGTCCGGCGAAACGCGCGAAATTTTCTAATCATTCGTTTCATTGTATTTTTTTTTTTTTTTTCCTATTTTTTAGATTATTTCTCCGATTCGCGGAATAAATCTCGTCTTCTTCCTTTTCTCCTTTTTTACTTATCTATTTTATTTCCTTCGTAACTTTGTAAATTAAATATATTTAATAAAATTCTCATTTAAAAAATACTATAATTTGATGAATAAAACTTCGCTTCTTTTTCAATTTAAAAAAACAAAAAAATTAACTTCCGTTCATCGAACGTTCTTATAGATCGTTATCTTTTCAATCCTTTTTAATTTTTTTTTTTTTTTTCGAAATATCGTAGGTGTGTATATGTATATGTATGGTGATAAAAAAATCGTTTGATCCTTTCGATATCGCGTCTCGTATTCGATCTTCCATTTTTCTCACGAGGAGAACCTCTTTCGTCGACGGCCGAATAACAACTGCGATCGATTCGTCCCTTGTCGTATGTTTATATACGAAATCGATCGTACGAGTTCGAAAATAGAAATACATGTATATACAAGAGGATATAAAAGTTATTGTTACAAGTGGCGAGTTTACTTTCTCGAGATGATCTTGATAACGTTCAACGAGACGACTCGTTATTTCGGATCGAGGAGGAGGAGGAGGAGGAGGAGGAGGAGGAGGCTTAGCGCGGGTGAAAGCTGGAAGGAACGGTGAATGGAGGCGTATTAATTCGCATCGGATATGCGCATGCCACGAGCATGGGAAAAAAGCGAAAGTATGCGGTGGCCATCTAGTATGCGCTCTTATTGAACGATAAGACGGGGGGGGACTCGTTGAATTCATGATTTTCCTCGCCCCCTTTTTTCTACGGACATCATTGTTTATTTCTTTTCTTTGAATTAATAAGCGTAATGTAATTTTAGAAATATCGAAAGTATCGCGTTACGAGTCGAGATTTATCTTTGAAGTTGAAAAGATAATTTTTAAAAATTAAACGCGTTTCGAGGAGTTAATGAAAAGAGGATTATTATTAAAAGGAATTTTTTTAAATATTAATTTTGAAGAATTTCATCGAGATTAATTGAATATTAGGAAATATTGGAGAAATTCTTACAGAGGAATATTTTTTCGTATCAATATATCGTATTCACATGTCGCCAAGATTGTAAGATTTGCTTTAATATTATCCGTTAATATTCGCGTTTTAAGTCTGATGAAGCGCGTTCATAAAATATTTCAAATTGTGCTTGGTTAAAAGATTACGGACGTGGAAGTTTAAACCTTCCTCATTTACACCATTTGCATAAGAATTATTATTAGTTAATTATTATTATTATCTTGATATTTATAATCTCTATTGTAAATAGTTTCGTTTTATCGTTTTTATACAACGTCCTTACACGCTTTTAAATTTAACCAGCCTTAGAGACGGAAGAAATGTCAAATGTAATTATTACAGGTTTTCTTTGCACAACAATCGTCTAATGGTTAATTTTCAAGAAGCGTAGGTAAAAAAAAAAAAAAAATTTATTTTTATTCACTTTCACTTTATGCAAAATGAAAGGTTGCCCGTCAAACTTTCAAAAGATTCAATTCTATATGACATAATCCTTCCTTCTTTAATTTAATTGCAACGGTAAACATATTTCGTCAAATTCTACATCTTTATCAATCGAATACGAGATGATTCTATTACGAGGAAACAGAAATTCGAATTTCTCCGTAATTCCTTTCTTCCAATCTTCCTTTAAAATCCAATTCTCTAAACACCACTCACATATATATATTCCCAAATATTACAAAAAACACTTTGTTACATTTTTACAAATTACTTTCATTCCAAAAGAAACAAACATTCTTAAATACCCCTCTCTTACAATCAACTCGAGCAAAGATCAAAGCCCTCCTTCCCTCCCTTCTTTACACACACACACACACGCATCAATGCACACACCCCCTGCGCAACACAAAACACAAAACCTGCCAGTCGCGCAAAGCAAAGTTCATTACGCGATTCCTTGCAGCAATCAAGATCCCAAGGGAGAGAGAAAGAGAGAGAACCTTCCACCCCCAATTCGAGTAATTTACAACACGAGTAATTTGCCCGTGTCCTCTCCATTGCCAATATTTTTTCCCCTCTCTACTTTCTCCTCTCTCTCTCTCTCTCTTTTTTTCCCCTCCATCCTTTTCATCCCATATGCCCGGAAAATTCAAGAGCCCCGACTCTCCGCACCGACTCTCCCTCCCCTTCCTCTCTACGGCGCGGAAGGAAGGGGTTGGAGGAGGAGGAGGAGGAGGAGTGGGGAGAAACGGAAAGGGGTGGCTGGCAGGTGACGAGAGGGACGCGTAGGAAAGCCTCCTCCCTCCCTCCCTCGACGGTATGCATTCGATAATACAATTTACGGTCGCGAACGATGGCGTATAAATTTTTATGGTGATCAGGTATGGTTGATATACCCGGCGTCCAGCGTGTGCGCCGCCTGTGCCGATTGCCAGCTAGCGCGGCCACGATTACGGGGTGGGTGGTGGCCGCCCGAAACGAAACCGTGTACGGGGTGTGTATAGGGGCGATCATCCCCCGCGCCGGGAATCGAGCAAACAGTGCTCGTTCGCTCGTTCCTGTAAACCTTGGTTGGTTGACGTGGTCTGGTTTACCTTCGGGGAGAAGGACGGGTATTTTGGGTATTTTATTGCGCGCCGGGCTTCATTGGGAGAATATGTATATGTATATTTTTGGAGGAAGATGAGGAGAAGGATGTGAATATCGAGTATTTATTTATTTTGAATTTTGAAATCTGTGTTTTCAAAATTGTCGTCTTGGATAAAGGGATGATTGGAGAGTTGATTAACGATATAATTAATTGTATAATTGTATGATAAAATTTATAAAAATTTGTTGTGATATTTTTGAGTGAAAAAAAGGGAAGAGGAAATATTGTATATTCGCGTTATTATGATTCGATCAGATTCAGTGATTGCAAAGAGGGGCGAGCGGGAAGGGCGAAGGATGGTGGCTGGAAGGAGCAAAGAGTGAAATTGGAGAAGAGACTTAATAGAATCGGAGAGTTGAAGCGTACAAAGACCGAGATATGTAATAAGTTTAATTTAAAGTATCCACCGTATCTCCTTCAACTTCGAATTCGAAAGAGAGTTCTCCACTTATTACACTTTGCCTTCCTTTGTAGACTGTAACGTTTCAGATATTCACATTGGATCTTCTCATCCTCTTCTATTTGTAATTGCTTTATTCCTTACCTTACTTTTATTTACTCCTTCAATCGTGAATATATATATCTTTCTCGATTTATAAATTTATCAGGAAATTTTTAATCATCTTTATTTCGATATATATATTATAAATATTTCCTTTTTGTTTCGTTTATTAAAAGTATTGTTAAAAGAAATAAAAATTGAATACGAAGAAAGGTTTCTTTCACTCTTCAAACACGAATTTCGTGTCTTTCTTTTTTAATTTTAATTTTTTGGAAAAAGAAATTCGATTCGTGTAATAAATCGAGAATTATCCTCGATCAATTTTCCCGAAGGAATACAAAAATATTTTTAACATTTCGACAAAGTGTCCAATCTCCTCCTTTTCAAAGCTCCAACGCGAGAGTCGAGCTTCTCCAACCCTTTCGAGTACCCATAACCTTACCCTTAATCAACCAAAGAAACCAATTCCAAACTCTGGGGCGAGCGTTCCTCTCTAACAATCCCAATCCTCCTGTCCACTCCTGTCGAAGCTTCTTCCACTTCGAAACATCGTACACAGAAGCTCGGTTTGCCCAGACACGGAATTAACGTCGTTACGTTTTACTGCCGCCTCGTCGGCAGAAACTGATTCGTTGTAAGAAGGAGCACGTAACATCGTACACCAGGCTATTGTTTGGAAACAGGAAACAGGCAAATAGAACTTTTCCAGCGTGCCTTTGTCAGCGTTTACACGAACAACAACCATATGAATTTTCCAGATGCATCCGTTTAATCGACCTTCCATTTTTATACGCTTTTCATTTCTTCTTCTTCTTTTATTATAATCCCTCTTAGAGATTGGTTTCTAGCGTTTCTTTTCGAATAATTGGAATATTTTGGTTGAGAAATTGTTTTATCAAGATTCTAAAACCAACTTGAAATACACAACTTGATCCACCGAACCGATCTTTATCGATTTATTTTAGAAAGTTTCTTAACCGTTCTCGGCCCAAAAAGTGATCGACGATAATTAGATCCTACGATAGATAAGTTGAAGGACACATTTCCAAAAGTTTCACGTGACTGATTACATAATAATTTTTATAAAAATAGAAATACCACAGATACGAATCCTTCACGATCAGCCGAAACTTCATTTTCAATTTAAAAATATAACAGAAAAACTTCAACCTTCAAAATCATCCCTATAGAAAATCAGAACAACGCGAAACGCTCGATCGAAAAAAATCTCGAAAGAAAGAATCGGAAGAAGAGGAGGAGGAGATAATCCGTGCAAGCCTTTTGAGCATGGGAGGAGGAGGAGGAGGAGGAGATGGAATCGAATAGAGAATCGTTTCGATAGAGACGAACGCGTGGAGAAACGATGGCCACGCCGTTTCTTTAATATGCATTTACTTAATGATCGAGGAGGTGTTTTGCACGCGTGCAACGTCGTATCGCCGTGGGGACGGGCGCCGTAATGAAATTTGAGAGGAAAATCGCGCGGGCCGCGAGCCGAGAGGCCGACATTTCGAACGTGACATGGCCAGTCCCATCATTTTATGCAAATAAAACCGTAGAACGCTTGATTTCCCTTGGTGTTCGCCGACGACGACGACGACCTCTTCGACCGTCGTTCAACCGTGGCAGATGTTGACCGGAAACGCGAACCGAATTCTGTTTCCATTTTTCCTTCTTTCTTTCTTTTTATATATATATATTTATTTTATTTATTTTTTTTCCTTGCTTTTCTTTTTTTCAAATTATCTTGATGAGAGAGGAAATTGCCACGAGAATAAGATGATAATTTATCTTTCCTTCTTTCTTTTTTTTTTTTTTTTTTTTGAAAGGAGGAGAGAGGAAAAATACACGGTAAAATTGGAAGAATTTGGGAATTTGTACATGTTTTATGATTTTTAAGAAATTTTACACAAAATATATATATATATATATAGAAGAAGAATGTATGAATTGACGACAAATCACTGATATTTATTCTAATGATAATTTAAATTAAAAAATAGAAAAATGTAATTTAAAAAATTAAAAAAATGAATAAAGAAAATTTCCTGAATTATATTGAAATAATTAAAAATTCCAGAACTTGTCTACGTAATCTAACGTTTAAACATAAAAGTATCTCGCCTCCTTTTCCTAAAGAAATAATCTGTTGGAAAAGTGTTGGGATGATATTTCATTTCCACCGGCTAATATTTTCCTTGGAGGTTCGCTTTCACGATGCTCTTTTCATCCGGAAACGACGTTCATCCCTAAATCAGATCGATTTCCCGCGGGGGAGGAAGTGGAGGAGGGGGAGGGGATACATCGGGATATATATCGCGTTCACAACGATTCCAACGAACTCTTAAAAACCGTTCCACCGTAAACACGTGCATATATTCCGCGCGTTTGAAACGAAACTCGATCAGTTTACACTTGCGACCGGGATTTTCTCTCCCCTTCAACTTCCTGCTCCGTAAGTGTTACGACTGGGGCCCATTCTCTTTTTATCGAGGAGACGACGAATGCGCGAACGCGTGTCGATTCTTGCGTGCAGTTGGTGCAGGCATGCGATGAAAAAGAGAGAAAGAAAGGGAGAATGAGAGGTTGATTCTCACTCTTATTATTATTATATGTGAGGATAAAAGAGTAGGAAGGGTGCATTCTTTTTTTTTTAAATGAAATAAAAGTTTATTCAAAGAAAATGAAAATGATATGTAATCGAATGAAATTGTTGAGAATTTCTTTCGAAATTTTCACTTATGCTTTTAGGAGGATAATTGAGGATTAATCTAGATAAGAATAAATTCGAATAAATATTTTCAATTTTAGAGAAATTATTTTAGAAAAATAATTAATAGCAATATGTGTTTAAAATAACTTTCGTTTATATTAGAAAAATAGTATGTAATAATTAGAGAATCAATTAGAGTTTAAATTTAATATATTTTCTTCTTTTCTAAATTTCCTCAGAATTGTATTATAAAAAAAAGAAAAAAGAAAATGGAAAGTTTGACAGAGTATATTACAGAATTATAGAGAGTATATATAATTCCAGACGATTTTTTCGATGAATTTCTTAGCTAACTTAAAATGATTTCACGAATTAACGTACGAAATTTTGATATTTTTACATTATCTAATATTTTATCTTTACACGTAAAGAAAAAAAATTCGTTGGATATTAAAGTCTATATTATATCCTTTCTTTATTTTAATAATTACCAAGATGCATTCCTCGGTTCGTCACCCTCATCTTCCTTAATTTTATTGAAAGCAAACCTTACAATCCCAATAACGTGCTTCCATTCCTTCTTACATCTCTCTATTTTCATCACCAATTTCTTTCTCTCTATCCCTCAATTTAATAACGAAAAATCAAACTCAAAATCTTCGAAAATAATATTGCTCTATCTAATTTAAGATAAAAATATCTAACTAAAAATAATATATCTAAAAATATCTAAAAATATCTAACTCTAAATAATATAAATAATATAAAAATATCTAAATAATATATTCTTCCACCCTTTATAACATTACACGTAAAGAGCTTGAGAATCCATGAAACGATATTAAAAAAGAAAAATCGAACATAAATAAATATCGTTGCCGAGGAGAGGGACTAACCATTCGAGCGCAAAGAGTTAACACTTACGAGAAAGAAGATCACTAGCCAAATTCCCCATACATAGATCCACGCTTCGACAAATAACCATGCATCCCCCTCGAGATACGTGCAACACCTGTCCTCACCTTGGCACAGGTAAATGATAAATACTCGATATTGACGGCACGCACGTGTAAAGTGTTCCCTTTACTCACCGAGTGCTAGCAGGACGAGGACGAACTTGACACCGGTTGGCCTCATTTTCCCTCGAGGCACGCACACGCACACACACACACGCGCGCAAGCGCGCGTGCAAGCGCTTACACAAAGGATCGGTGAGGAGGATCGCGCGAGGCGATCTCTCTACCCGTTGCGGCGAAGTCCACGCGGAAACTGGCGATCCTCGACGGCACACAGCCGTTAGTATTCACGGATCGCTCGGAGCAGAACAACAGTATCCACACGTCCAACTTTTGCTCGGCCGTCCCCTTTCGACCGTGGTGGGAACGAAGGAAGGAAAGGCGCGCGTTCACCGGAATCGGCCTTCGAGTGGAGGGATCGACTCCGCAAGGTTGAAGATAGGTAAAGGTTGAAGTCGAAGGAGAGGCGACAATCTATTGGAGGACAATTAAAGAGGGACGTCGTCTTTTCGTCCAACGTAACGTAACGAAAGTGTAATCGTAACATCTCGAGTAAGTCGTACTTGAACTTGATTTCAACGTCTCTGATTTGGTAATCCACGATTTCGAAAAGAAGTTGTTCCACAACGTTGTGCAATAGTTAAGAACGAGTAGGGTCGTATTCAAAGATTAATTCCTCGTTCCTAATTGTCACGAAGATAATGATCCAAGATGCATTGGAAGCTGACTAACTCGATTTAAATTACTCGTTGGACGATATTCCATTACAAGCGACGTTATTAAGAAAAAAACAGTCCAAGTTTCCCAAAGTTTTCACCACTTGACTTCGATAGGTGGCAAAGTTTTCGAGTATCGTAAGGTATCCGTGGGCAGATTTCTCGGGGAAACCTGGGAAATGCGGGAAATTGTGCGTCCACCGTTGCTGCCATTGTGCGTGACAATTCCTTCGTCGAAACCCTGTCCGTGCACTTTCCTTTGTTCGCCTTCCTCCTCTTCTTCTTCTTCTTTCGTCTTCCTCTTTTTCCTCGTGACGTAATTTCCCTCCCTCTCCTTCTGCTGCAACTTTCGAACGTTGCACAAGTGTAGCAGGACGATCTGTTCGCGTATCCATCTCGCGAAATATTGCGTCGAAAATATCGTTAATAATCGTAGTATATATTCAGGTTAATATTCGTCGCAACAACGATTAATCATTATTTAGGAATTTCTCTTTCCTCTTATCGCTTTATTTTCGCCAAGTTCTAAGAAACTTTTATCTGCGAAGTGAGCTCATCGAATTCTAAGAAGAATTTATTTACAAAGCGTTGTTATGTTACTCTTGGATAGAACAAAAACTAAGATTTACGTATAAACGCACGATGATCTGTGAAAATTCACACGGTTATTATATATTAATGTGTCGTTATATTTATGTTTCAGGTACGTAGAAATTTTATTAAAGCGTGTAATAACGACTATCTGTCCAGACGAGGCGAACAGGCGATTGTAAGTAATTTAAAATCACGTTATCGTTTATTATCGATATAGTAATTAACGTAACGATAAATATTTGCATAATTGTTCAAATTGTTTGCGCAACGCCCACGTTGAAACGCAAGATGCTTTCGCATCAACGGGTTTTACATAAAACCCTTTCTCGCGATATCAATTACCCATTTTCCACGCATATTTCGTTTCGTACAAGAGGCTGGTAATCGGATTCAAAAGAGTGAGCCAGAATTTACCTCTTTTTTCCTTACTTTTTCGATTTACTTGCTCGATTCGAAAGTGACTCGACCACTTTCCATCACTTTTTCGAAGAATCGTTCAAACTAATTCCAAACTTTTCTCGAGGAATCGAAAAAAAGGAAAAAGAAGAGAGAGAGAGAGAATGTAATCTATAACAGGGAGGGAGGATAGATTTTTATTTGAAAATTTAATTTGAAACTTTTCATAAGTAATCGAGTAGAGAAAAAGAAAGGACGTAACGTGGCTTTGAAAATTTTTTATTTCCCATCGGAGAATCGAGACGAGGAAAGATACAGAAAAATAAAATAAAATAACGTTTCTTCATCTATAGTTTCGTTGTCTCTCGTTAAAGAAAGAATATTAAATTTTAAGAATACGATTGAACGATTATCCTTTTTACAAAAATCATAAAGCGATTAACAAATTTACAATATATATATTTCCTCGCGAAGATATTATCTCCTTTTTTCCCCTTCTCTCTTTCCTTCTTTTCCTTTTCACTCTTTCAGATTACAAATGAAATAAATAGAAAATTATATCATAATAATCCAGTCAAATTATACAAATCGCGTACTCGCTCTTCCACGTTTCGCTTCGTTAATTTAACACGAGATATTGAGGTAATGCACAACCTTAACGAACAAACCACTCGAGTGTCTTGCCGCTCACAGTCCACATCTTTATTTCGCTCGTCGGCGTTGATTTGCTCGTCCATTGAGCCGCGTTTCTAGCGAAACGTCACGCTTTTCGAAACCAGAACTACTGGCATAATTACGATTAATTACACGCTTTTAATTAAACCGGTTCTACCCCTTTTCTTCGCCACGTCTTTTTTCTTCTTCTTTTCTCCCCCTCCCTATCTCTCTCTTTCTCTCTCTCTTCGTTTCTCTTTCTTCCTGCTCCTTCCTGCTTTCTCGCCTATTTAGTTATTCGTACATCAAAGGGAAACGAAACTTCACTACAACGTGCCTTAAGTGAACCTGGATCCTTTAGAATTTTCTTCTTCTTCTTCTTCTTCTTCTTTTTTTCCTGTAACTTTTTGTGATTTTTTTTTGACGATGATTAGTTGGAGTTAGAAATGATTATGCAAATTTTGATTTTCTTCCTTTCTTTCTTTCTTTTTTCACTCGAATATTGAATTTAATTGACTCGGTGATTAGTTTTTTTTTTATTTTTGAAGAGAGTAGTTTTTTCCTGTAACTTTTTGTGATTTTTTTTTGACGATTAGTTGGAGAAATGATTATGCAAATTTTGATTTTTTTTCTTTCTTTCTTTCTTTTTTCATTCGAATATTGAATTTAATTGACTCGGTGATTAGTTTTTTTTTTTATTTTTGAAGAGAGTAGTTTTTTCCTGTAACTTTTTGTGAATTTTTTTTGACGATGATTAGTTGGAGTTAGAAATGATTATGCAAATTTTGATTTTCTTTCTTTCTTTTTTCATTCGAATATTGAATTTAATTAACTCGGTGATTAGTTTTTTTTTTATTTTTGAAGAAAGTAGTTTTTTCCTGTAACTTTTTGTGATTTTTTTTTTTGACGATGATTAGTTGGAGAAATGATTATGCAAATTTTGATTTTCTTTCTTTCTTTCTTTCTTTTTTCACTCGAATATTGAATTTAATTGACTCGGTGATTAGTTTTTTTTTTTTATTTTTGAAGAAAGTAGTTTTTTCCTGTAACTTTTTGTGATTTTTTTTTTTGACGATGATTAGTTGAAGAAATGATTATGCAAATTTTGATTTTCTTGCTTTCTTTCTTTCTTTTTTCATTCGAATATTGAATTTAATTGACTCGGTGATTAGTTTTTTTTTTATTTTTGAAGAGAGTAGTTTTTATATATATATATATCGAGATTGCTTTTTTCAATCAACGAATTTTAGATTGATTGATCGCTCCTTCCTTTCCGTTCGATTTCTATCGTTATGTTCACGTTTTGTTCCACTTTTTGATTTTGCATTTAGAATTTTCCTTTCTTTCTTTTTCTTTAATTATCGCGCCATTAAGAATATACGATCTAACGTAAATATATATAATTGTTTCTTTCGGATTAATAGATAAGAAATAGAAAGTAAAATAGTAACTTTCAGGACATTAGATTATTTATTAACTCGCCAATCTCTATAATTTTCTTCTTTAATAAAACCCACGAATCGAACTCAAATCTATTAACACGAATATAAATAAATAAATATTCGCGTTCCACTCGATAAATCTTCCATCTTAATCTTCTCAAAAAAATACTAATTAAATCTTTTCAAAATCTCTCCCTCCACATTCACAATCAGATAATTAAAAAACGATCTAGCTTTCTTATATATAATAAATTCCAGACAACGATTTCAGAAAAAAACGAAATGTTCTCGAAATGGATTCGAAGTATGGCCGCGTCGAAAATTAAAATAATTTATTTTACAGAAGAGAAATTTCAAAATTCTCCCGTGATTAATTTCACCGTGGTGGGGAGTAACCCACGTAACTGTAGAGGGGAGGGGAGGGATATTTTACAAAGTGGAAATTATGCGCATTCGCAATTAGCCGCAGTAAACGATGATACGCGAGCTCGCCACGTGTAATTAGGCGTCGCGATAATTAAATCAAACATCATCGGGGTGGTTTCTTCTTCACGCACTTCTCTCTCGAGTCGAACCCGCTTCTCCTCCTCCAAGCGGATTAAATTGTTCCAAGTCTATTTGCATTTTCCACGTGTCTCCACCACCCCCTCCAATCCGATCGGATCCCGCGTTGTTGCAAATTTTATTTTTCCTCCTTCCCAATTAATTCATATAGGCAGATATTTAACAGGAGGAGGAGGAGGGGGAGGCATTTATCACGAGCGGTGTGCGCATAAACGGGGATGCATAAATTATCACTCTACTTATCTTGTATGATTCTCGTTAATTTCCCGATTGTAGATCGATATATAACGTTTTATAACGTTTAAATATAAACCCGAATGCGAAACGATTCTCGCAGTTTACCCGATTCTTCTGTTTACCCGATCCCGATGAAATGAAAACTACTTCGAAATGTATACAATTTCCAGGATCACTTCCAGTGATTAATGAATAAATGGAGGGGGGAAGGGATGGAGAAGATAGATTGAGCAAGGAATTATTAACAATTGTTTCAGTCGCTTTTTTTTTTTTAGCAGGTATGCAATTGTTGATAATTATTTTTTGGATTACATTCTCGAAAATTGGAATTTTATTCTGGGAGGGATTCTTTCTTGAGAAGTCTTTTATTTTTTTTCTCTCTCAAAGTTATTCTTGGAGAGAAATTATTGGCAATTCTGGAGAGTTTCAGTTTCAATTATTCGGTTTGAAGGGTGCAAATACATTTAAGGAAACGTAATAAAGTATTTTTTCGGTATAGCATAGAGAAGCATTCAGAAAAAAATAATTTTATTCTAAAAATATTGTAACGATATTAATATACTATTTACTATGAATAAATAAATATAAATAAATTTCCGAAAGCAGCTCTCGATAGTTTCAATTTCGATCCAAAAGATGCGAATATACATTTGAATATATATTTAACAGAGAAATTCTAAAAATATTGCAACAATCAGCAATAATGAATACAGTATCCACCATCGAAATAAATAAATAAAAAGAAATTCTCGAGAATTTCGCAAAAATGCAGCCAATACATCGCGTCGACTTGAAGAACAGAGAAACGGAAATTAGTCGACAAATCGGTCCGGATTTTTTGGCTCGCGCGAAAAAAAGCCTTTTTTTTCTTTTTTTTCAACAGTTTTCGCAGAGGAGACAATTACCAGCCACGGCCATTGATGTGTTCGTTATCGCCTCTATTTTTTTTTTTTTTCCCTCTCCCCTCTCCCCTCTCCCAGGATGATATCCCCCCAGGACGAAACACGAGCGGCGAAAAATTTCCATCCGTAATGAAAGCTACAAAAAACTACGAGCGACGCGAATCGTCGCGAAACGCCACTATTTATGCCCGCCTACCCGCCCATTATTTATCCCCCGCGATTCGATATTCCGAATTATTAACAAATGTTACGAGAGGATACGAGACGATCTACGATCTATCGTGCATGCACGCACTCCATGCACTCGTGCTGACTGAACGTCGTGAAATTGATGACTCGAGCCTCCCCTCTCCTCCTCCTCCTCCTCCTACTCTTCGTTCAACACTTGGAACCACGAATTATTCGAATAATTAAATTTAATCGTCACCGTGATATCACGGATTGTGCACGCGTTCTCTTCCGCGTATCTGTCTTCCGGATTTTTTATTCGCTTCCATCGGATCAGATGTTTATTGGGACGGTGAAAAAAAGGCCGGATTCGTGGTTGGACTTCGATTCGAATAATTTGGAATTTTTTTATGGTCGTGGAACTCTTTCATCGTGTTTCAGCCTGTCATGTTTATTATTAGGAGATTAAGATTCGTGGGGGAACGTTGAATTATTGTACTTTTTGTTCTTCTTCCTTTTCGTTTCTTTGGAATTTTATTTGGTTGTTAAGAATATCGATAATTTAGATGGTAATTTAGACGAATCTTTGTTTATTTTTTAATTTTATTCTACTTAATCTCGAATGGGACGATAATTGTGATGATATTCGATTAAATTTGACAGGAAGGTATTAATATTATTATTTAAGATTTAACTTTTAAACGTTCTAAGCAAAGGGAAGAAGAAGAAAATACCCGTGTAGAATATTTTTGAAAGAGGATGAATTTCGCGTCGCGTTTCTTTGGAATTTTATTTGGTTGTTAAGAATATCGATAATTTAGATGGTAATTTAGACGAATCTTTGTTTATTTTTTAATTTTATTCTACTTAATCTCGAATGAGACGATGATATTCGATTAAATTTGACAGGAAGGTATTAATATTATTATTTAAGATTTAACTTCTAAACGTTCTAAGCAAAGGGAAGAAGAAGATACAAGAAAATAGCCGTGTAGAATATTTTCGAAAGAGGATGAATTTCGCGTCGCGTTTCCCATTTCTTCGCTCATGGCGAGAAATTCGTTCCCATGATGCTCCTTCGAGCAAGTTAATTCGCAGACGTTAATCCATCTTCGTGGAGCAAGTCGAGGATGATTCTTGTCTCTCGAAAACTCTTTCCACCGCGTTCCAGGTCTTCACGAAATCAAAGTCTCTCTCTCACTCTCTCAGAGTCGCAACAGCGGATACGATATATAGAGGATGTATTATTAAGTATTCACAGGGTGGAGGCGAATTATCGAAAACCGCGACGCGAGAAATTCGAAACTTTTCTCATGAAACTGGCAGACGTGGAAATCCACAACGACATGGAATTCTCTCGAACAGAGAGGAAGAGAAAGAGAGAGAGAAAGAGAGAGAGATGCATGCTAATCGCCCATCCTTTTTCTTTTCTTTCTTTTTTTTTACGAGATTCGAGGGGAAAGAATTTCGTCAAAATGACGGCGTATAAATTAGAGCGGCAAGTTTCCTGGGATTAAGGGATTAAAGGGGGAAGGGGGATGGAAAAGATGGATTTAGAGAAGGAAAACTGTGAAAACTGTTTGAGCAACGTTACACAAATGATAAAACATTTTCATAATCACGATTTTTCGCGCGCGTGTAAATAACAGTGAGTGAGTGAAATCGTTCCATTTGTTCAGGTGAAGTTCAGTAGCATTAACGACACTTGACCTCTTCATCAATCCGGTTGTTTCATTGTAGAAACTTGTACACTTCGTTTCATTTCGACACAATCGGCGAATTAGGCAACACGAGAACTGATCGTAATCATTGTGACCCGCATTCTCTGTTCAATTATAACACCGGTATTGTTTCGACGACACACGTCGAATCTCTTACGTACGAATATTTCACTATTCGAGTAATAATAAAGAAAAAAGAGAGGGTTTTAAAAGATTAGAGATACAAAATTGAAATGTTTGCAAAGATGGAATCTATAAATTCGAAGTTTTTATCCTTTTTGGTCTTTTCGAAACTGGGATTTATAGATCTTTCACGTAAAATCGTGTTAAAATCCTTTGCAATTTCTCGTCGCAACGCAATAAATAAAATTGCAGCTCTGTCGTTATTTCTTTAAAACGACGTTTTTGCATTTAAAACGATTATAAATATTTATTATAATAAAGAAAGAAACTCCTAAAATTCACAATCACAATATTAACAAACATTAACATAATATAAATTCAAACGGAATTAACGATCCAATTAACAATAAAAAAAAAAATAATAATCTTTCGTTGCGAATCGATAAATTCACATTCAGAAAATTCGTGGAACGACTTTCAACGTTTTATCATCGCGGATTTTCGTTTCATTCGTACGAGTCGATGAAAAATCCGAACGATCAGGAATTTTTCTTTTCTTTTCTTTTTTTCTTTTACGCAATCCGTGGCTGAGATGTGGATTACACACTTGTGAGAAATCTGGTAACACAACAAAGCCCTGCTTTGACGTAAGATATAAGGGAGCGCGTGGTGGCGGGCTTTGCGTCAGAATGATGCATTGCGCGCTCTAATGAAACGAACTAGAAACGATTAGAGAGGAACGCCGGTTGTTCATTCATTAGCCCAAGGATTATTTGTCGGTTAGGGGAAAAAATTATGAAGACGTGGAAACGATCCGCGTTGGAACGAAATCCAGTGGTCGAAGATTAATGGAATAAATTCCAGAGATCTCGTGTAAATGTATATACGTGTCTACGAATTGAATTTGTTAATTTATGATAATGATGATGATGGTTTCCTTGAATACAAGAATATTTTTTTTTTAGATATAATAATAAATATTTTTCATCGTCGGATTTCAAAAAGATTTTTACACACTGGATTGGATGGTGCTTGGATTTTTTTTTTTTTTTTTTTGGCCTCGATATTTTTCACAAAATCGAGCGTTACTGTTTTAAAATCGTTTATGAAACTGGAACGTGCTGGAACGAGTATAAGAACGGTCATGTTCCCTCGAACGTTGGAATATTCATCGAATCGATCGAATAACACTGTTTCAATATTGATAAAAATATTGTGTAGAAAATGATGGCTACTTTTAGCTCCAAAAAAAAAAGAGAGAAGAGGAAGAAAGGAGGGGAAAAAAAAAAATGGTAAAACTGTGACAGTCGCCGTATAATCGGATGAAAACCGAGTCTATTTCGAAAGCCTATTACCTTAGCTAATAGCACAATGAGTTTTCACGCGCGTCCGAAAGAATCAATGTAAAAGTAAATTATTGCTCGATCGACGATTTGAACGCTTTGAAACACGCCTTTCATCTCGTCGTTATTTCGCGTCTCTGTACAGAAAATATAATTTTGATATAAAACTCGTGTAAACGTTTTCGATTCAGATTTTAATCGATGAATTTTTATTCAAATAAATACAACCAAAGATTTTTTTTTTTTTTAGTATAATTCGTTATAATTTTATCTTAATTTATATACAAAATGAAGATTTTTTTTTTTTTTATTTTAGAGAGAAAGTGGAATTGCGTCTGTTGTTCCAATTTTAATTGGTACGTGTGATAAAGATTGGAAAATTTATATTTAGTTATTAATTGAAACGTAGCACTTTGATTTCTTTGAGATATAATGGTATTGAAAATTTGAATAATTCATTATCATGCAAATGAATATTGAAAAAACAAAAAAAAAAAAAGAAAAATTATTCCACGGAACTATGGCCATATTTCCAAGAAAATAATTTCGACGAAGGAAAAAATTTTAATTATATATACTTTTCATCCACTCTATTACGAATAAATGATTGCCACTGTGAAATAATTAATTGAAAAAATTTGCAAAACTGTTTTCTAATATAACGTGAAATAAAAAAAAAAAAAATTTATCGGTGAGAATTTTATACAAATAAGGACGGAAAATAATTACAAATCGTTGTTATATTAAAAAATACCGAGTAACAATTTTTCAATATTAATTATAATTTACATTTTTCCGTGATTTTTCTCTCTCTCTTTTTTTTTTTTTTTTTTCGTTCGAACGATGCAATATATGCGTACAGATATAAATATTGATGGAATCATTTTCGTTGTTCGACGTGACATGACTCTTATTGTAAAATAAAAAAAAAAAAAAAAGAAAAAACGAAGAATGAAATAATCATTAGTGTTAATATCTCGATTAAATTTTTCAATATATAGATAATAATTAATATGAAATGATATGATCGAAAATGAAACCTAATTATTCTGATAAGGATGTACAGATATCGCGTTTCCAAGAAAGAAAATTTCAATTTAAAAAAAAAAAGTTCCAAATATAATAATGAAACTTTATTTCCTAAATCGATTTTTATTAATTTTCATATTAAAACGATTTTGCTATCGAATGATGAATAATTATATCAAGATACATATTAATACTGGCTCCAAAATTTATACGATATTCATTATTAGTATATTAAATAGTATAAAGAAAATTGAAGTTTTCCATGAATGAAATTAAACCATAATTGAAAGAAGAAAGAATTCTGATTAACGAAATCTCAGAAATGTATGAACATACAACGTGTTTCATTCTTCTACTCGATGACAGTGTCTTTTGTCAATATTGAGAGAGATCCAATTGGATGGGGCAAAGCTCTCGTAGATAGAAAGCTGTGGAATTCGAATGGACTCGTCCATGCTGCTCGACCTTGAGAACGATATAATTGGAATCCAAAGAACGGTGAAAGTAGCCCCAATCTCGTATTAAGCTGGAGAATACTGGCTTCTCAACAGATGAACGAGCGATCTTTCAGTTTGCGATTTCACTTATCGCTCGCAATTAGAACGAGGCTACTTATCAATCGATCTTAGTCTTTTCATTTTCTTCGAGATATAAATTTGTCGTTCGAATTATCGTACATTGCGCTATAGCTTCGTTTCTTTCGAAACGAATTCGTCAAGTTTATGTAATTTCAATTTTTTTCAATCTTGTTATACATTTTGAGATTATTGAATATTATTCTTCCTTAAGAATGTTCTTAATCGATACTTCGCACGATTGAAACAAATCAGGATAAATTAAGATGAAGTCTCGGTGGAAAGAAGTTAAATATTTCACTCAACGATTATCGTGAATTGATCACGATTGCAACAACATAATCTTGCGGTTAGTAAAGAGGAGAAGTTGCACCACGAGATTGAAGTATAATTTCTGTGAAACGATAATGATGGCGTCCTATATCCACTTATTATTTAAGAAGATTAAATCATCAATTCGAGCGGAGGAATTTTCTAAAATTTGTTGCTTCGATTTTATTATTGGCCTTGTCTCCTAATTTTCTTACTCTACTTGGAAAGAGACCAATTTATTTGAATTCGTGGATCTTTACATTAGAATTTCTGAAAAAAAAAAGAGAAGGAATTACAAGAAATAAGAGAAATAGGACAAATTTTCTTGAATTTTCGATTTTGTTTAAAAAATTATTAAATTATTAAATTATAATTCATTCTGTCAAACTTTTCTCGAAGAAGGACTCTACGAGAAATGGTTGGAACTTCATCGAAACGTGCGTTAACCTAACGGACCGTGAAAGCCTTTTATTACAATTTACGCAAAGCGGAAATACTTGTCGCAGAAAAATAATCGATAAATCGCGCCACGTAAGCAAAATCTATCCGGTGATTTCTTTTCAAGAGATGCTTGAAAACCAGGTTCATTGGCACCAATTTTTTACCCGACTTTCGTCGTTGAATCACTGTAATAAAACGGATGGCGGCGTTACAGGCATTTCAATGTTACGTTGCGGTATTATCGACCACTTTTCATCATCACGATGGGGCGAAAGGAGGACAAAAATGAATCTGCGGTATTTTCAACTTGTGTACGTTAATTTTCCATTTTTTCATTCGATTAAGTTTTATATCAATCTTGATCGAAGATAAACTTTCTCGGTAAGAAAAATTTCTCTTTCTTAAAAAATTGAGAAAAAAATTTTCTATACTTTATTTCATAATTACTCGTTTCTCGATCGTATCAATATATAAAATTCACACGAGAATTTTAGTTTGGAAAAATAGACGATCTCTCACGAGGCGATCCATTTAGATTTCTTTCTTCGCTGGAATTGGGAGGGATGCGATACCAATAACATTTATCGAGCAATCGTATCGAGACGTCCCCCCCCGCACCAGGAAGCCGGAACATCGATATTTCTTATTCGATATAAGGAAGAGCAAATTTCATTCGTGTATTTGAATTACCTTATCGCACGTGTATAATTTCTCTTCAATAATATTTGATTCAATTATTGAAAATGGACGAAAACGAATAAATTGGCGATAAATATTGTCACCTTGTTGTCAATTTCACGTGTATCGTTTAAATAGGACAAACAGGTTTAATTCAATTTTCGAGGACGTATCGATTTCAAGAAACCGGTTTCCAATTTCGCGCACATTCGAACCGAGTTTTTTTTTATTCGTTCCACTCGAAGAAGGAATTTTTCAAGGTTTTCAAATTAAGAAAGATTTCGAATTTCAAAATTGAAATTCGGTCATCTTGAAATCTTCATCGCTGTTTTGCAGGATTTTTTTGAGAGAAATTTTTAAGGAATTATTCATACGAAATTAGTATACACTCGATATTTCTGTATTATAACAAAGATTACAAGAGAACAGCGGAATATTATCTGTAGAAATTTATTCTGTTCGGAGGCAAAGAGACTGAGGAAAGATCGAGCAGTGTATAAAGCTAATCTCATTGGTCATACGTTAACACGGGACAACGATTAAAAGCGTTTCGTAAATAAATAAATGACGTTGCCTGGAGGATTTTCGAATAAATGATGAAATGACGAGAAGATCGGTTAATCGGTTTCCTCCTTTTCAAAATGTTTCTATTTCTTAATTAGAAATTTAATTTTTCTTTCTGATCAAATAAACGATCAAATGTTGGAGGACAGAAAACAAATTAGAAAAAGAATTTCCTTTCTGATCCGAACAATTTTAAAAGTGGTACACGGTTATTTTTATTTTATCTCGAGTATGCAATCGGAATTACAACTTTCTAACGTTGTAACTTTTTTTTTTTTTTTTCAAATTTCTTCTTGTATCAAATTTCAGAGAAAATTGAGCCTCTTCTTATATATTTACATCTTCTCAATGATCCATAACTTTCCAACCTGTGGCTTCCCTCTGAAGGCTTCCTTTTGTTTATAATTTAACGGAAGAACAGGTAAATTTTCTCTTTCTCTCGTGCCTTCAAATATAACTCGAAACATACTCACAGCCTGAACAAAATGTCGTTGCATTCTTGCATGTGCTTCTCTTTGCCATTCAATCTCTTTCAAAGAAAATATTAAAATATATCTACATATAAATCAACCAAGAATTTCTGAAATTATTACTGTTCAAAGTGTTAAAAAATAGATGATCAACAGCTTCTTAAAAATATTATTAAAATAATTTTTAAAACTCTTTGGAAAGATGAAGAAGAAAATATTAAAATATATCTACATATATATATATAAATCAAGAAGAAGAATTTGTTTCTGAAATTATCACTATTGAAAATGTTAAAAAATAGATAATCAACAGCTTCTTATTAAAATAATTTTTAAAACTCTTTGGAAAGATGAAAAGAAGTGAAACTGAATTAATTTAAAATAATTATATCGTCGCAAAATATACGAGAATTGATGTTTCTTCAATGTGAAAAGTAAAAGTATTTAAATATTGTATTTTTTGAAGTACCATATATCATTGATAAAAGAAAGAAATTTTGGTACTTGAACGGGTAATTTTTCTTTCATCGATGAACACGTATTTTACACGTCCGAATTATTATATCGATTTCATCGATATTTGCAAAATGGAAGCAAAGGCTGAATTCTTAGATTCGATCGGCCGTTTCTTCCTTCCTTCGAGAAAGTGAAAGGATGTCGAGGCTCTGTGTCTCCTCGTGAAAGCAACATGCTAAAAAAAGACGAGGTGGAGTACGATTCCCGATGGAAAATAATATATTCGCGTATATTCGATCAATTTTATTTCATTTTTTTCTTCCCTTTTAATTTTCTTTGTTCTTTGTAACTTTTTCCCCCTCTCTCTTTTCAAAGTAATTTTCCGTTAAACGTTTTTGCGAGTTTTTTTCTTCTTCTTTTTTTATGGAACTCGTTTTTCGCTCAATTATGAGAAGAATAATGGGAAATTTGGCCACGTTTTTTAAGAAAATTGTGTTTGAAATGTATCTCCACTTCTACATTGTACGTGGAACAAAATGGTTGGCGAAATATAAAGTTAATTAAATTCGTGTCTGTGTGCCTGTGTGTATCGACGTCAAATGAACGGTAGGGAATTAATTAAAATGAAAATGGTGAAATTTGTTCTAAAAATTGATGGCAAAGGAAGAAATTAGCCCGTTGTTTCCGATTATATATATATATATATATCACGTTCCTTTTTTCGCTCTTTGTCCGAGGAACCGAACCGATATAATTTTAATTGGATAGTGATAAATATTTCTTTGAAAATACGATTATAAATAAGATTCTTGTTGCAGACAAGATTCAAAAATTGTCGTTGATGAAAAACATACTTGCAATTGGATCTGTATAAATAAGTAAATTAACAAATTAACCGATATAAAACTATCCAATTGAACAACGATGAACGACGACAAGGCACACAGAAGGAGAAAGAATCTGGAACAGAATGCGGCTAACAAGATCGCAATTCGGATCACAGTTCAGAGGCTTTATGATGTATCGATAAAAAGAAAGAAAGAAAAATTCCTCTTTCACATTAAAACCTCCCTCCAACAAGGATTAATTAAATTTCTCCAAAAAAAAATCGGTATACATTAAATCGAAAAACATTCGATCGAACAATAACGAGAAAAAAAAAAAAATAGCAACGAAACGACAAACGAGAAAGAATCAATCTGGAGGATAACAGCTAACCGGATCACAGCTCAGAGGTTTCACAATTACCTATAAAAACATTTGCAAAAAAGCTCACGAAGCATTCATTCTCATTCTCATCGAACCAATTAATGAAAACGATACCTAACCTAGGAATTTCTTGAAAAAAAAAAATCTTACGTTTTAACAGCAATCATTCACTCAAACTAACGAATAATACAATTTTTCTCAAAAATCCAATATATTTATCGAAAAAAAAAAAAGAATATTCAATCTAGAAATTATAGAAATCACACAGATACAAAGAGGAGGAGAAGAAAGGAAAAGATTCTTTTGCTATTTCTCGCAAATATCATCGATATCGAATTTCTTGAAAAAAAAAATTCATTCAAATTAATGAATAATACAATTTTTCTCAAAAATTCAATATATATTTATCGAAAAAAAAAAAAGGAATATTCAATCTAGAAATTATAGAAATCATGATACGAGGAAGAGGAGGAGAAAGGAAAAGATTCTTTCTCGCAAATATCATCAATATCGAATTTCTTAAAAAAAAATCTTACGTTTCAACAAGAACAGCAATCATTCACTCAAATTAACGAATAATACAATTTTTCTCAAAAATCCAATATATATTTATCGAAAAAAAGAAAAGAAGAAGAATATTCAATCTAGAAACTATAGAAATCATGATACGAGGAAGAGGAGGAGAAAGGAAAGAAAAGATTCTTTTTCAAGAATCGCAAATATCATCAATATAGTTAAACGAAACGACACCATTGGAGGAGAATAATAGGAGCGTGTTCGATGGAAAAGTTAATCGAGAAATTTATCTTTTCCCTACTTCCTCTCGTTTACCTCTCATTACTACCCCTTCCCCCTCCCCCTCTCGTATTATTACACACCGATGCCGGAATAATCTGATTATATGCCGAGCCGATGATCGATCGCGTATTTTACTCGTTAAGAACGTATCCCCTCCCCTCCTATTCCCACTGCGAGCTGAAATTGGCCGGAGCATTTCGATGTTTCCACCTCGAAATTTTTCCCACCCCCCCAGAAATGTTGATAATTTCGTTCGTTTTGGGGGAAAGGCCGAGTGAAATTTTTTTTATTTATTTTCGAGATTAGAAAGAACATCAATTGTGAAATATTTGTTTCATGATTGATTCTCGTGTTTCTCGTCGATTTTATATTCTGTTCTTTCTTTCTTTCTTTTTGGGGATGGTTTAAATAATTAATTCGATCGATGAAGTAAGGAATATATTTTAAATTTTGGATTTTTCTTCCTCTTCTTTAGTTTTATGTTACTTATTGGAGATTGGAAAATAGACTTCGTTTAATTTTTTGCATCGTGTAATTCATCTTTATCAATCTTGTATTCCTTCTTTTGTAAAAAGAAAGAAAAGGAACGAAGTACCGTGGCGAAGATTTATTCAACAGATTAAAGTTTATCTTGAAACGTATCCATAATTTATATCGTGAATATGAGTTTTATGACAAGAGGTTGTGATTTATTAAAGTATCGATTTCACATTCTGGAAAAATTGAGTTGGGGAAAATCAACTTCTTCCGAGGGAATGTATTTTTTATCCCGTAGACGCACATAGTTCTTTCCACCTTTAAATTTTTTACGCCGTCAAAAATATTCTGTCAAATATATCTAATGGATTGTTACACGAATATCCGTTCCTTTCTTCTTCCTCAAATTTTTACTTCGATTTTTAATTCAATTTACAGAGATATTTAATTCCTTAAAAATATATATACACGCGCAAAATCTTTTAAATTAAACCGATCCCATAATTTCGATTCGACACAGATGCAATAACAATTGTCAAGCGAAATTATAAAACAATGGCAATTTAATTCTGTAATAAACGGAACAACGACACTCGTTCGAATATAATATTTTGCATAATAAATAAATATTGCGGTGGAAAAAGCTTTGCTCTTTTGTTAAAAAAAAAAAAAGAAAGAAAGAATACACTTTTGCTTTTGTACGTCAATGATACGTACAAATTATCCGAATTAACGTTAATACAGGAATAAAACCCCAATTGGTAAACTGGTAAAGGTTATACTCTTGACGTACACTCGTATACGTATAATATGAAAACCACATAATATGAAACACGCGATGGTAGGGGTGCAGTAAAACACGATTTAGCGATTATTATACACATGGTGTGTGTGTGTGTGTGTATAATAACCCACTGTTGCATGCAATTTCAGAGAAATTGGTGACCCATGTTGCTTCGTTCTTTGCTTCGTAAAAAAAAAAAAAAAAAACGTAAGAATGGCAGAAATCGATGGAAAAATATAAAAATTTTGAATTATTGAAATTTTTTTTTTTAGAAAGAAGAAATTTTCATCGATATTTTTAAAATCAATACGGTGTATCTCTCGTTCGGATAGAGAATGAAAAACAGAGGAGATTTAATTTTACTTTTTTTTTTTTTCGATAAAATATATAATACTTTCTACGATAATATTCATAACTTTACATCCATCGAATTTTTATATTTAATATTTCGTGAAAAGTTATGAATTTATTCATGTTATACACGCAGTTGAAAATTGTAGAATTATAAATTTCGACAAAATGTCCAAATATTTTAATAATATTGTACCTAATATAACGAGAATAATCCAAATCCTTTCTCCCCGTTCGTTATTCGTTAATGCCAATAATAATTTTCGTATATATTCGATAAAATGTGAGAAATACGAGAATCCATCCATTCTTTGATCTCGATCCTAACGTTAAATCGAGCCAAAAAAAAAAAAGAAAAAACCAAAACAAAATTTCATTGTCCGTTCTCGAAAATTATTTCGAATTTTCATAAAATAATATTCTTCTCAATTTTTAAAAACTACCTAGCCAAGGAGAGAAACGGTGATTTTAAACGAGGGAGGGGAGGGGGACAGAAAGGAAAGTCTGAAACAGTTGTAGTGAACCACTACGGTTTGAAATCGTGGAAATTTGAAGCGCGACCGATTGATGATATGATCCGCACCGATCCGCTTTCAGCTCGATTCATGTAAATTTCAGCAAGATTTCCGCCCGAATATTTCGCGTGTGGCGGCCACTGCGAGAAAATCCGCTCGTCGGATAATTCGTTGATGGCTAATGGCCGTCCCAACCGAGCCTGTTCTACGTACGAATTAAATTCTACGCATCTGAATATTTTCGCTGCTCGAACTCGCGTCGCTTCTGAAGTCCTGTCGAAAACAGATCGAGTTTGTCGAATGTCTTTCCTCAATGAACGAGAGGGATGATAATTAGAATCGAGGATTTGGATTAAGGATAAATGTTGTTCTAAGACGTTGGTTCAAAGATTCGACTTCGTGGAAAGAAATGGAACGATTAATTTTTATTTCGAATCGATTTGATTTGAGGATTATTATAATAATTTCAATAATCAATGAATGCAAAGATTTGTGAATAAAATAAATTAGCGAGATAAATAAAGGATAAAAAGTTTTGATACAATTTTGATCGGTGGAAAGGCGGTGAAAAGGATTTTATTAATCTTGAGTCGGAAAATTCCTCGGCTATAGGAAGCTCTTTTACATCAGATATTGGAAAATCTATAGTTAACGTTTCTATAACTGATCGAGGATTAAGATAAAGACACGTAAAACGATTTGTACCCTTTTTGGAATAAATAAAATAAAACTTTCGACTTTTCGTATAAAAAAATACGCAAATATATTCAAAATTTTATTATGGAAATCTATTCACGAAGTAGAGGAAACTATACCGTTGAAGTCAGTTTTTGGTTCATCCCGATATCTCGATCGGTTGCCGAGATATAAAGGCTCAAAGTATCCGTAGCACAGTGCAGAGGCTATAAATGGGTCATTGACCTATATATTTTTCCTGGAAATGCGTATTACGCTTGAGATAGGTCAGTGAGACGGGGTGCGAGCGAGAGGTCCGAGTAAGGAACGAGGACAAGGAGATAGTAAACGATTAAAAAATTACCCTTCTCTTTACGCGACGATATCTCGGCAACCGGAAGTCGTATCGAGGTAAACGAAAAAGCGTTTTAAAGGGCAAGAATCCGCGCTTCTAACGATCGTTGATCCGTCGACAGGAAGTTATTATCCTCGGAATTATAGCGGTTCAAAGTTTTCGTAATTTTAATAGAATTTAAACGGGCTTGGGACGAAGAATTAAAAATTATCCTTTTCTTTGCACGATGATATTTCGGGAACCGGAAGTAGTATCGGGCCAAACGAAGAAGCGTTTTAAAGGGCAAGAATCCGCGCTTCCAACGATCGTTCGATCGTCCACCGGAAGTTACTATCTTTCGAGTTACAGAGGCTCAAGTTTTCCTAAATTTTAATACGTTCTTAATCGAAGTGACAGTTTCTTGGATCAAGGAATAATTATTGTGCTATGTGTAAAATTTTATCGAATGAAAGAATTATCGAAAGAAAATCTAAACATTGAGACGTGATTCGTGAAACGATAAAATAGAAACGTACACCGTGGACGTTAACTTAAAACGATGACGCGTGAGAAGGTGTGAGTGGCCTCCAGGAATGGGTCTCCATTCTCGAGGACGTATTGTCGAAAACAAGGCGGTTATGACGATCGTAAACTCTAAATTATAGATGCAACACCATGAAACGTTGCCTGTTTTGCATCCAACCATCGCGTTATTCCCTCGCTCTCGCGACCCTCTCCCCTCGATCCCTTTATTCTCGTTCACCCTGTTGTAACATTGATGCGATGCATGGCGGCAAACTTTCGGTTGTCTTGTATTAAAACAATGCATAATTAATCGCGCGATGCGTCACTCGTGAAGATAACAACTTTCTGAAGGGATGACGAAGTGCTTCCCTTCCCCGTGGAATTTTGCCACGCTGAAATTCTTAAGGGTTGTTTTACGGTACCGCTTTTTGCGCTCCCTTTTTTTTTTTTATTATCCCTTGCTTTTGCTCTCTTTGTAACGTTGTCTCGTAGTGTGAGTTTTGGTTAATGAATCGTACGAAAATTAATTATTCAGAGCGAAAAAGAGAAGTTAAAATTTTACTCATAATATTTAATTTCCAACGATCTCGATGAAAATGGATAAAGATATATTGGTGGGAAAAGTTTCGGCACTTTTAAGAGTTTGGGAAGGAATCGGTGAGATAGGTCATGGAAGAAAAGTTCGTGGATGGATGGCGCTTATTACAGAATTAAAAAAAAAAAGAAAAGAAATGACTGATGTAAAAAATTAATAATTTCTAAAGAGCACCGTCAAACAAATTTTCCTTTTTTTTTTTCAATTTTTTAAGAATCAAAGTTACAATTTTGAATTATTTAATGTTCGCCAATGTTTACGCAACATCGTTTGGCAAACATTAGAATAAATTCACTATTTTTTCTCGCTTGAATGGAAAATACCCCTCCTGATAAAATATTGACATTTCCCATTTTACACGGAGGTGAAATGCACAAATAATCGAACTTTCATATCATATAATAAATTTCGATCGACGCAACTAACCTTCACCAGAATACAAATTTACGAATGTTAAAGAGCGGAACACGTTACACTGAAATATATTTATGCCAGCGTAAGAACGGAGAGAATCGAATTATAAACATTATTTTACTATAAACAATAATTTTCTTTTTTTTTAAATATCGTTTCGACGAATTGAAGTACAATTTCTCCAATTAAAGAGGTTAATTTCAACATCATAAACGAGATTTCTCAACTAACTGGAAAATATCGAAAAATTATTGTTGTAAAGGATAAAGGGAGGGGGATGATTTTTGTTTTTAATGGATGGCAGGTGTCGAGCAGGAAGGAACGGATCGTCGAGTGTATTTTGTTAACGTTTAAAAGACCAGGCTCGTTGGCGAAAGCAATTATTTGCTCATACTGGCCAGTGTATCGCGTCGAGAGCGCATTGATGTTTCGTCAACAGTATCCGTATAGCGAAACGACACGAATCACCGCGAAACGTAATAGCAAGACCGCCACCAGACTCGCCTCCCTTTGCAGTGGGTTTTACTTTCAACCATTGTCCAACTCGTTGATGCTCGACCCTCTTCCGCTGCGTTTCATGCGTTTGCTTGTTTGTTTGTTTGATAAAAAGGATTTCGTCCACGATCAAGTAGTAATAATCCGGAAAGCAAAAGAATCTTGTGATTAAATTAAACGACTAATTGATTTTTTATGAATCTTCCTTCGATCCAAAATTTGGAATTTTCAGCATTAATTTGTTGAGAGTAATAAAAACGATCCGATTCCAAATTGAATGAGAATAATTTAATTGGAAAAATTTCATAATTTATACGATCATTGATCTTGAATCGATCTTTAAAATTAAGCTCACTATCCAAGAAACAATATGGATAATTAATAAATTCGTACAAAATTACAGTAGCTTCGTCCACATGTAAAAGAAGAAGGAAAAGCCATTATTCGACCACAACTCTCTCGACAATAATCCCTACCCCTCCTCGCTGATGAAATATAAAGATCCATAAAACTTTTCCTCGAACTTGGGCCCCGAAGAAGAAGCGAGATCCATCCGTGCAGGATTGGAAACGAATTCATCGGCGTTTCAAAGTGTCTTTCGAACCCGTCCACAGGTTTCACCTTTCCCAACACGCGTGTATACACACACATACACGCGCGTCGTAATTGAGAATCGAGCACTCGAGAGACACACTCGGCCGGGGGCGAAAGAATTGTCCCTGGCAAAGAAAAAAAAAAAAAACACGGCTGGATCTCCGCGTGTCATCTCCGGTCAGATAAACGTAATTAAAAGTTTCGTTACCATCGCGACACGAGCTTTTTTTTCACGCTCTCTCTCTCTCTCTCTCTCCACTCCGCTCGGACACTTCGCTTTCATCCCTCCATCCCTCGCCTTCTTCCTCGCCTGTAACAAGTGTCCACGAGCCACCAACCCTCCCCCTCCCCTGTTTTTTTTTCATAGCTCGAGGCTCGACACGAGATCTCCGTTTATGGAAATTATCGCCCGTTTCTTCGGGCGAAAAATTCCACGATTGAAAGTTTTATTAGCTACCGGTTTCGTTGCAATTCCAATATTGTTGTTTTTTTGTTTTTCGTTTTGTCAGGTTGCTTTTTTTTTCTTTCTTTCTTTCTTCTTCATTTTCATCCTCCTGTCTTTTTTCGGTTTTTTTTCGTCCCCTCTTTTTTTCCTTTCGTTTCGAGCCGCGCTTTTCCGTTCGTTTCGATATGCATCCAACGCGTGTAATCATTCGAAAGGGAGGGAGAAAAGAGGGAGGGGAAGGGGGAGAAAGAGAGGACTATCCGGAACCGCGTTTTGCCAGGAAGCTTCCGCTTTTGCGGTGCTCGCGTGTTACGTTCGAACGGATGCTGGAAATATTTCGTTGTTTAGCGGTTCGATAGAATGGTTATTCTTTTCTTTTTGTTTTTCCTTTTTGTTTTTTGTTCTTTTTTTTTTTTTATTTGGTCTTGCGGAGATTAGAGTGCGTCGATTAAGATTAATTTTGATGTTTGTCTTTCTTTTTTTTTGAATAAGCGTCGAGATATTCGAATAATTTGCCGATGATTTAAATTAAAAAATAAATTCGAAAACTTCGATCAATTTTCGATCTTTCGTTCTTTTGTAGTCCCAGCCTGTCTCGCGGGTTTCAATCATTTTTTTTTTTTCAAAATCGAGAGAAACAATTATTCCGTTATCGATTATACAATGAACAACGCAATTTATCAACGAGTCCGGCTTGTCACTCTGAAAAATCGAAAATAAATTATCGTCGATCCAGAACCTGTCTGTAAAACGAGAACGAAATTTTTATCGAGTGTATAACAAAACACTCGATTTACAATCTTTCAATTAAAAACGAGAACCGCTCCAATTTCAAAGAATGCTTGGATTATCGCCAAAGCAAAGAGATTTCATCGAACCTTACGTTAAACTAAACTAACTTTTCGTCGCCTAAAATAGAAAAAATTATCCCCAAAGCAAGAAATAACACTTGTTGCTCGCAAAAACTCTCGATCATCCCCAATTCTCTGACCCCTTCGATCCCTTTTTCCGTTTCATTTTCCCCAGAAATTCCAATCCTTCCGTACGAATAATAATTCAAACAGGAGGAATGGCAAGTAATTTTTCCAGACGATATCAATTTTTAATAAAGTTCGCAAGTCTGCGCTTCACTGTCGCGAGGCCAGGCTCAAGGTGGCGCGAAATCCGTCTCTGCTCGTTTTCAAGCGCGTTTACACGGGCCCGTTTCACGATTCCATGAAACTTAAATTTCCTTCGAAACGGGCCAAGAGTTGCTCATATCTCAACCAGTGAAATTCCTAAAGCAGATATACACACACACGCACACACACACACTCTCTGTTTTACCTCTCGTTTCCCTTTTCACGCCGTTTCGCACCCTCTTTCCTACGATTCCTCCGCGGTCACCCCTTTTCCTAGGGGCGGATCGGCTTATGGTTGGTTCATGGTGGAATTACCGGCATGAACCCGCGCCACGAGCGGGGAGAATTTCTCTTCCCCCGACGATGGGGGAATGGAATCGGTGTTGGCACTCCGTTGGCGAAGGGTTTCTCAACAGCCGATTAATTAAAACAGAAGTAAAAATTAATATCAACGAGTCATATTGAAATAGAAGATATATATTCTAAGAAAAATGCAACTTATATTTTCCAAATTTTTCCATCCATTTTCTTCTTGAAAAGATACATGATGTATAATCTATATCTTAGTTCGATGATTGCAAAGTTGCAAGTTGAAAGATACAAACCTGAGAGAAAGGAACGTTCAGAGACCAAGAATTCTCTCTTAAGAAAGGAAGGAGGAGAAGAGGGTCGGCAGAGACTGGCGAATTTTAAATCGCCACCCTTTAAATCCTCCGCATATTGCGAGCAATGCCGCGAAATGGCGGCCTGCTCGTTTCTCGCCCGCGGGAGAGACAGTTCTCCTCCCTCTGTGTGCGTGCGTGTGTGCTCTTTCCACGCGTTGGAGAAACGCGAAGTACCGAGATGGGCGAGAGGGGGACAGAACGAGAAAGGGGAGTCGGAACGGAAGTGTGCGTTATTGAAATTTCGAAAATCGATAGGCGATGACGCCTCCGGTGCAATCGATGCTGCATCCTGGATACGCTTAAGGGCTTCAATTGGTCGGAAGGATTTCTCTTTGTTTTGAGTTTGCCAACAGTTTGGGGATAATGAGAGGTAGATGGAAAGGAGAGGGAGAAAAAAATTGAACTCTCTTTGAAATTCTGAACGAATATCTCCTTTTATAAGTTGGCCAATATTTTACGTTTACGATGTAACATCATCAGTCAATTTTAAAAAGAATCTGATTGATTGTTTTATTCGAAAAAAAAGAGGGAGGCGTTTCTTATAATTCATCTAATTTTTAGAAATGAAAGAAGAAGAGGAAGGGGGAGAAGAAAACGTTCTCGCATATCCATCCAATTCCCTTTCAAGAGCTGTGAAAACTGTGCGCGGGTGTTAAACAAAAATGAAAAAAAAAAGAAAAAAATCTGATATCTCACCTCGATCACGTTACTTCCCGACAATTAGAGACAGAAGAGGTATCGCGGGAATTTCCGTTTCGGGGACTCGAAGCCACGTTGGCTTTCTCACTCGAAGGGGGAGGCAAAAAAGAAAGAAAGAAAGTAAAAAAAAAAAAAAAAAAAAAGAAAGAAATCCAGTCGAGCTTCGCTCTCGTTGCTTGCTAACGAGAGAACCACGCAGGTTTTCCGGCCTACTGGTAATTGAAATCCAACCAACCCTTGTTCCCAACCCTCTTCCTTTCTCCCTTACTTTTTTTTTCTTTCTTTCTTTCTTTTCTTTCGCCACCTACACAGAATCACCTACCAACCTTCCCCCCTTCCCCCCGATTTACCAACATTTAAAATCGATTTTTCTTCTCTTCCTCACCTCCCCTCGTTTCGTTTACGAAACGGAATCGAGACGAGGTCACGAGGCACTCGAGATCCAACACAAAGACGCGATTACACGCGCGGAAGGGTCGATACCAACCACCACCCTTTCCAGCTCGAAAATCCTTCTGGATTTGCTTTACTCCTAAGCGGCCAACTCCTCATCGAAGAAGAATCGAGCCACGCGTGTTTAATCACCTTCTTCGTTTATCCGATTTTCCCCACTCGATCCGATCACCGAGATCACGAGAGTTTATTGGCTTTTAATTTGATTAAAAAATTGGCCCTCGCTTCGCGAATTCAACTTGGCTGCGATTTTCACGCGAATTCCCCTCGAAAATGGGGGAGGTAGGCGTTCTTGGGATTATCTTGTGGTGGTGGAACAGAATACATGGGGGAATCGATGTGCATTATTCGTTATTGGAGGGCTTTGAGATAGGTGATGGCGAGTATTTGATCAAAAAATCCAATAATCGGTGATATTGAACATTTTTTTAAAGATTCGTTTTCAATTATTAGACTGTTTTAATAATTTCACGAGAAAATTCTCAAATTCTACTTTTACTGTTTTAAGTAAAGTAATAAATTTAACGAAACATTTTATCACTTGATATCACTTGAAGATGATACGTCGAATATATTTGCACTTGGTTAATTAATATAGTTTAACAAATATTCTGTGATAAGCTTTAATGAAAGATGAGGATTGTCCATAATAATTTTCCATCCCTTCCCTTTCTTAACCTTAAATTATTTTGATGGATAGAAACGTTCCATATAAAGTAACAAATTTAACGAGACATTTTCATATCATCACTTGAAGATACATCGAATATATTTGCACTTGGTTAAGTTTTGATCGAAGATTCAAAAACATCTCTTCGAACATCCCTTCTTAATCATATATTATTTTGGTGGATAGAAACGTTCGATGTAAAATGATGAATTTAACATTTTTATATTACTTGAAGATGATACATTGAATATATTTGCACTTGGTTAATTAATGTAGTTTAACATTAAATATTTCTGTGATAAGTTTTGATTGAAGATGAGGATTGTCCATAATAATTTTCCATTCCTTCCCTTTCTTAAATTATTTTGGTAAATAGAAATGTTCAATGTAAAGTGATGAATTTAATTTTTATATCACTTGAAGATGATACATTGAATATATTTTGCACTTGGTTAATTTTGATCGAAGATTCAAAGACACCTCTTCGAACATCCCTTCTTAATAATATATTATTTTGGTGGTTAGAGAAACGTTAAAAACAATATTGTTGAGCAATAATTTTGAGTGGAAACCGCGAAAATTCTTTTACAGCGGGGAGAATAACGTGGAAATACGCGCGATCGTCGAACGAGAAGGAGAAAGGAGGTGGAGGAGGAGGAGGGGGTGCTTTTATGGGATTGCGCGTAGTTAGAATTCTGCCCATCCGCTAATTACGATTTAACCCTTTGCCTCGTCGTTGAGCAGCCGTATCTCTTCACAAAGCTGAAATTTACAATTCCGTTAATGCGACACATTAAACCGGAATCAATTATTCGAGTGATTTTATATTATATTTGATTGTCCACGTTCTTTCATATATCCCCGATTGTTTCCGTGGATTAATTCGGAAAAATAAGCTGTGGACGTACGTACATTGTACGTATAATAACATTGCATTTTGATTTTCGACCGTGTTTTCGAATTCTTTATTTGATCATTCCACGAGAGAATATTTTTTTAATATAGAATTTGAATTTTACGAATGATAGAATTTTTTCAGCGAACGAGAACGAAAGATATCTTTCGAATGATATCGAATCGAAATATTGATTTTTATTCTCAACAACGAAATTTTTATAAAGAAAGAAAGGAAAAAAAGACTGCGATCAAAAAATCTGACGCAGAACAAGTTTCGTTCGTCACGATCCGACTATTCGTATCGATCAACTTTTTCACAGAGCGCTGATACACCGATTGCCTCGTTTACCTGATTTATCTATCAGGTGGAAGAAACAAATATCCGTGCACAATTTCCTTTTACACGTGTCGAGGAGATGGAGAAATCCTCTCGAATTCTACTGTTGCTAAGAGATTTTAACCAATCCAATGAAATTACTAGTATTTTGCAAAAACGTTTGAAACGACTTAAACGTTGCATTGATTGGCTGATACGAGACACACTGTGTAACCGGCTACCAGGTTACTCGAGAAAAGGCGAGATTCGCATGCAAGATTGATGGATACCGTTTCAAGAAAAACTTGAAATCTCACGCGAACTCGCCTGTTCTGGCCACACCGACATTTTTGCATTTTCAAATATTCCATTCCTTCTTGAAAAGCCTTTGCCTCAAAAAAAGTTTAAGTTTCGAACAAATAAAATAACACAATTAAATAATTATTCTTTAAAACACGATAAAAGTAATCTCAAAGAATTATTCTAATAATAAAAGTCTCGATCTTGGAGTAAATCAAAAGGGAGAGGGATGGAAGAAAGAAAAATGCAAATTTTATCTATAATGCAATTCCTTTCATCGCGCTAATTACACATATCTGCCACGATCACGGTTACTTGAATTCTCACTTTCTAAATTCCTGTTTCATTTATCTATCTTATGTGCTTAATCTTTAATAAGAGAAGAATAATGTATTCTTGCTCCTTCAGAAATGTATTAACCATGCCATGTATCGAGTTACTAGATGACCTTCTCTCTCTCTCTTCGAGTCAACTTGACAACCTTTCCCACGATTCCCTGTCGCTTAGAGACTTACGTGCGATTATATCGAATCCTGATCGGTTAAGAGGGTTATCCAGACTCACGTTATCGACCAAGATGCTAATTGCATTAAGCAATCAGCATCAGAAGATCAAGCAGAACTCAACAGCTTTCGAATTGCACTCCCTCCAACCACATTCGATCGATCTTTTTAATCGTTGCTCGTTTAATATAATTTTGGAATGGTCTTGGAGGAAATTTTTATGCTATAAATTTTCGAGAATGAATCGAAGAGAGGAGAGGGGAAAAAGATAGATAGATTTTTGAACAAATGGAGCAGGAACACAGTGGTGCGTAAAGTAAAGTTTATCGATTGACGCCGCGATATATAAAATTAATAGTAATTATGAAGGTGGAATTATTCAGGATTTTCTTTATTCAAAAACGTTTAATTATTGTTTTTCCCATAATAACATTTTCAATTGGGATTCTATTTTTCACGTAGTTTGCCTCATAAATTTGACTGGTAATCAAATTTTCTTTCCCGTTTCATGGTTTATTGAGTGATGATGACGACATAATGTTGTATTTGGGCAGGAAGTATGAATAAATTATCGATTTCGTGATGCGATATAAGCTTAATAGAAATTATAATCGTTGTGAATTTTCAATCGACCTTTGTTTTTCGTATATATATAAAAATTTCAATTCATTCGGATTTTATCCATTTTCATAAAAAGAAATAAATAAATAAATGAAATATAAAGTAAATCTTTCGTACTTCGATACTTTTATCCCGTTTCTCTCTAATTTCGATGTAACAAGCGGAGAAAATGAATTTCACGTACCATAAATTAAATTACAAACATATCTGATCTACGATATCACAGGAATTATTCATCAATTCATGATTATTCGTAACCTTAATACAACCGTCAGAAAGTAGATTTCGTTGCAGCCCAGTTAAAACGAACGAAGTAAACGAAATGATCGATCATTATTTATTGCGATATAAATAGTTTGGATCAATGGATCACGAAGCATTAAATAAACTGATGATGAAGTGTTGAGTAATAATCAAATATATCAAACTAATTCTTTCTTTATTTTTACTATTCTTTTTTCTCTCATCCTTGCCAAATTTATTCAACATAATTCTCAGGACTCTTAGTACTTTTTTTAGAATAATAATCTCGATACATATTTTAATCAATTGCAAGGAATGTCGAAGTACAAAATAAAATTATAATATTTTTATTGATGGGGGGGGGGGGGGAAATGAGTGAATAATTTTTAATGATTGTGGAAATATATATTTTTAAATACGTTGAAACGAGATATAATCCTTCAACGGAACAGTTGAAATCATACTCCGCTCTGTTTATTAAGAACACTCATCTCTCTAATAACGCGGTTATTATGAAACATC
This sequence comes from Apis mellifera, assembly GCF_003254395.2. Classification (NCBI taxonomy): domain Eukaryota; kingdom Metazoa; phylum Arthropoda; class Insecta; order Hymenoptera; family Apidae; genus Apis; species Apis mellifera. The sequence continues at coordinate 5,636,294 of NC_037646.1, forward strand.
TCGTTACAGTATACCGTCCACTCAAACAGATAAACTAATTTCCACCTTAAACACCGCAGAAACGTTAATTCACCCGCTCCCATCAGAAACGCTGATACCACCTTTAATAACATGCTATCGCGTGGATTTCACAAATTGCCGCCGGTTCAATTTACAATTTACATTTCTTTCGATGTATCGCGCCTGTTATACGTTCGAAAACGTTACATTAACCGCTGAATTTAATAAACAAGTGGGATTTAATGAACGGAACAGTGGGTACGAAAATTGTTTGCATACTTTTTCCAAGGGAAAAAGAACGTTTTGCGTAACACTGTTGCTAGATTAAATTATTCAGAAATTTAATTTATAATTGTTCCCTTAATTTAATTTCGAATATATCGAAACGAAAAATCCAAATGGATGAAAGAATTTTTCATCTTTATCGAAGAAAAGAATTGTCAGATTTTTTAGGAGGAATCCATATTAGATTCTTCGATCCTCGAAGAAAAATTCATTTCCAATGGAATGAGAAAGTTCAAGAAGAAGGAGAGCATATTTGGACGAGGTGGCAATCTAATTTCGGGGACTGCTCTGCGTATTCGTGTAATTTCACCCCGTTTCTCTCGAACACGTTTCGTGCTCCACAAGTGGCTGGTGAACATTCATCTACGACGCTTGCACGACGATTACCACAACTCTTTCCTCTCTTTCCATTCGTCCCATACACAGAGGGTTGATAAATTGTCCGTTGATTCTTTTTTTCGAGAAAAAAGCAACACGATCTCTTCTAATACCTAATAACTTTCCAAAATTTCAAACGCCATCCATCCATGAATGGTGAAACGAGGATCAGCTGGTGCTGCATAATGCAGCCAATCGTTATTTCACCGTCCTTGCCCGCTGACGCGTTACACCATCGCGACAGAGAGGCATAATCCTCTCGGAATTGTGAAATTCGTATTATAATTCGTAGGGAAAGTGAGGGAGGGAGGGGATCGTGGAGGATCGGTGAATTTACGATTAACGGGAATACGGAATGACAGTCGTTAGCCCTTTGATTAATATTGAATCTGCAGGATATTGTAAATAATTGCACATAGTCGATTAACGACGCGCTCGAACGTACAAACGACCACGATACGCGTTCCAAAAACCCGCGACTCGATTATGAATGCTGCAGGCTACGCCGTGAAACACGAGCCTCTCTCTCTCTCTCTCTTCTCTCTACCTCTCTCTCTCTCTCGTCATTGCTCGAGTTAACTGCGATGGAATCGGTTGACCCGCGGCTCCTCTTACCGTTTATTGTGCGAAATAATGGTCCGATTTCCCGATTAATCGCTTTGATCGTTTCGTATTGGAGGAAAAGTGTCTTGAAGGAATTCTTGGATGGATCAAGATTCGTGTAATTTTCGAATTTTTCTTAAATAAGATAGAACTTCTTTTTTAAAAATTCTTTCTCCAAACGAATCGATCAAATATTTCCTTTCGAACGTTTAAAATTATTCTCACATCTCCAATCTAAAATCTAAAATCTTTTAAATACTCACACATGAATCCTAGAAACGGAGGATCCTCCATTCTCTATAAATAATCCTCCACGCAACGACAACCATCCATCCTTTCTCTCTCTCTTTCTATCACAATAATCCGAACAACGACTCAAGCGGAAGAAAGAAAGCGGAGAAGATGAAAGAAGGCAACGCCTCCCTCGTGAAGAGAATCGCCTCGTGGACGTGGACGAGATGGAAACGAGGATAAAACCTCCGTGGCCACCGCGGTGGTTTGATCGTCGAGGGGTGGATTGAAGCGAGGAGGGTGGTGGCCAGGTCGATTCGAGGGGGAGGAACTCTCTCTCTCTCTGTCTCTCTTTCCTCCCCTCCGTATAATCAACCGGCCAACGTATTTACGGTAGAGAGAGCCATACTTGGTGCGCCATTCCTCATTCCTGGCCCGACGCACACACGCGTACACGCACGACTATTAAATTTGGAAACTCTATATACGCACGGGCCCGAACCTACTGCGTTTTATAAGCGCATCAAAGTTAAATGGCGGATGCACACACCCCCGCAATTCGCCTCTCTGCACGTACCTGCGCGGGGGCGCTTTTTAATACCGCGCGACCAACCTCCCTCCTCCCCCGTCGATCGTTGTAAAGATGAATTTTAGGGGGTTGATGGAGGGAGAGGAGGCCGGGCGTAAACATCGAGGGTGAGTTTTATCGAGCGGGGGCGGCTGTAACTTTGGAGCATCGCGGAGGTGCTTCGAACTGGTTTTTCGCGCTGGTGATGGACGAAGATGAAGGGATGGAGGGATGGTAATTTTCGCTCGTGTTTGAGAAATGAATGACACGATGCATCGCATTTTTTTTTATCGTCGCCTGTATCCTTTCTATTGAAATTTCCGCGTGGACGGAATTTTCATTCGATTTAATCATCTTTGATGACGAGTTCGAATGAAAATTTAGAAATCGTTTTGCAACAATTAATGTAACTCGATTATGTACAATTAATTTGTATTTCAAAATTTCGAAATATCTTGGAATAATTAATAATTTTATTTCTTATTTTCTTTTTGCAAAATGATTGAATATTGTATCTTGTTCTAAAATTTAATTTATTAATCAAACGTAGCGAGGAGACACGTCGTCGATGACTAATGTTTATCCTTGGGCTCGAAGTTTTTGCGAAAGTTTCGTATCAACAGGTCACGTGGCGATACACAGAGGATTTGGTATCGGGAAGAGCACGGGCTCTCGCATACGTCCCCGGCCATCGATCGGGTCGAGTCGTGTCGTTTACGTGATAAACGTGTTTCTGGCTTGTAGTATCGGAAATATTCACTACGCAATTTGTAAACGGGGTAATTAGCGGTGTGTCGGGACAACGAGGGTGTGGGACAGTGGTGCAGTGGTTCACTGGTGCGAGTATTAACGCCGTTTAAGGTACGATTATTTAACTCTGACTAAATTATCGTCCAATCAACTTTTTCCTAATACTTTTAACGTATCCTGTATCCTTCTGATTCGACTCGATGCTTCTTAGATACGTTCCATCTTCGCGAGAATAATTGTATTCTTCGTATATCGGATATTTATACGTATATATGATTCTTTATTCCTCTCATTTCGGCGAGAAAAGATATTGCGTAGAATGGAATTTTCGAAGGGATTAAATTTTACAACGACGCATGTGGCGAGATCGTATTTTTGTTTACAATCTCCGTTAAGAACGAGGTCGCGAGGTACGGAGTTCCTTCCGCCCCACGTGTCCCTCGGTAAACGATACAACTTTTCACTTTCACCACGATCCATCGCGTAATAAAATATCTCGTGTAACTCGCCTCGTTTTTACCTCGCAATTTGGAGAAATTTGCAATTTTGCCGTCTTCTTTTACCCCTTTAATGTTATCCTTAGTTAATTATGCGTTCCAAACGTTCGATCGAATGATAATCTTGTTGTTCAATTTGAATTTTTGAAGGAAATTTATCACGATATTCTTTTTTACATATAGTATATTAATTTTTACTTTGCAATTTGGAGAAATTTTCGAATTTGCCGCCTTTTTTTACCCTTTTAATGTTAATTACGCGTTGCAAACGTTCAATCGAATGATAATCTTGTCGTTCATTTTGAATTTTTAAAGGAAATTTATCACGATATTTCCTTTTACACGTGGTGTATTAGTTTTTACTTCGCAATTTTCAAATTTGCCGCTTTTTTTATCTCTTTAATGTTATTCTTCGTTAATTAGGCGTTGCAAACGTTCGATCGAATGATAATCTTGTCGTTCAATATGAATTTTTGAAGGAAATTTATCACGATATTTCCTTTTACACGTGGTATATTAGTTTTTACTTCGCAATTTGGGAAAATTTTCGAATTTGCCGCCGTTTTTTATCCCTTTAATGTTATCCTTCGTTAATTACGCGTTGCAAATGTTCGATCGAATGATAATCTTGTCGTTCAATTTGAATTTTTGAAGGAAATTTATCACGATATTTCTTTTTACACGTAGTGTATTAGTTTTTACTTCGCAATTTGGGGAAATTTTCAAATTTGCCGCCTTCTTTTACCTCTTTAATATTAATAACGTGTTGCAAACGTTCGATTGAATGATAATCTTGTCGTTCAATTTGAATTTTTGAAGGAAATTTATCACGATATTCCTTTTACACATGGCGTATTAATTTTTCTCGATTATTTTCGATGCTGATAGGTAAAGTGAGGGATAAAAAAATATTCTTCTTCCTAATACTTGATGAATTATTTTATCACACAAGATTATCATTCGAAGAGCGTGTAAATTTATCGTGCAAATTATTACAGTTCCGAAATAAAAACTAGAATAATAAGGATTTGTTGCAACGAGTTTTTTTTTTATACGCGAACGGGTTTTGCGATTGGGAACGTTGTATCGGTTATTAGAACGTGTTAGCACGTGCAGTATATTGGATAGCGTAACACGAGTGAAACACGAGCCATCTCGTTCGAAGTTAACCGCAATAATCGCCGTCTAACGTCTGACCACCATGCACGTGCTACTCTCTCCCCTCATCGATCTATCATCGAAATCGCGAAGCCAAATAATTCTTATTTCTCTTCCCTCCTTTGTAAAAGTATTTACAAATAAGGTGGTGGCGTTGTTCGAATCGTTGTATTACGTAGAAAAAAATTTCGTTCGTGAACAAGTCTCAACTTTCCCTCAACGTACCCTCAAAAACTTGTCCAACAGGCGAATGCATAATTAGAAACGTGATATTTCTCAATTCTGTAATGTATATTAAATCACGAGTAATTATTATTCCAAGCGTGATCTTGTTCCTCTAACAATCTCTCTTAAAATCGATCGAACCTGTTACATCACGATAATCCTTTCTCGTTTCCATCATATATATATTTGCAACCAACGTTGCAAAATCGCAATAGACATCGATATATTCCTCGAAGCATTGCGTAAGAAATGGAGCACGAGTGTTATTAGTAGCAAATAAGCATTAGATACTCGAAAATAGAATATGATTATCGCTTGATAGTAATTTTCGGACTAGAATTTTTATTCACGACGATTCGCGAAAATATTAAAAATATTAAACGCGATAAATAGTTGCATTATTAGGGAGAGACAGGACCCTCTTTCGGGACCCTCTTTTGCATATTTTACACGCGTTCATATGGGCTCAAAGGGTCGATTGAAAAATAATAACCGCCGAAACTCCCTCTTTTTCTCGCGTCCTGTCTCGAGTTTAGAAAATGGCGGCTTCTATTTCTCCGGTGTTGAAGTTTTCACCATCGTTTCGAAGTTATATCTTTCTTTTTTTGAAGGATGAAAATTATTACTTGGAAGAGGTTTAGATTTTTTCATAAAATATTCTTTTTCACAGACACTCTACATTAAAGAATAAATATTTAAGAAAATCGAAAATTATTCACGGTTACAAATAATACATGAATAATATTCCTCTCTTTATTCCTCTACCTTTTCTAGAGTAGAACGAGGAAGGTGTACATCTCTCCCTCCTTATTACACCGCTCATCTTCTCCAAGCAAAACAAAAGAACCTACGAGTCCTCCCCCTGGAAAGAGGATGCTCCAGTGGTGAGTTACGAGGGAGGAGGAGGAGGAGGAGAGAGGAAAAGAGAGAGAGAAGAAAGGAGGGTAGAGCGTATAGCGTTTATAACAAAGGCATAATCCCTTCGGCGCTCCACGACCCCGACAGGGCCTTGATGATGATGGTAGGTGGTGGATGGTGGGTGGGTGGTGGTAATGCGCGCATTGGGACCGGATACTTTGAGCGCGCAAAACAAACTCGAAACGATGATTAGCCGGGCAAACGAACGCAGTTTACTTAGTGGCCAAGTCGAAATAATAGAATGCGACATTTGTAAACAGGAGAACGGACCGCGCGCTGTTGCTTTCAGATCGCGATTCTGTTTGATAACCGAAATTTCGCCGGTGTAAATTTGACCGAGGGAGGGGGGGAGGGGCCTCCGCGGGGACTTTAAAACTGTTCTCTGTTCAGCCCTACGATCGCTGTTTTCCCACGCGTCGCGCTTTGAAGGAAAGGAAATTCCGATTGTGTCCCGAGCTTGTTCTCGTCTGGGACGAGAGAGAAGTAGGACTTTTTTTCTTTCTCTCTTTTTCAGAATATTTTCCGGTGGAAGAATTTTTCAAAGGTGGAGGAGTCTTTGGATTCTTTGGATATTTTTGGAGATTTTTCTTAGCTCGATTAGCGAGTTTTTCTTTCCAATTGTGAATCAAAATTAAAAATTTCTTTCCCGAAATTTGATTAAAGATCTAGGATCGATCCAATCAATTCGGTTTCAAAAAAGAGTCGAGGGAAATAAAATATTGTGTATTGAAGGAAATTTTTAGTTAATTTGAACTTTTGCCGATTGAATCCCGAAACTTGTATTATCTGAATGGAAAAAATGATAGGTAATTGGAGAGAAAGAGAGAGAGAGAATTGTTGCACTTCAATTACACGAATTGTTTGTCCCCTATAGATTTATAGAGTTCTACTCGCGGTTCCCATTAATACCAAAACTAATTTGATCTCTGAAAACTTGGGTAACTCGTCTTATATAAATATATGAACGATATTATTATAAATTATTCGCGATTCCAAAAAAAATATACATTGTCAAAAAAAAAAATATCAGTAATTTTCGCACATTTAAAAAATAATTTATCATTTTCTTCTGTTTAGAAATTACGTCCAATCATTATTCTTTCACCGTTTTATGAAGAGAGCCAGTCTCAAAGTCTAAAGAGCCTTAGAAAGACTATTTTGTAGATCGATAGACATCCGCGAAAGGTTTTATTGGAGATGGGATTTCACCTTGTCCACCAATTGAAATCTTTTAATCGCTTTTGACACCGTCGAATCCAAAGCTCCTCCTCCAAATTTAATTTAAACATTTCCTCGGTTTACTAGTTTATCGAACCTGTCCTCGTGTTTCTTTCAAACATCCTTCTTCCTTCCTCTTCATTTTCATTACTTAAAATTTATCGCGCCAAATTTGTTGATTTTATGATCAATTTTTAAATTTTCATTATCTTTCTTTTTTTTTTTCCACAATTCTTTTCATCGACGAATCATATCACTCGTCTAGACAGAATTCGAAACGTTGCATCACGCGTTGTCTGGCGAAAAGTTAATAAGCTAGACGAGGATCCCTTAATCGCTGCTTTCTTCATCAAAGGCAGTAATTTTTTTTTTTTTTTTTTTTTTGATACACTGTCTGTCAACGACATTACCATTCGATACACGAATGCTCCTGTCGTGCATGTCGAAAAAAACGTTACCTCGAATCAATAACAAGCCCCTTCCCCCGTGCCTCCATTATCGTACGTTTCTCTCGATCGGGTACGCGTGCAATTAAACAAAAATCGTAAAAAAATTATTAATTCCATCCTTCGCATCCTTTTTTCCTCTCTCTTTCTCTTTAACAATTCTGAGAAACATCCTTTTTCCTTCGTTTCGATGATTTTTCTTTTCATCGATAATTTTACAGGAGCGGGATTTTCGATCGTGTGGCGATTAAAAATCCTAGATCATAATATTTTCTTCTCCTTTTACTCTTCGTTAGCCAGTTAATGTTCGACTTTTAATAGAGAGCGTCTATATTTGATTTTCCTTTGGGCCGCGTTTTCATTATTCCATCTAGATTTCTCACAATTCTTCCCCTTTCTCCTCGTTCCTTTTTCGAAAACATTTTGGCCGCCTTGATTTTTCACCATCAAATGAAATGAGGAGAGTGGCTCGTTCATTCCACGGTGTAATTGAATCGTTTGCTCGTGTGTTGATCCCTTCTCTTCATTCCTCCCTTCTTAACCCTTTAACTGCGGGTACTTTTAGCACAATCACTGTAAACAAAGAAGAAGAAAAATATATTTTATTAAAATCAAAAATGCCAGACAATAAAAGAAAGTATCGTATAATAATAAAGCGTAAACGTACATTGAAAATTTCATCTCTATATTCGTTCAACGCGCCTTTTTCTTGAAGAACTTCAGGAAGAAGTAAAAGGCTTATCCTTATATTAGGGAAAGTTCACGAAAATATATACTTTGAGTAGCGGTCAAAATAAAATGAAAATAAGTCAGTTTCTAATTTTAAATTATATTATCGAAGTGACGTTCAAAAAATTAACATGTTATTCATATACTCGTCTCTCGTTTACAATTTTAGTATCATAAACCCGCAGTTAAAGAGTTAATGTGTTTGAAAATTGACGTTCGAATTATTCTTTCCGTGAATCGATAATTTTCTTAATATTTCTGGAGGGTGATTCCAAAGTGCAGAGAAACAAAGTTTTCCTCGATTCGACTCTTTGAATGCGTAAATTTTACGTATCGAAGATATCCACATTCGTTTTATATTTATCTCATTCATATTCTCACAAATAGATCATGCAAGTACTTTAAATCTAACAGAAAATGGTTAATCGAACTCGTGGGGGGACGAACGAACAACGTAGATTAAAATAAACCAAATGAAGTGTAGTTAGTGCAGCAAAGTAACTTTATAATTAATTTCAAGATCACAAGCCTCGCCACATAATAATAAAATCAAAATTCGAACTCGATCTCCTTGGACAGCTCCCGAAAAAATATCCAAAGCAAATTTTTACCCCACCCTCCCTTCCTCAATTTTCCATCATTATCCGCTTAATCGCGTTAACGTCGTTTCTGCCATGATAAATCGAATTCGCTTATTAAATCACCGCCTGATAATCGAGCGACCGGATAATTCCCTCCTTCTTTCCTCTCCTTTCCTTTCCTTCCTTTCCTTCCTTCCTTCCTTCCTTCCTCCTCTTTGATTAACCACACTGATAAACCCTGAATTATGCAAACGTTATCGCACCCTCGATGCCTTTGAATCAACCGTGGAAACGCGAGAGAGAGAAAGAGAGATGAAGAGGAGAAGCATCCTCTCGAGAGAAGTATAATTGAGAGGGAGGGATTCCAGTGGCGGGAAACGAATTAAAATTCAAAACGGCGCGCGCTCCGTCGCGTGAAATTTCCCGCGTTTCGTTCGAAACCTCGAAATGACGGGATCACCGTTGTTGCTTTTTTCATAAAAGTCCCAGAGCGGATTCATTTCGTGCGTGGATGATACAACGCGTGGAATGATGAATGATGAATTATTATACGGAGGAAAATCCGTAGGAAAATAGGGGCGGTGTGGTGGATTGTTTCGAACGGGGAGGGGGAGGGTTTCGTCGAAACGAGGTTGATTTTCGATTTGATTATAAACAAGTGGCGTGGTGGTGCGTGATTTCACGGTTCGTGTAATTGGCGGGGATATTTTTATTAATCGATCGTTCTTTTTTCGTTAATCGTTTTTTAAACGCCTCTCGGACGGTTTTCCCTCGGCGAGAATCGTTTTTGTTTTCCATTGCCCGGTCTTATTCATTCGTATGGTGGATTTTGAAAAGAGAGAGGGAGGGGATCTAACTCTAATTTTGAGAGTTCCGATTTTTATATTTAAACGAGCTATTTAAAAATGATCTTGTAACGATCTAAATTAAAATTAGGTTCAATGATTGTCTTTTATCGATTCTTGATGAGGAATTAATGATTGTGGAGATTGTTGGGGATGTTGGGGATGGAAGAATGTGTCGAGATTCCTTTGTGGAGAGTTGTGGCGGAGGGTAGTTTGTTTCGTTACAGGAGTTGAGTTTCTGTTCTGCGTGTGCTGGAACTTTTGAGGCTCTGGAATTTCTAAAATCTTTTTTCTTTTTCTTTTTCTCTCTACTGCATTACATTCGTGAATCTCTCAAGTTCTTCCAAAGATTTATTAAATTTACTCGCAACTTTTTCTTTCTTCTTTTCTTTTTTTCAAAATTCAGATTTTGAATTGTTGAACACGTTTTCTCAGTCTCGTTGATTTTCAATTTTATCAACTCACGAAAATCTGATTCAAAAAATTATTGTACAGAATTTTAACATATCTTCAACATCTCGACAAATTTTCAAATTCATCGTCGTTTAGACTCGCTCATCTCAAAATTAAGAAACGCTATAACTTGGTTTAATCGTGGATTTGATCACGAATCGGCTTGTCACGCTCTTCGAAAAAAAAAAAAAGAAATCATTCTATCGAATTCCTTTCGACGTTCCTTTCGTATCCCCGAGACAAAAAGGCGATTTCGTTATTCCAAGATATCCCCTTTTCACCTCCGATCCGGCTTAATCGCTGGCTCGTGCACGCCTCGTAAATGGAGCGAGCGGCCTTCCACCGTTTTCGCATCCGTCCCTCGAGCCCTCCCCTGCCTACCTCGGTGAATGGTAAAAGCCACGTACAATAATCTCACCTGCCACGTGGGAGAGCGTGCAAGAGTTGCGCCACGTCGATGATCGATGATTCAACCGAGATCATTTTTTATTTTTTTTAATCTCGATTGTCGTTTTCTCGAGTGGGGAGATATTGAAATTTGTGTTATTCGCAATGGATGGAACTGTCTCACGAATTCTGATTTTTAGAAAATGCGAGGAGGAATTTTATTTTGAATCCAAAGAATCGCACGATCTTTAGATAATTCTTCTTTCTTGGGTATAAATGTATCTTCGATTATTACTGATGTGAAAAAGAGAAAAAAAAATGGATTAGATTTTTATTACTTTTTACAGCGAAGTTGTGATGGAACTTTACTTAACGTTCGTTGTGATCTTCTCTTTAGTTTTCCAGCGGTCTTGCGAGATAGGGAATAAGAGGGATTGTAAATTGGACGTTGAAGTAATGGGTTGAATATTGAAGTTGGAAATAGTTTTTATTTTAATTTTTGTTTCGTTTTATTTTTTTTTGCGCGGGATAAGTTGGTCGAGATTTTTCTCATCTATCACGTTTAATCACGCTAGATGGCGCGACGGAGTTCGGGAAGTTTAAAGGATTCATTAAGATCCTTTCTAAGGAAAGGAAAGGTTGTGTGAGGTTCGTTGAAAGATTGATGAGGAGGTAAATTGAAGCTCGTTGCAGAAAGGTTTGAAAAATTCGTTTACTTTGTTTCTTAATTGTAGCTACATAGCTTAGAGATCTCTCTAGGATCGCGTTTCCAAGAAGCTTTGGATTCGATTCGTGTCTTCTTCCTTTTTCTTCCTCTCTCTGTCGCTGAATCTATAGTTTTCCAAAATGATCTTGTATCAATTTATTAACAACGATATTTCAAACAATATTTATTCTATCTTCTTAGATGAAGAAAGGTATTCGAGAATTATTTTCCTTTAACTCGAATCTTTCTCGAACCTTCAATCTAGAAACGGCTAGAAAATTTCTAAATTTTCCTTAGTTCGAGCTCTTACTTGTCAGAAAATCGTTCATAGATCAATTTTATATTAATCGATTCGTCGATATTTTAATTTGAAGAAGGGAGAAATTTCCAGTTTTTTTCCCCCGAGAGAGATTTTAACCATTCCCCCAAAGACCAAGCATACTTGAGCATACTTGGTTACTTGGGAAGATTGCGGATACGCTTATTTCAATGGATTCGAAGCAATTCCAGGAAACCGTAACCGCGTTCGTTAACTCAATTTCATCCTAAGGAAGACCATGCGATCTTTCGCGTGCATCTATACGGACGGATGGCCAATTACCCGGGACTGTACGGCTTCTTGCTTATTTTTTTTCTTTCTTTCTTTCTTTCTCCAACACGTATCGCGACGCGTGTGCAGGAAAAAGAAGGAAACAGATACTCGGTGATTGGCGAGCGACTGTAATTTCACTTTGATATTAGACCGTCGGTGATCGCCGGTAGAAAAAGGAATTGATGGCCGTTATTGAGAGTGGGGCCTGGCTCCGTGATACGTGAATGTTAAGCGGGTTACTCGGCAGTGGTTTAAAAGAAACCGGTATTATTGCGTAGATAGTTGGATTCTTCAACTTTCATGATGTAAGGGAAGCAAGTTTTTGCGAAAGTTTCGAATCGTTAATTTTCAATTTCAAATGTTGTGCGTGTTGCACAACAATTTTTCTATAAACCTTTTTTTTTTTTCACTTAGTTGAAACGAAAAACTGACTCCTCCTCGACAAATTAAATTAACCCTCGATCGTCCAACTCTAATCTGACGATCTTAAAGGGAAAGGGAAGCTGATGATGATCTCGATCTGCAATTTTCCCCTGGCGTTACATTTATCCCTGGCGGAACATCCCGGAAGTGGGAAAACGCGGGTCGGCCAATTGAACGGCCGATTAAATTAGATGGCTGGGGTGGGTTGCGAGCAGCAACTGTTCCTTGAGCTTGTTGCCCGCTGCATCTTGCTCGCCGCCTGCTAACTTCGTTCGCCGCAGGGATGAAGTACCCGTTGATTAGACGCCGCGCTGTATATCCTGTACGCAGAAAGTAAGTAACAATGTATCGGTTGTACGGAATACGATGATAGTTCGCAAGGGATGATCGTTTCGCATTATCGAAAATGTAATGCTCAAGCGTTATCAATTATCAAAATTACACGTGAGAAGAAATAATACCTTGATAAATTTATTTATAATAGAAAGATTATTGTTGCACGTGTGGAAAACTCTTTTCTAAATATTTTATATAATGAATGAATAGTGTAAATATTAAAATGGATAAAAATTTATAATGAAAATTGTAAAAAATTACTCGCAGAAGCGAAACCAGCCAGTCAACATCAGCAATCTCCTCACCTTTTCTAAATATTTTATATAACATTGAATATGATTCCATTTTGAAATTATTTGTAAACGCAAAGAAATGAATAGTGTGAAATGGATAAAAATTTACAATGAAAATTGTAAAAAATTACTCGCAGAAGCGAAACCAGCCAGTCAACATCAGCAATCTTTTCTAAATATTTTATATAACATTAAATATGATTCCATTTCGAAATTATTTGTAAAGAAATGAATAATATAAATATTAAAATGGATAAAAATTTACAATGAAAATTGTATCAAATGGGAATAAAAGATATAAAAAAAAAAGGAAAGATCCCAAGAGATTCGCTCGTTTCGAGCGAGGTAGAAGCGAAACCAGCCAGTCAACATCAGCAACCTCCTCACCTTTTCCACTGGCCAGTTTGATCGACTAAATTGTCGGCGGGCTGTCAGTAACACTTGGCGTGTTCCTTGCATCCTCCACCTCTCGAGAGGGGGAGGCGTTCATCAACCACCTTCGAGATCGTCCCGGTTACCACTCGTTGTTGAAATTTGAATTCTCCTCGATATATCCAATTGGTGAAATTAGTTTACAGACATTTGGATGGTTTGGTGAAGGGCAGAACGTTTCGTGTTTTGTAATTCTCCGCGAATTCCGTTCATTATACCCGGTTAGAGGGGATGGCATAGTCCTCTTTATCGATGATGGTTCGCTGTTCATTGATGTGGAAGTGTGGTTGAAGGGGGGAGGTTGGTGCATAAAATTTCTCGCTATTTTTCCTTTCGTTGTGTTCATCTAGGATGATGATAATATTTGGATAGATAGATTTTAGGTGTTTTATTCTTTTTTAATCGTAGAACATAAATAAATATATTTGAAACGATCTCAGATTTCGAGTTTATATATTTGAAATATTATTCGAATATTTCTGTTTTTCTTTTTCTCTCCTTTTTATATATATGTATATACTTTCTTCTATGTTATACGTCTCGAGCTTTCTTACCCGAGATGGAGTAAAAAGATTTTGAAGAGGACATCAAAAGTATCAAAAGATGTAATGTAATTTATCCTCGCAAGCTTTGAGAAGCAAAACCGGTGTTATTTATTTCGTTATAACAAATAGCGCGAAGGAAATGATTCCTAACTCGATGAATACAGTTTCTTTTTTTCAAATATCATTTTTTTAAAAAAAGAGAGAGAAAAGAAAAGAGAAATTTCATATATTTTTTTCTTCTTCTATAAAAGTAGAAAAATTTTTTTTTTAGATGATCTACAATTCAATTTGTTCGCGATTGGATGAATAAAATTTTAATACCCTTCAAGCTAGCAAATTAATTCGCAAATCCAATATCATCACGTACATTTGGAACTATATCTCGATATTTTGATATTTTGAACGTAATTCAATATGTTTGTAAATTAATCGTAAAATAAAACCGGATTTTCGATTTCGTTATTATTTTATTAAATATTCGGTCCAATGAAATTTCGATGCCCTCGAAAATTTAGTTTGCGCGTAATATACACTTATTATTACACGTAGTACATCGAAACAGGGTGTATTATTTCGATAATGAAAACGGTGGTGATAGACGGTGATATTTGAAATCGTTTATCGCGTCTACGATGGAAATTGAGACTCGTGAAGAATGTAAAAAGAAGAAAGAGAGAGAAAGAAAAAAAAATTGTTACAAGCGGAACGGGTTATTTAATTGGAATCGAATATCTGAATGAATAATCTGAAGGTGAAAATTATTCCATTTTTTCTTCTTTCTTTTTTTTTTTTTTTTTTTTTTTTTCTTTTTCTTCATTCGTACCGTCGTCACGGTATTCGCGATGGGATATTTTAATTACACGTCCTTCATTTCTTTTATATACTCCTTGCTTGCTTGCTTGCTTGCGGTAATTTACACTCGGTTGCACCACCCTCCTCATGATATTTCTTAAGGTTACGTAAAAAAGCATCGCGCGTTTCGTGTTAACAACAATCAAGAATATATGTAACGTTAATATTTTAATTCCCGATGCTGATTAAAATTTTAAATTAACTTTTATTCAACTTTTGATGTGTAATTTAATTGGATGAGCGTTTTAATTTTCATATCATCCGTTGATTAAAATTTCCCAGTTAATTATGGATCTGTAAATTAATTTACAGAACAAAGTTTATTTAGTAATTATTTAACACCGTGTTCTCTCTCTGTATCGATCGATCGAAATCGCGAATAACGAATTATTTTCCTCCATTTTCTTCGATCCTTCTCAATTGATCACTTAATATATCGTTATATTTTTTAAGAATATGTTACATACATTTTTTTGTATTACTTCTCGTCGCGAGGTAAGATATTCGAACGAGTTAATCGAAGCGAGAAATTTTCAAAAATTGTAATATCACGGTTTGGACCCGTGTCGTACGAATTTACATACGATTTATTCGAACGTTTCAACTTCTATCTAACGTTGCACCTCGCGTTTCCACGCCTCCTCCTTTCGAGTATCGCCTTAAAGGAATATCGAGTTATGAACTTTCGGTGTACTCACCGTCCCACGCTCTATTTCTTGTATCCAGTTTAAAATTTCGAGTTTCCTAGGAATTTTTACATTTTCCTCAACAACAATCCCTTCCCTTCCAAATAAAATATTTTACCTTCGACTCGTGAAAAAGTGAAAATGCGTGTACGTTGGGAAAATATATACATATATATTGGAAATAAATCATTATTTCGAAATTAAAAATGTGAAATCTGATTAGTAAATCGATGGCTCGGTAAAAAGTGAAAGGGATTTAGAAAAAATGGAATACACTTTGCAATGTGTCTTCTTATTCTCATCTCTGATCGATAAATAGATGAGGGAAAAATAAAAGATATAAATATATTCTTTCGAATTTTAATAGAATCGTCGTATTTTTTCAAAATTTTAAATTTTTCCTTCGACCATTCTTTTTTAGCGAGTAATTGTGAGAAATAAAATGCAAAATTTCTGCTCGATTCGCTATAATTTCGAATTCGATCATGGTTCCGGAAACCGATCTAACGATCCACAAAGACGAGAGTAACTGCGCGCATCAGAATCGTCAGAGAAACTCCGTGTTCCAACTGTGGAATGAAAAGAGAGATTCTTGGTGTATCGCGAGACAATTGAACGCCCTGTGTCGCGTGTGCTCGTTATCCATGCACCGTCTGCCTCGTCGTCGCAGTTGGCCGACCAATTAAAAGTTCCGTCTTCGAGAGATCGATTACCTTACCCGGGCTTTAGCCTTTTAGAATTTGTTCGCGAATGATCGGATGACGAGGCGGAAGTTTTTCTTCTTCGTTGTCGCTTGGAAAACTGTTGATGATTTCCAACATGTTCGAAATGTGCGTTCAAACAGGTTGAAGAAAGAAAGAAAGAAAGGGAAAAAATGAAAGTTTGTTAATTTTTTTAAATTAGAATGGAATTTGATAAAAAAATCGAGGTTGGCAAGAACAGTTCAAGGTTTGTTCTTTCAATATATTCTTTTTTAATCGTTGTGTGGAATAATTTATTTTCTCAAATAGTTTTAATGTTTCTATATATATATAGAGTATCTTCTTGTTTTAATTCGATCTGCTAATTACGCAAATCCAAACGAGCGTTAAAACGATCGAGCACGTGTTCGAGAGTAATTCCAATGGAATTTCTGATAAAATATATAACGTGTGTCAGTAACATTTTTCTTTCTTTTTTTTTTCTCGTTTGTTAAATATTTCGCGAGAAGATTAAGGCGTGAGAAGGATCGATCGATCAATAGGATTACGAAATATTTATCGTTTCTCTGTCCGTGAGGAAAAAATTTAAAAAAAAGAAAACAGAGAATCGATGGAAAATTAAAATTCGTGATATTTTATTTTTATTTTTATTTTTAATCGAAGAATTTTGATGTAAAATATCGTGGTTTTTGAGTTATTTGATTTTATATAATATTTTTGAAATTAGGGATTCGTCTTCTCTGTTTTAAGAACGCAAAAATAAAGTTTCAAACGTTTAATTGAAATCGTCCCTTCAGAAGAGCTGAAAGCTTTTATTCCCATTGTATTATTCATTCTCTTCTATTATTGAACATCTAAACTTCTTCTTTGCAGCTAATTATAAAGTTTCTTATTTTCCTATGGATAGAAGCAAAAAAAAAATCATTTAATATTCTAATCAATATTAATTTGCAAGTAAAGAAAATTTTTCAAATAAAATTTGTTTCTTCTCATATAATATTCAAGTAAAATTCAAAATTTCTTTCTCTCAAACTAACGTGTCTTTTCTTTTTTTGTTTCAGGTATGTATCTTACAACACTGACCTAATAATCTACTAGAAATGACACGTGGTAAAAATGGTAAGAGTATCTCTAGTTTTTAATCTTTTATTTTTTTATTTTTTAATTCATTGACAATTTTCAATGATATTTATCTTGATACTAGAATTAGCAAATCATTATTAAAAATGTGCAAATGCTTTCAATGAAATTAATATCAATTTCTGTGCAAATTATGTTATTATAATAATTTTAATCGTATATGACATTTTTAATAATCTTTGCTAATTATATTTTCCAATAAATTTCACAACGAAATTTAGAAAAATGTCCGCTTTTTCGCGAAAATTCTCAACAAGTTCTCAAAATTTCGTCAGGAAAACTGTATAATCGGTTTAAGTTAAGTTAAGCTGAAGATGTATAAAGGGAATATAGTACAACGCATTAGAATTTCATCGTGAATTCCGGCGCACAGTTATCCGCCATTTGTCTGCCGTCATTCGAACGTGTGTCGATGAGTTGAGAAATTCAGTTCGAAATGCTATCCTTAGACGGAAGAGTGAACTTTCGGTCTCTCGTGCCATACGAGCTCTATAAGTTTCGAGCTGATGATCACGCTCGAAAACGTTGTCTCGCTTTCGAAGAAACTCGGATAGGACTTTAAAATTTTGTATTATTCATTTCGATTTATATTATTTCTCGAATGCTTTTACATTTGGAATTTTTGTAATCGCTCACAAGTAGAGATAACAAGTATTTTGAATTTGTTGAGTTCTTAAAACAAAATTTTTCGTATTTATTAAATGATATCGGTTAGATTTATTAGATTCTTTTTTTTTTTATTTTATTTTATTCATACTTGGAGACGACAAAGATCTTCTGAATCTTCGTTCTATGTAAATTTCACGAGAACGGTTACTCAATCATGTCCCCGAATTCCCGAAGAAAGTGGTAGAAACCGTGTCTTGCATAAACCACATGCACTATCCTTGATTAAGAGACACATCTTCCGGGCATAATAAATCCGTGTATAATATATGAGACGGATATGTAAGTAAAAGAAAAAACCTTTGAAAATTGAACAAGAAAAGAATTCCTTTTTTTTTTTTCAAGAACGCTAGTAGTACAAGTCAATGATTTCAGAATTCGAATTCGATCGATCATAATCTCAAAACACAGATACTTTTCGAGAAAAGTTCATTTTTAAAATTAAGTTTAATTAGTTCTTTTTTCCATTATTTCTGTTTATTCAAAATTTCAAACACTTTGCAATTCTACTTTTCATCCAACTTTCACGCGTCCCTCGTAAAAATTTCCTCTTCGGTTTTCTTCGCGGTTCGACCAAAATTTTTATTTTTCTGTTGATGGATCGTGCGCGCCGGATTAACCGGATTCGCTTGTAAAAATTCGACCAGCTTTGGAAAACTTTCCAACCCTTTCTTTCCTCGCCTTCCCTCCTTCCCTTCTCCTTTGCTTTCCTCCTCGAGCTCCTATCCTTACACCCAGAATGCTCAAATGTCCCGAAAGAAGATTGCTATTCGTCTTCCTTCCGGATCCAATATTTCCTGCTTTCGTTAAAATGCTTTCGACTCGTTTTTCACGAGATGGATATTTCGCGTCGATCACGCGTCGCACGGTTCTCATACAAAAAGGAAAATCACATGTTTCCAAACATACAATTTATTAGCCTTTTTTTTTTTCTTTTTTGCTTTAAGGTACATTTTTTGTTAATATCTTTTTATTTATAATTGTGTGAAAAGAAAGAAGATTTGATCGATTTATTTTCTTGATATTTTTTCAAACCACGAATTTCTTTTTCGAATATAAAAAAGATCGTCACCTTTTTTTTTTTATGACAGTGATAGAATATCTTTTTGGAAATGTTACGTTTTGGATAAAAATAATTGTAATATCAAAATGTATAAAATATTTGCCATTCTCGTGTCGCGTTTCTCTTAAATAATAATAATAATAAATAATTTAAAAAAATTTACGAAAAGAGTTTGGAAATTGGGAAAGAGTCACATCAATTCTGTTTGATTTTCGTCCGATAATAAATATTCTTTCTGCGCAGGCATTAAGACGAAACGTTTGTGCCCTCGAACACTTAGCAACCCCTGCGTTCGAGGGGTGAAAATACATCGATGATCGTTATATATTTCAACGATGAGTTGCCACTCGTAGCTGCTTTTGCTCGTTAAAAAAATATAAATCGGGATCCTTCTCTCGTGAGGGAGAAATTCCGCTTTTTACATTCGAGGGGAGGGGTGGATGGGGAGGGGAGGGCTAAAGTATCGTAATAATTGATTCGAGTGGATGCTCTAATTGTAAGTGGAAATTTTATCGCCAACATATCAAATTCAAACAGAAAATATCAAAGTACAAAGGAATTATTACTTTTGTATAAATTCACTTTGTTTTTTTTTTTCTTTCTTTTTTTCCTTTTTTTTTTAATAATAATAATTAATTAGATAAATTCGAGTGTCTCCTCGAAATTGTTTATTAGCCAGAGAAAACAAAAATTAGGAAACAAAGTGAAGAAGAGATGGAATTCAAAAATTTTTTTTTCTTCCATTTCAATAGTAATTAATATATTTCATTTTAATTTGAACAGCTTTTCGAATAGTTGAAAAATAAGTAACAAAAGGGTAAAGGGAGACAAGTATCGATTAAAAAAATAATGATAAAGAAATAGATCGTAGAATTTATTAGAAATTATTTCGAACAGGTATATTCCAGACGGATGAATGACGAAATTTCGAACGTATTCGATCGTATCCACAGTTGCGCGTCGTATTACCAAGCAAATCCGCTTTCGAAACACGTGGCAATTATTAATGTTCTCCATTAGGTGTTATCCCAGATTGAACGGAAAAAGAAAAAAAAAAAAAAAAAGAAGGGGTAGGAAAAAATTATCCCTGTCCGTATGAACGAATCATCAACGCTTAATTCCCTTAATATAATTCCGGGAAAAGGGGTATTTTGTCTTGATCTCTGGCAGGGGAGCTCATCCTAGATGTCATTGCAGAGAGACGAGATTTATAAATTGTGACGAACGAATATATATTTTTATTTCAACTCTTCGATATTATTTATTCAACGATGAATTAATAACCAAGGGAGAATTTTAATAGAATTTTTAATGGAAAGTAGAGTGAAAAATGAAGCGAACTTCGATCTTTTTTTAACGAGTGTTTCAGAATTTCAGAAAGAAACGCAAGATATTTATTTCACGCTCCGTTAATTTTTATATATTAAGAAATGTTGTAGAGAGTTGTGGTCTGAATCAAAATTCTCACGTGGAAATATATATATATATTTCTGAATTTCTGAAACGTACGACGGCTTCTTGAAACTCGATTCCAAACTTCACCTTTACACAGAGTGTTCTTGGGTTAATTAAACATTCGCGGATCCATCTCTGTATAAAAATTTTAAGAAGAATAATTTTAGATTGATCAATTTTTTTTTTTCACGAAGCTTTTCATTCACGTTTCCATCGAAAACAAAATATTATCCAAAATATAAGAAAAAGAAGATACGTTTAAAAGTAAGGAAGAGAGAGAGGGGGAATAATATGGGAAGCGTGTTAAATTACTTTCTTCTGGTCGCGGAAAACGCGAGGGACGTTTGTGTTTCGAGTCTTTAATTAGGGGGCAGATTTAATAATTAATTGGACAAAGATTAAAAGCCCAAGCCGGGCAAACTGCGGTCGAATTCGCGAATTAATAAGTCCGAAGGAAAACATGGCCGCGGAAATATCGACTGTTGAAACTCTGTTTCCCCGCTTCGTTCGCCAGTTCGCGGCTCCCGACTGTCTATAACCTGTGTAATTTCCTCTTTCCTTTAACACACACACACACACACACATACGTACGTTAAAATTAAGAGGGGGGGAAAAATTGAAATATCCTTCCACGATTAAATCCACGGTTAAATACAGATAAGGGTAGATCAAAACTTCAAATAATCGGTCCATTTTCAGACTGTACATAACTGTTCATCAAATCCTTACCAAGTGTCAAGAATCAATTAACCTTTTAATCCTTAAAGGATTAAAAAATTCTCAACATTTCTTTCTCCCTCCGTGCAACGAAGGATCGAATCTCGTTTCGAATCGACGTACAATTTTTTCCAAAAGGTATCCATATCCGGTCGTCGCCATCCTTTGGATAGCAGAGGAGGGAGAGGAGAGGGGAGGGGAGGGTTTGGTTAAAACGAGCGTGGAATCGCGCTCTCATATCGCCACTTTATATATCGCTCCATCAACGACGCTCGAAAACTAATTACCCGGACAGCGATCGTTTCCGATTAATCACCCATAAAACACGCGCGCCACGCACGGACACATTTTTTATGACACTTTTCTGTCATTCAGTTCGGTTTTCAAAACGACAACCTCGCTCGATCGTTAACCATCCTCTTTTTTTTCCCCCTCTCTCTCTCTCTCTATTTCCCTGAAAAATGAAACGAAGAGAGGGGGGAGGGGGAAGAGACAATAATAAAACGGGATGGGTAGCGATCGCGTAGCGACGAGATGATCCGTTAAAACTGCTACATGACGAGCCATAATTCTGACTGATTAAACATGCATGGCATTTACTATACACCACGATTTCGTGACGTGGCAATAACGCGCCACGCTACCACCCAACCCTCCTCCCCCTATAACCGATCGATCCCCCCACCACGGCCACAGCCACCCATCGTATTTGCTTCAATTCGCTGTTTATCCGCTAAATGCACCATAAACAATGGATCCGCGCCGGCACGACGACCAATAATGGCGGCCTTTAAACCATCGATCCGCGCTCGCGGGTTATCACGAAAATAACGTCTCGCCCTTCCCTTCGATCGAATCGAAGTTCTAAAAATAAATAAATAAATAAATATATATATATATGTGTGTGTTCGATCGATCGAGTTGGCTCGATCGGGTCTCGACGTGCAATCGTATTTTTCCTCGGTGTATTTTTAACGGTTGAAAGGGTTAATATCGTGGAAGAATGAAATTGGCCGATGGTTAATTGGATCCCGCGTTGTTCAATCAGACGTGGCGAGTCAGCTGGTGAAGAGATGCCATTGTAGGGAGGGGAGGGCGAGGATTTAAGGTTAATTGGGCGTGGACCTGTCTTTTTTTTTTTCTTTTTCAAATGAGCGAAGTTATAGTATAATTATGAATATATAGGATTTCTTCTGAATTTAATTTTCTTCGATTCAATCCTGACACTAGATTTGCCATACAGTTTGAAGGAAATATCTTTTTTCTGTTGATAGAGGATCTTGTCCGTGGAAAATCTTTCTGCTAAGGGAAAATAGGTTGATTAAAACCTATGCAAAGAAAGAGAATAGGGAGGGATATGAGAGAAATATACATCGGGTTTAAAGGGAGTGTTTTTTTTTTTATTTACGTTGCCAAGTCGAAAAGTTTACGCAGCCGGGGACAACAATAAGTTCCACAATTTTCGTGAGCCAGCCAGGTCTTCCTGCTGCTCCCCTCGAGTCTTTTAATTTCCATTTTTAATTAGTAAATCCATCGAACCGTTTACCTCTCTCCCCTCTTCCACCATCTCTTCCTCTCTTTCAACCGTTTTTGCGGTGGAAACAAGCGGCTGTTTTCGAAAACAGCGGTATATATTTAATCAAAAATCGAGCCAAAAATCGAGAGAGAGGAAACGGTATTTTCGCTCGGAACGTTTCGCGGCTCTCGCGAAAATTGAATTTTCTTCTTTGGAACAGTTTATATCGTTCGTTTCTTTTTTTTTTTTTTAATATATATACATATATATATATATATATAAAATCGTTGCACCGTGTTTGGAATAGTTGATAACTGCGACTGCCGTTTAATTATCGGCGATCCGTGCTTTTTGTTTTGTTATTATGAAATTCGCGTTTTCGGCGCGAATTCGCCGGGAATTGAATTGATTTTACATTGAAAGGGATGGATCGATTCGAGCGTTGCTTTAAAAGTATTCGATAGAAAATTGATTTTTTTTTTAATTCAACTTTTTGTCGCGCGATGTATTCCTTCTTGAAAATCTTTCATCCGTGAACGGCGAATTTTCAACGTGTTTAAATGATATTGAACTAAAAATAATTTTCTTTCGAATATTCCTTGTTTCATTATGAAATATTAAACAGCATGTTATGAATAATTAATTATTTAAAAAATAATAGAATTCAGAATATCATCTTTCGATCAACAATTATATCTAAAAACAGAATTAGAAAAGAAGATGAATTAGATTTTCGAAGGAAAAGTTAGAATTGACAGAGGAAGAGATTCAAGTACTTGTTGCACCATCCAACCACCCTTCCATCAAACTAATTGTAAATTCTCAAGTAGTTTTCCAATTCCCTTCGAGGCAGTGTGTTGCGCACGATGGACCGTGCTAAGAACTCCGTGTTTAATCCACGGAGATTGCCGAGTCTGGACACAGGATGTACCCTCCCTCCGAGGACCTTGATTATGCAGATTTCAACCTGGATGCTCTCTTAGCCGATTGAACGCATCCATTCTCGCGTAAACTCCTAGGTTAATCTGTTGTGTCTCTCGATCTTTCTCCTTCCTCTCCCAAAAAAAATAATAAAGAACTGTGAATATTTCGAAAAATAGGATCAGTCGACATGACATGGTGTAATAAATAAATAAAATTATATTCTCGAGCAATTGATTGATTCTAAAAGGGAAGAATGGATCGAGAAATTATCGTTGGACAGTTTCTGAAAAACACGAAGACAGTGTTTCCTAAGGAAAGATGTCTGTCTTGGCTCGATGGTAAACTCTCTAATTAACTGTCCATCACTTGCCTCCTCCTCCTCCTCCTCCTCCTCCTCCTCCTCTTCTTTCGATGAAAGGACTTTATTCTGACTTTATTCCTCCGTGGTGATTGTTTATTATTCGTTGGATTGAATATTTTTTTTGAAAAAGATTTCTTGCTTCACTCGATGATATTTTGTTGCATCAATTCTTGAAATGGAAATTTTTTTTTAATTAAAAGAGACACATAAAAATTGCGTATATAAAATTTATATTAATCAAGAAAAGTGTGAATTTCATTTTGATTGAAATTAAACATATATATGTATACATATATATTGTTTAATTGAAACGAGAAATAGTTGGTGTTCTATGGAAAAAACAGGAAGCGGATTAATTCAACTCGGCAGAAAGCTTGTTTTAATCGTGTCTCGGGCACAATTGTGCGAAATTAGACAAAACTATGTTTGAACAAACATTTGGACGAATCGTACTTCGGGGGCAAAACTGTTAAACGATTCAATTGGATTCGGGATAACGACCCGTGTGCGTGAGATATATAATTTACATAACACGAGATTACCGTTAAATCCATTGTTTCGCGTTCCATTTTGGGGAATGGAACTAGCAGTGAACGCGGGTTGTAAATTTCTCTATTACGATCTGTAAAAAAAAAAAAAGATATAATATCGCATCGTTCTTTTTTTCTCAAAAAAAAAATGGCAATAAAATTCCTTCGTAAATAAATTCCCTCCCCGGGTTTATTATTCGTTTAATCAAAATGAAATCTGCATCTCAAAGATTAACGGGGCTATCTTTTGCAGAAGGATCGTCGTGTAAATACGAAAATTAAACTCGCAACGATCGTGGCACGATCTCTAGATTATACGGCGAAAAGATCACAAAGGAATTAACATGTTTCGAGAGCACGTTTTGGGTCACGTCTCCACTCGACCCAAATCCCTTCGAGAATTTCGTTACCTTGCCGCGAAGGTGTCTCTAATTAAACACCCTCGCCCAAGTAACAATGTTCCAAATTCACCCGATTGTTCAACGTTTCCCTTTATATATATATTTCAACCTATCAACGTTGACCCGCAAGTCAATCTCCTGTTTTGTTATTTATCTCAATGAAGTATCTTCTGATGATATAATGGTATTCGATGCTTCCTTTTCCTTTTTCTTTCTTTTTACAAAATTTTTCTCTTCCCAGTAAGAATAATTCGCCAATCCTCTTCTCGCGAAAGGAAATTCGTTTTACTTCGACTATCTTTTTTCTTTTTTATCAACTGTTTTCTTCAAATCCTTTTCAAAGAGAGCATCTCTCCGGCTATGAGCGTTGATAAATATCCAATAGCCTATATTTCCAACCATGTGATCTCGAAAACAGTTTATGGCCACGCCAGTTCCTAAGAATTTCACGCTATCACTTGCTCGAGATACGGTGTCCAGTAGTGAAAGCGGAACCTGTTACTCTCTTTTAATCCTTTATGCGCACTCGCGTTGCTTTCGATCTTTCTCTCCGTTCTTTTTTCTTTCTCTCTCTCTCTTTTTCTCTGCCGTCCACAGTCTGCCGTCTTTCCCACGTTCATTTTACTCGCAGAAGAAGTTAATTGAACCGGTATTTGACGGCGCGAGTAAATCGAAAACGGAAATTCGACGAGACGAGGCGCGGAAGCGAGACGGTTGTCGAGTCTTGAGTCTTGAAGTGATCAGCTTCAAGGGAAATTTCTTCTTTATTATTATTAAATTATGTTGCGTGGAATATCGTCATAGGCGGTCTTTGGATGATTAGTTAGATTGATTTTTAGGAGGAAGAATAATGATAGAAATGGAGTTAGTTATTTGTTGTTAATTGTCAAATGCAAAGTTTGATTGATAGGTATTGTTGTCAGCGTGAGATAGTTTAGTTAAGAGATATGTTCAATTTATTTGAAGATGCGTTGAATAGAATTGTTATAATTTATTTCGTTGAAGGAAAAATTAATTTCGAAAGGGTTAGTGAGAAAAACAAGGGTGAAGAAAGATTGAAATATTCTTTTTTCAAAGGGAGAAGAAATATATATCAATGTTCTTCCTGTTTCGTTTCTTTCTGTTTTTATTTTTACAAAATTTCATTCAGTAGGAGGAAAATTTTGAATTTTGAAAACATCTCCTGACTCTAACAAAGTTCCATTTTTCCTTCTGAAAAAAGAAAAACTATCCATCGTAACATTATATTATAATATTAAAATATATTAAATATATATTAAAATATCATAGTAACAAAATTCCACTTTTTTTTATAAAAAGAAAAAAGAAAGAAACCAACAATCAAAAGAACTTCCTCCTCCAAAACTTCTTAATCCCAAAAATCTCTACAACCCTTGACTTTTCCTAAAGTGGGATCTCTTCTTACAACACCTTTTACTAAAATAATAACAAGCTCGTTCCACATAACCGTGTATTCACACAGTTTCGTTCATTAATTAGGTGGCGTCCTGATAAATCATAAGTTTCGTTCCATCTAGTTATTTTATGGGGAAGACTTAAACTTTCCACTAGGCTTGATGTTACACATTTCACGTTGCAGGGTGTTACGCGTACATCAAAGAACAATAGATCTAAGCTGTTTGATGTAATCACTAGGGATGGAATTATTGTGATAGGCACGAAAGTGTTTCGTTGCAATAAATATTGTGGCTCCTTTGTGAATTCTTTCATTGTTGAATATGCTAGGAATATTTTCTCTTAGGGAAATATAGTGTAGGATTTTATTAAATTACACGTGCATGTAGATCAGTCAAAGTAGATTTTCTTTTCTTTTTTGGCGATTACATCCAATTTGATTTTTCTTTTTAAATATTGATCGCAAATTTCCTTTTAGGATAATCACAGACGGAAATATTCTAAAATTTCCTTATATTTTTTTCAAAAATATTACCAATAACATCGAATTCATCCACACTTATTTTATTTCGATAGCTTTGATAAGCAGGAACGATATATCGTGAATAATAATCGTCGAAAAAGGTTGGAAATTTCGTTATCTCGTCTTGCAAAATATAGCATCACGGAGAAAAAAATATTCTGTATAAATTCTATTTCGATTTAACGTACAATCTTCGATTATTATTCGTTAACATCGCGTATGATAAACTTTATTCTTTACGATCTGACAATGAGATGCTCGTATTTTTTAGACTATGAAATTTCCAAGCAAAAATAGATTTGTTGATTTATGGGATGAATTTTAGGGACGAAAGATCGAATGTTGAGAATGTTATATGCTAGAATCAAGTGATTCTTTTTCTTTTTATATTAGAATTTTGGATTTTGGATTTTTAAAAATGGATCATTATAGATAAATTATTTACCATTGACGATCAGACAAAATTTTTATGATTATAATTGCTTGAAAGAATTAAGGTTGAATTATAATTTTAATTAATTATAATAATATCCCAAGTATAACAAACGGTAATAAAGATAATTTGAAAATACACGTGACGTATTTCGGAGTTGCATAAGACGTTATAAATAATATCGGAAAGGAGAGAAATTTAGGTAGTTTGAATATTAAAATCAGGTGCCTAATATATCTTAAGCAATTTCTAGTATTATTATTCTAATAGGTTCCGCGAAAGTGCTGAATCAACCCCCTCCCTCCCCTCCCCCTAGTTTCCTAACCAGTTTCTCACGTTGACGTTAATCGTCATTCGAAAATGCTTCCCAGACGCTATTATTGTCTACAGTCATCTGCATTAAATTGCATCCATCATTTTATCGATTACATTTATAACTCTTCTTATATATATTATCCCACTATCATTAGGATTGCTAATAATGGCAATTTGCATAATCACAGTCTATATAATAACTGTTGAACAATTTGATGGTTGGAGGAAAAGGAATTGAAACGTAATTGAGTAGCGATTAACGTCAATTGATATTATATATACAAGATATAATGGCGTAATATTTTCTTTAACGTGCACTTTATTGGCGAGTAAAAGAAGATAGTCATATTCAATAGAAATCTGACTTTTTATTTCATTAATTATCCTCTTAATATCTTGTGTCGGTAGTTTTTCCCCTCCTCCTCCCCTTTATTAAGGAATTGGATAGAAAAGTTCTAAAATTGTTTGTAATTTCATAAATTGTGGAAGCCACTTTCTGGGCATGGAGGATGCTGCAGGAAATTATTCAGAAATTCGCCAATTTAACCCTTGGTCGATTATTGAATGATACCCATCCTTTGGTCAGTTAGTGGCCACTAGCGGCCACTTTCTCCAAAATCATTTGTGGCTGCGGTGAACGTGTCTGGAATATCTCTTCAACTCGATACATAACGAATATATATACGTGTATATAACATGGATCCAATACGCAACTTTCTTTCTTTTTTTTTTTTTTTTTTACTTCCATTGTCAAGTGTAACAAAAATTAGAATATGGAAAACTTTTCACTGCAAAGAGAGAGAGAAATAGAAGAATTCTTTCTATTCAAGAAATCCGTATTTATGTTCGTATATTTTGACAGATATAGATTGCCTTACGTTCTCGATATACATACATATATATGTGTTATTGTTAGTTAGATTTTTGTCCCGTTCTATTCAACGAAGATACACATAGAGGTAAACTTATTTCCTCCCCCGCAAACTGAGGCAGACATAAATCCATTCCAACAGACTTTCGTAAAAAGTGGAAGAAGAACGAGCGGTTTCCGAGAAATTTTTACCATTCTCATTGCACCTACGATATATTTCAATATCATCTGTCCAATGAAATAATTCAATACGTAACAATCGTGATCGTCCTTTTTCGAAGAAACTATCCTGGATCGAACCATCCCCTTAAATCCCCGATTAATAATAATCATCCGGAAAGAGAGAGCCACCACCACCATCGTCATTGAATTATTTTATTTTATATTATATTATATTTCAATATCATCTGTCCAATAAAATAATTCAATACGTGATAACAATCGTGATCGTCCTTTTTCGAAGAAACTATCCTGGATCGAAGCATCCCCTTAAATCCCCGATTAATAATAATCATCCGTATCCGGAAAGAGAGAGCCACCACCACCATCGTCATTGAATTATTTTATTTTATATTATATTATATTTCAATATCATCTGTCTAATAAAATAATTCAATACGTAACAATTGTGATCATCCTTTTTCGAAGAAAAAGGATTCTGGATCGAACCATCCTCTTAAATCCCCGATTAATAATAATCATCCGTATCCGGAAAGAGAGAGCCACCACCACCATCGTCATTGAATTATTTTATTTTATATTATATTATATTTCAATATCATCTGTCCAATAAAATAATTCAATACGTGATAACAATCGTGATCGTCCTTTTTCGAAGAAACTATCCTGGATAGATCGAACCATTCCCTTAAATCCTCGATTAATAATAATCATCCGTATCCGGAAAGAGAGAGCCACCACCACCATCGTCATTGAATTATTTTAACCAGAGATTCCAACAACCTGTATCCAATAACCACGGGTTCGGTGTTCCGTTCGGGTGTGCGTCGACCAATTAATTCCGAGGTTGATCCTCCGGATCACCTCCTCGTGGCGAAAGCGGCTTATCGCCCGCCATTAACGCCCGCCGTTACCGACCTTTTGAAACAACGTTATAAACATCTGGCCGGCCTCTGGGTGAAAAGTCGGGGGAACGAGGGAGGAGGGAAGAGAGAGAGAGAGAGAGAAACGCGGATGCCAGATGTTATTATCCCGCGTCGTTGGTTAAAACGCCATTTTAATCGGCGGACTGAAAAAAAGGGGGAGGGGAGGGTGGTGGTAACGTCTCTTTCGGTGGATAATAGGATTTTTTTCTTTTTTTTTTTTGAACGAATGTTAGTACGAATGGTAGATGGTAGCTTTTCTTTCTGTATTTCTGGGAGGAGGTGTAAAAGATTCGATAAGGAAGACAGATCGATGTGAAATATTTCTTAGGCGTGTTCCATCCTCGACTTCGTTTTCTTTTAATTTGGAAAATTAAAAAGGACGATGGAGAGAGAGAGAGAGAGAGAGTTTTTGGAAATTTTGTATTATTGGAGGAGAGAAGATAAATGAAGATAGTGAAATTTAATTTAATAATTTAGATTACGATTAGAAATAGCGATCCTCCTCTTTTCTTTCGTTTTAACTATCGTTAATTTGGATTCATTTCGATCAACGAGAAATTAATACTTGTTTAGCTTATAGTTTAGCTTTAGATTAACGTGGCTTGTTAAATTATAGTATAACACTGAGGCGTGCACACGTTATTCATTGGATTTTTTCTCGTCTCTAAGTAACGGTGGCTCGATTTTCCTCGATGTTGTAGCTGATAGAGTCCGCGAAGCGAGGATTTTCAATTGCTCGAATCGCGTTTCGAATAAAACGACGAGAGAGAGAGAGAGAATATTAAAAAGAAAATATGGCGCGCCACGTCGAACGCAGCAATCGAGACTGCTTCCCTATGCACGATGCATTGCTGCTCGTCCATCGATGAACAATGTTGCGCGCCGAAACGGGTGTCTCAATGTTCAACGATGCGAATGAACGAAGTGAATGAAACGGAGAGGAATGTTTCTTGTTTTTAATTTTCTTGAACGAAGGATTTTATTTAGGAAATTTAAAAATAAGTAATAGTGATGTAATATTTAGAAACAATATAGAGAAGAAAAAGAAAATCGAAATACAAAATACATTTTGAATGGATTTTTATCAAATGAAGACAGATTGAAATTTATTTAGATAAGCAAAGAAATTATAGAATTTGATGAAAAGTTGAAGAACAAAGATTTCGATAAAAAAATTAAATTTCGTATCGCGCACATTTCAAATAATACGTTTAGCTTTGTTTTTATTTCATTTTATTTATTTAAAAATCCGATAACGCTGTCCATCGTTATTAATTCTGATTTTTGTCAATCGTTTACAGTCGTATGAAAATATCGGAAATAAACGTCGCAATGCGGTTGACATCTTTTTTCGAAATGTTCCACCCCAATAAGGATCTACGTATATTTTCGACTCTTCAAACGGATACTAGTAAAAAAAAAAAAAAAAAACAAATTGACAGAATTGATCCTGAACATATAATCCTAAAATCCGCAAACCCAGACACATTCCACGAGCAACCATCGTTCACAGCAACAACAACCACCTTGTCATTCTTTACTCTTCCTGATTAAATCGATGATTCCACCTCCCCCCCTCGATGAATTTACAACTCGATCTCGTCATAAAATCTCAAAAGAGACAAATTGCGAAATAAATGAATGAATGAATGATAAAATGGAAGAAAATACAGTGGGGGAGGGAAGGAGGAGGGGAGAGAAATGATATTCACGCGTGTTGTCGCAGAGCGCGACGTAAACGAGAGAGGCGTGTGTAATTTGGCTGAAAATGGATTTGCTTTTCATCGAAACGAGGTGGACGCGTTGTTGTCGGTCGCGTATCGCGTGTCATATGAACCGTGCAACGGGACGGGGAAAATAAAAAAAGGGAGGGGATGGAAGGAGAGAAAAAATCGCTGGAATTTACAATGATATTTGTTTTCTAACGTTTCGGACTCGATAATACGAAATGGACGAAAGACAACGTTTCGAAACTTTTCCATCCTTTAGAACAGAATCGTGATTCAGATATAGATATCTGAATTATATTGGTCAGTGACGTGTTTCTTTTAATTCCATTTGATTGTCAAAGTAATTTTTGCAGGATTTTTGATAATTTTTTTTATCATTATCGATAAAAGAAGTTAGATTATTAATTCCCATTTTGAAAAATAGATTCTAATCTACTTTTAATTTATTTGTTATAATATTGTAGATAAAAATTTGTTTGGTAGAGATTGATAAGATTGATTAGAACGTTATTAGGAAAAATCGTGTGTTATATTATATTACATATAATAAAAAAAAAGAATAGTTGAATAAAAAATAGAGTTTTATGATTTATCATATAACTGATTGTAAATTTGTTATAGAATCGATATTTAAATCAATATTATTAGTAATTTTTTGCTATTCCAAACCACGATCACAAAACCAGCATCAATTAATTTCCCCTAATCTCCTAATAAACAAGAAATTTCAAGTTTTCAATCCAAAGTGAAATTACCTTATCATCTATCTATCCTCGATATTCTAATCTCCATCCAACAAGCAAAAATTAATAGGCACTCTTCGTAATCCCTCGAACAAATCGATCGATCGACATCTTCCAATAATCACCCACATAGACTCGGTCACGAGAATGGGAAACAGCCAGGAGTCGAATCGCAACTGTCGACAATTTCACGCTTAATGATATGACAGTGGCGGAATGCGATTAACGGGTTTTGAAAACGCGCTCTTTTCGTGAAAATTGGCGACGTTGTGGCTTTGACAACCGCGTATAACGCGCTCTCGCCCTCCACACGAAAACCCTGCTAATTCCCGCGTTTTTTCTCCAACCGATGAAACCGCTACAAATATTCCCCTCCTCCTCCTCCACGCACATCCAGCTTTCTTTCTCTCTCTCCTTCTCCCCCCTCCCTTTTCGTCGTCCGTTTTTCACCCCCTACCTCCGCTTTTTTTCCGCAGAGGGTTTTCGCGATTGTTTTTCCTTTTTTTTTTTTTTTCTTTATTTCTTTTTCCCCTCCCTCTTCCGGCTTGGTTGTTGTGTTTCGCGTGCACGCGCGAGGACAATCGAAAAAACGCACGGAGAATTAATATTTCTCGTATCTGTATCGCGTTTTACAGGCTAAATCCAGCAGCGCGGAAACTAGTGGTGAAAACGATCCCTTTGGGCGCGATCGTTCTATCCACCCTCACACAGGCGTTAGGGTCAAGCAGTGTGTCTATTTGATCCTAGTTGTGTGGTATTAACCTGTTAAGGGGAGGATTTTTATTTAATCTCGTTTCTGGATCGAATGGAGTTTTCTTCTTTTTTTTTTTTTTGGAAAGAGAATTGAAATCGTATGGTTGCAGATATATGCATAATATTTATGTAAATTTATTATGCATTATATTTTATTTCTTTTGTGCATTTTCCGTAGATTTTCATGTAAATGATTAGTATTGAGGAAAATTATTTCTAACTTCGTTTCTAGTGTCAATTTTTTAGGAATACGATTCTTCTTCGTTATTCTTCTTAATTTTGTTTGTTTGATACATAATGCTCGAATTTTGAAACGACACATTGTTGTAGGAGATACATTTTTTTAAATATTTCTATGAAAAATGGAATTTTACGCGCCGAAGGGAAGGGGGAGGGGAAAAAAAAACTTTATCCTACAATCCGAATTTATGTTCCCCGAAGAAAGTAATCCTTTTTCCATTGTATCACTATTTTTAGCTTGTTCTAAGCTTAACGAAAGGGGGCATAAAAATCCAGATTATCTGAAAATATTTCCGAATCGATATTTTTTTATTTTCCAACTTAAACCATACCTTATAATTCTTCTCTCAAGAAAAATTTCCACCAGAAAGGAACGATACCTTTTTCCTCTCAAATATACTTTTAAAAAACGTAATTATCCTCCCTCCTTCCAAAAAGAAAAAATAATACCATTAAACAACTACACGATAACAATAATAAAGAAATAAGACGACAGAAAAATCCTTCGAAAATCGAAAAAACACCCTTCTCTTTCTACGCGCACACAAAAAAAGATAGAAATAGCGAGAGAGAGAGAGATAGGACGAGCGACGATGGTCGTTGGACGTAATCGCGTTTAAACGGCCGCGAATCGAGTTGCCCCTGCGTTACTCGTGGAACACGTGTTCCTCTGATTTCATCCGACGCGTTACCATCGCGTTCTCCACCCTCTACCCACGCCATCCTCCCGTTTATACACGCGTATATATAACACGCGTATATTTCGACGCGGAGATATACACAAACAAAGGCAGACAGAGAGAGAGAGAGAAAAGGTGAATCGCGCGCGTTTATATGTATATATAAACACGGCGGTGGGTATATACGGGGAATGTATATGGAACTGTGAAACGCGGCTCGACCGTCGTGGTGCGCGCACGCGGCAGACAGAGGATGGCCTGTTCTGGATCGGTGGATCGCCGCCACGGCAAAGGATACTCAATCGCGTTGCCGCTCCTCTTCCACCTCGACCACTCCCATCTGTTCGGGGCCTGCGTTGCTCTGCGCCCCCTCCTCGTCTCTCCCCATTCCGCTCCTTCGACGAAACGAAGCCGCCGTCGCCACGCATCGATGCGGACGCCGATTGTTGCGGAATCACCCCTTGGGTATCGATTTCCTTTTTTTTTTTTTTTTTTTTAGAGATGGAGTTTGGCATCCTCGAACGGGGGTTCGTTGTAAGTTGTTGTCGTTTCGGGACTTACTTTTTTTGTGAGAGGGAAGGGATTGGAGAATGTGGAGATTATAATTTTTGTATGAGAAATTGTGAGATTTTTTTTTTTTTTTAGAAATGGGGCGACGTGCGGTTTGTTGTGAAATTTTCGTGAAATATTGAGAATTGAGAATTAATTGGTTGGAGAATTGGAGGATTGAGGATTTTGTGAATGAATTTTAAAAGGAGGATTTGATTGAGCGTGATTGATTGGATGAAATTTGAATGTTGTCGATTTTGAATCTTTTTTTTTTTAATTTTGATCGGTAATTTCTCGACGTTCGATTTTATCCAAAGAATATATTTCGTGTTATATATTTTCATTAAAACGTATAATCGAAAGAAAGGTAGTTTAGGATAGGAGGTTTCGATTTTCTTACGAATATTTTTTCGGAGAAAAGCAAAATTGATTTATCGCGCGGCCGCGTCTGTATTTAAACAAAAATTTGTTTCCGTGCTCGAAGTCTGGCCAGCCATTAGTTCTTTATTTAAAAATATGTCGATGTTCCGTTGCGATTCGAATGAAATATTATCAGCGAAATACTCGATGTTGCGTCTATTTATTTCTGTTCCAGTTTGAAAATACGATGAGGCACACGATACACGTACAATATGATGATTGATCGTTGGAATGTAGTTGAAGTATTTATATCGTGGAAATTTTTCCCCCTTTCGAATTCCCTTCCCAAAAATATTCCATAAATTCATTCCATATTGAATTAATTTGCGAAAAAAAAAAGAAGGAATTGGCAATAAATTTTTACGTATAATAAAATTTCATATTAAACAGTCATCGATATTATAAAGTATCATTTGCAACATCATGTATTCCCAATTAAAAATAGAAATCTGAAATTGATCCCCGTGATAAACGCGTATCCCAAAAATCTAATTTTACACCCTTTTTAATAAAAAAAAACAGAATTATTAAACGAAAAATTCAATTCGATAATTAAAAATAATTTCATTCTAAATATTTTCATATCCCGTGTCATATTTTTCCACTTTTTATCACAATCGTTTCTATCATTTCAATTTCACTCTACATTTTTTCCACGATTAAAAATATATATGTGTACATTTCGAAATATAAATACTTCTTCTCTCTTTCAAATATCGTTGTCTATTTACATTCACATTTTCTCCACTCTGACACGTCGAACGTTTCACAAGTTCTCTCCACTTTGTAATCTTCCTTTGTACTCGATCCATTTTACGAAGGATTGGTAAATCGTTTTACACCTTCTTCGATCCATTATACACCATTTGAAACGTTCTTCGCATTAATTAATCGAAGAACCGAATATGTTATCGCGCTTTCACCGCCAAATCGATTCGAATGAATTCGTCCTCGAACGAATTTCGTGCGAACGCTCGAATCTCGGCCAATGTCAAGCTCCTCCGTGCTTTCTCCTCCTCCATACTTGCTGAAATATTCGAGAATGAGAATTTCTTATCGAGGTCGTTTCCTCCTCTTTTCACCCATAAATCTTCCCAGTCGTTGACAGATCGGTTGTTTTTGAAAGATCCTCTTTGTACATCGATCCTCCTCTCCGTTTAGCTATTTCTTTTGTATAATTAATCGATTGGCTAGCTGGAAAATTTTAAATCAGTCGTGGATATTTTCATTCGATAGAGAATAGGAATTGTGACAATTTGTTTGAAAAGAATATTTTAAATTTTTTCTCCTTCGATTTTTAAAATGGAGATTAATCGAAGAAAATATTTCCATATCGAAATTCATGATCATTTATCAAATTGCAAATAAAAAAAAGTCAGTAGGATATAATTATATTCGAATAATATTTTAGAAAGAAAATTTGATTATTGTTTCGATCAAATCTAATCCAGCTTACAATTTCGTGAATATTGGCGTTAAGTTTCGTTCGATTTTTCTCGACCCTTCCAAAGACGTTTTCTTTCTTTTCCTCGTAAATCTTTTAACGACGCACCAAATCAAATTCAACGATCGTAGAACTTTCGAGTTGTAAATCATTGACACGGGGACACGGGGGACTCCGATGCCTGGTTTCAGCCAGAGATTCACTTCCGGCGCGGGCATCGAAATCTCCATATCGAGGACGAGTTTATCTTTCGAAACTATCGTTAAGTTATCGCAACTTTCCACGGTGATTTCACTAATTGCTGTTTGCGGATCCAATCTTTCTGTGAAATTATTTGCAATAAAAAAAAAAAAGAGAGAAAAATTCTTAAATCCTATTATTCTTAATCCTTTGTCGATGGAGAAATATTAATAAAAATTGTTTCGTCGAAATACAGTTTCGTATTAAAAATTAATATTTCAAAATTTTATTAAATCTCTTTGATTTTTTTTTTCTATATTGTCTCCGCAAACAAACAAATAAACGTATAATTTCTCTTCGAAGTAAAATTCGAAAAATGAATTTAAACGATGATAAAAATATCGTCAAACGGAAAGAGCGGATTCATAACACTTGTTTTTCACGATTCACGCGTGAAAGTCACAACGAAGTCCATTTTAATTTCGGATAGAGATAATAAAAATCGGGAGGTAATAAAAAATCGTTCGAGGGACCAATTTATTTTATCTTATTTCGTGGACTAAAATCACGAGGAGAAATCAACACTCTGTCGTTACATTCTCAACTACTACAATATAATTGATCATTAATTAGTCGAAAGAAATATTTTTTAATACCTGTTCTCTTTCTTTTCCATAATAAATACACGTTTTTAGAATTTTAATTTCAATTAGTAGAATCTTTTTATTTTTTTTCAATCTGTGAAAGTAGATACATTTATTCATTCTACAC
Organism: Apis mellifera; assembly: GCF_003254395.2. Taxonomy (NCBI): domain Eukaryota; kingdom Metazoa; phylum Arthropoda; class Insecta; order Hymenoptera; family Apidae; genus Apis; species Apis mellifera. The sequence continues at coordinate 5,673,079 of NC_037646.1, forward strand.
AAAGATTAATGATCAATTAGTTGAAATGTAATACGGATAAACGATGGTATAATTCTCAAACTCAAACTCAAAATTCTCAAACTTCCTTTCATTATTAATAGTCTCTTCATTCTTTCCATAAATCTCCATAAATTCTCAAACTCAAACTCAAAATTCTCAAACTTCCTTTCATTATTAATAGTCTCTTCATTCTTTCCATAAATCTCCATAAATTCTCAAACTCAAACTCAAAATTCTCAAACTTCCTTTCATTATTAATAGTCTCTTCATTCTTTCCACAAATCTGATATTAATTAATTCTTTTTCAATTAAAGAATTCCTCGCGGAAGGATACCTAAAATTCCAAATTTGGAAACCTCTCCCTCCTGCACAGAATCGACCAAATCCCTTCCACTTCCGGAAAGCAAGGAAGAGCATGGAGAAAATTTCGCCAAACCCCGTCCCATCCCCGCATCGTCTGTGGCCCGAGGCTCTGTCGCGTCATTGGTCGTCGAAAATTAACATGCGAGCGATCAGGAAATACACACCGTGCACCGGTGAAATATCGGGCGAATTAAAAAACGGAGGGAAATGAGCGAGAGAAATAGGAGGGAGAGGAGAGGGAGAGCATCCACGCTTGATGGAAGGGGAGTTGGAAATATAAAAAAGGAGGGAAAGGAAAATGGGTGGAAAAAAATAGATATCGAAGGGGAGGCGACTCTCCTCTCACCCTGCCACTACTCTTTCGTTATTATATATTTATATAAATGTTTCTTCTTGTAGGATTCGCGCCACCCCTTCGTAGTTCGCTCGAAATCGCGCCTTTCCGTGCAACAATTGGTTGCATCGAGGATCGAGATGAGCAAATTGGGAAACCGGAGGGAAAACGTTTAGGCTGATCGAGTTTACTTTTGAGGGTGTCTCAGGGGTTGAAGATTCTCTCTCTCTGCGTGCAACAGAGTCGTTTTGAATTTCTGAAGGGGTGAAGAATGAATGGATTTTCCTTGATTTACATTATTTGCTTTGGGTGTTGCATTATGCTCAGTAAGTTTTCTTTTTTGTTTAATTAGTAATAGGATACGTAGGTAAAATCAATAAATTGAAAATTATAGCATTATTTGCTTTTAGATTTATTCGATGGGTAGATAATTTGGATTATAAAAAGGTTTTTTAATTTTCTTCGAAAATTTAATATATCAAGGGGTTAAGTAAAAATTCTTCACTATATATCATCAACATTTGGATGATAATTTTTTATATTATTTAATAATAATCAATTAAAGTTTGAACTTACACTTTGAATTGATATTCCATATATTTGTTGTTTTCAAGTGTAATTTCTTATTTTAATTTCCAATCTTGGGTCGAAATGAGTGGATGGATAATACCATCGAAAAAGAGTTATAGTTATAGATCGTTAACGATCACTTTTACCGATCTATTGACGTCTATGAAACCTCGCCACTATTAATCGTGGAGATCTGTCATTCGTGATGAATTAGCCTCCGAGTAAGCCGAGTATTAATTCGTGCGTTTCCTCGTTACGAAATCGTACGAGAACGGTTTTTTTCGTTTTTCGTTTCTCTCCGCCTCCATTCCAGACTTTCACCAACCCGTAATCATCCCTGCACGAATAAACTTTTCGTTATTTAGTCGACAAGGAAAACCCCCCCGTCTATCTATCTCCCGTTGCCATTATCTCCGTTTTCCCTTACGTCATGTTTGATCGCTTTGTTACAGTCAAAACAAACGTATTTTCTTTCCACGTTTTTATATCCCTTTATATTCGTTCGTGTTTTTTCTTTTTTTCTTTTTTTTTTTTTAATTTTTTTCAATCTTTATGGTTTGACATTTAATAAAAAAAGCTAATTTACGTATGGAAATTTCATCGTGGGTTAAGTTCAAAGAATAATAACATCATAGTTTAAATAGTAATGATTATAAATTTTCTTTTGAGAGGAAAGATTTATAATCAATTATTTCATAATTTGTATATATATTGTGAAATTCTTAGTAAAATTGCGTGTCGTATGCAAGAATTTTTTAATATATTTCCCCCCCAAGTCTAATACGATAATAGAATTTTATAATAAGGAGAGGGAAAGAATAATTAATTTTACTTTGATTCATATTTTTAAAAGTCAACTTTTAAAATTTCTCGTTGAAATTCTAAAAATAGATATTGCGAAACTCGAAAGTTCATCCTCCATCCTTTTTTATATCCTTTATTTATCCAATCTTCAAAATTTACAAAATCATTCACGCTCACCACAATTGATACAAACTCGATAAACCCATAATACATAAATCCCTGATACGACATTTTCACGACATTTTTTTCTCTTCTTCTTCTCAAAGATCCTCCTTTCAAAGGGAGAAAATTCTGGAAAATTCTTCTCCTCGTTCGATCCCTCCCACGAAATCGAAACACTCGTTATTTCCTCGCGAAAAAAAAAAAAGAACAAGAATCCCTTTAAACGAAATTCCTTTATTCGAAACTACCATCCAACTCCAAAAAAAAATCCCTGCAAAATTTTTACCCACGATTTCTCCACCTGCAGCAGAAAAATATCTACATCCCAATCAACAAACGCGGAACAACACCCAACGTGTATATTTATTCATTCACGATGACCGGGTGGAGGATCTGGTGAAAAATGATGAAGGCCAGGCACGCTGTCGCTGCACGCCGCCACCCAGCCTGGGGACAGCAGGAGGAGAGCGCGTGGTAAACGAAGATAGAATATGCATATACATAGCCCTCCCTCCCTCCCCCCTCCCCTCTCACCTCACCAGCCCAACGAATTATTTTCGTTCGCATAAACAAAGTCACGACTTGAAAGGGGAGTTTAAATTGTTCGCTAGTTTTACGTGCCCGCGGCTCTCTCTCTCTCTCTCCCTCCCCACCAACCCTCCATCTTCCTCGCTCCGCCCTCCTCGCCCGTCTATCCACCCTCCCCTCCTCTCTCTCTCTCTCTCTCTCTCTCTCTCCCTCTCGTCGCGAGACATCCCTGGTGCTGTTGCCGCTGTCCATCAGGAAAGATCCCGGGATGCGAGCCTGCGCTTGAAACCCATTGATTAACCGTTGTCTGCTGCATGTTGCGAGAGCGCTCGTAGCGTGGAAGAGTAACGTGGAAGGAGGGGGAGAGGAGAGAGAGAGAAAGAGAGAGAGAGTATGGATCGAGGGGGTTGGAAAATGGAGGAGGGAAGGATGGTGGAGTTAGCGCCGGGAGGAGAGGAAGATAGGAAGGGGGAGGGAGAAGAGATGGTGGTGGCCACGAGCAACGTTTATGAAAACTTTCTGCATCGACTGCACCGCGGCCACGAATAAAATAACGCCGTGGATTATTCCAACCCCCCCATGCCACTTCCCTCCGAGCCAGAGTCAGCCTATTGACCACCATCTTCGTATATCGCGTTTCGACTTTGCTTTTAGGAGATAGGGTAGAGTGTGATAAGGTACTTTTTTGAATATTTTGTTTGCTTTTAAGTTTTTAGGCTTCTTCTTGCATCGTGTGACGATTCAGAGAGGAGAGGGATGTATTTGAAAATTGGTGGATGATTCGAAGAGGAGAAGGTATTTAGGGTTCTTTTTTAATTTTGTTTGCTTTTAAGTTTGTAGGCTTCTTCTTGCATCGTGTGACGATTCAGAGAGAAGAGGGATGTATTTGAAAATTGGTGGATGATTCGAAGAGGAGAAGGTATTTGTATTTAGGATTCTTTTTGAATTTTGTTTGCTTTTAAGTTTTTAGGCTTCTTCTTGCATTGTGTGACGATTCAGAGAGGAGAGGGATATATTTGAGAATTATGAAAAGACGATTTTTAAGGAAAGAGTTGATAGATGATTCGAAGAGGAGAAGGTATTTGTATTTAGGGTTCTTTTTGAATTTTGTTTGCTTTTAAGTTTTTAGGCTTCTTCTTGCATCGTATGACAATTCAGAAAAGAGAGGGATATATTTGAGAATTATGAGAGGAGGATTTTTAGTAAGGTGGATGATTCGAAGAGAAGAAGGTATTTGTATTTAGAGAGGAGAGGGATATATTTGAGAATTATGAGAGGACGATTTTTAAGGAAAGAGTTGGTGGATGATTAGAAGAGGAAAAGGTATTTGTATTTAGGGTTCTTTTTTGAATTTTGTTTGCTTTTAAGTTTTTAGGCTTCTTCTTGCATCGTGTGACAATTCAGAGAGGAAAGGAGAGGGATATATTTGAGAATTATGAGAGGAGGATTTTTAGTAAGGAATTGGTGGTGGATGATTCGAAGAGGAGAAGGTATTTGTATTTAGGGTTCTTTTTGAATTTTGTTTGCTTTTAGGCTTCTTCTTGCATCGTGTGATTCAGAGGATATATTTTAGAATTATGAAAGGAGGATTTTTAGTAAGGAGTTGGTGGATGATTCGAAGAGGAGAAGGTATTTGTATTTAGGGTTCTTTTTGAATTTTGTTTGCTTTTAGGCTTCTTCTTGCATCGTGTGATTCAGAGAGGATATATTTTAGAATTATGAAAGGAGGATTTTTAGTAAGGAGTTGGTGGATGATTCGAAGAGGAGAAGGTATTTGTATTTAAGGTTTTTGAATTTTGTTTGCTTTTAAGTTTTTAGACTTCTTCTTGCATCGTGTAACGATTCAGAGAGGAAAGGAGAGGGATATATTTGAGAATTATGAGAGGAGGATTTTTAATAAGGAGTTGATGGATGATTTGAAGAAAAGAAGGTATTTATAGTATTGTTCAGATGTTGATTACGTAAAATAATTGGATATATATATATATATATTCTGTCCAGTTTATAAATTTTGTCAAATGGTGTTCAATTTCAGAGATTAAAAATCTCTGTGTAAAAGAAGTTATAGGGGAAAAAATACAAGTGAAAATAAATGATTGCTTGGCGTAGATACGCTTGAAGAAGTTGACATTAAAGGTGCAATATATTTCGAGTTTATTACTGTATGAGAGATCAGTGACTGTTTAATGTGTCTTGGAGTAACGGTTGTTAGAACTCGTCGTCTCTCGAAGACGAGTCTTGAATATCGCGTGGAGAAAAGTGGATCTGACGAGTTGAAGCGGCTTGATTGTAATGATCATTCTATTAACGACCAGTTCTGTAGCTACCGGTGATGTATCCAGAAAGAAATTGAACCAAGTTTTTTTGTACACCGACTCGTGATAATATTCTGTCTCTCCGTTCCTTTATAGAGAAACGTATTCTAGGCTAGGTTTTTTTAATGGAAATTGTGTTTAAAGAAATAGAATGATGGTACGTTATTTGAAATTTACTTTTTCTCTCTCTTTCTCTCTTTATCGTGGATTTTTAAATAGAATACTGAAATTTTATCGAAATATTCCGATATTTAAATTGTAGATTATTTGCTATTCGTGTTTATCGAGGATTTGAATATTGTACTGAATGTAAAATAGAATTGAGGAAAAACTGGAATTGATTCATTTTTTCTTTTTTTTTTTTTTTTTCATTCGAACATGAATATTCAAGTTTCAAAAACTGCTAGATCAATAAGATAAACGCTAAGATACTATTTAAAAAAGAAAAAAAGCGTATTGATGCGTGTTTGAAAAATTTATTGATATTGGGTAAGAAGAAAGTTTTTTTCTTTCGCCGAGAATAATGTCTTGAGAATGTAAATCTTTACTATCCGTAAGAAGGGATCGAAATGTTCGGAGGAAATTAATTAAACTGAAGAAAAAGAACAAAGTTGGGGAAATTAAGTAGAAACTGGTGAGGAGAAAGAAACTCGGTTCGATCGGATCCTCGATGAATTCATTTCACTCGAAATTCACCGTTTTTTATTGAAACATCTCGATTACTTTTGTATCGTGTTTAATCAACAATTATCCGACACAGAAATATATATTCGTAATTGCAAAAAAAAAAAAAGAAAAAACTTGGCCCCTTACTTAATTCTGCAAAAATTATTGCATGCATTATATATCTTTCAAACAAATTCTATTCTTTTTCGATTTCAATTCATCATTTCCAAAAGCCACTATACTCGATAGAAAGAAAAACTTGGCCCCTTACTTAATTCTGCAAAAATTACTGCATGCATTATATATCTTTCAAACAAATTCTCTTCTTTTTCGATACGAAAGAAAATTCAATTCCAATTCATCATTTCCAAAAGCCACTATACTCGATAGAAAGAAAAACTTGGCCCTTTATTTAATTCTGCATGCATTATATATTTTTCAAACAAATTCTATTCTTTTTCGATACGAAAGAAATTTCATTGGGTCCAATTCATCATTTCCAAAAGCCACTATACTCGATAGAAAGAAAAACTTGGCCCCTTATTTAATTCTACAAAAATTACTGCATTATATATTTTTCAAACAAATTCTATTCTTTTTCATAGATACAAAATAAATTTCATTGGATCCAATTCATCATTTCCAAAAGCCTACTACTCGATCAAAATTTCAAAAATAAATATTTGAAAATTCATCGTTTTCACGGATTCGATACCTGCAACGCCAACTACACGGTGCAAAAGAAAACCTAGCGGGCCCAATTCCCCCTCTCCTCCTCTCATCGTTCACTCAACTGCTCACTAGCGCCACCACGATCGCTCGTTCCGAGTATACGATCGGTAAGAAAGTCAGTAGATCGTCTCGTGAAAGTTAAGACCTGCGTCGCAGCCTGTCGGTCTCACCGCCAACTAAACAGAATTACTTTCGAACTCTCTCCCTTTCTCTCTTTCTCTTTCTCTCTTTTTCAGACACACACATACACACAAACCGATAAAACAGGCCCTCTCGTTCGCCGCCAGAACCTAAAAACTTTCCACGCTCGTAAATGAGCCCCGGCCTGTCGGAGCCACCGAGTTTTATGGGCCATTTGCATCCGGCTTTAAAAGTGCCGCGAGTCCTGCAATTAAAGGCGCTTGCATCCTGGATCCTTCCGCGCTCGTCCTCCCTCGGCCCTCAGCTTTTTTTGACGCCATTCGATGCTTCCCAACAATTTCAGACTTTACGCTCCTCTCCCCTCCCCAATTTCAGCTCTTACGCTCTCCAAGGTGGAAGGGCGAAACGACTCTGGGGGGACGATAGATAGGGTTGTTCTTCCTCGTATCGAATTGATTGCCTTGGTTTTGATTGGCAATTTTGAATGGTGGATACTGGAAGAGTTGTTATCGAAACGAATCTGTGATTCGAAGAAAGGATAAAATTTTTCCTTTTTTTTAGTGATAAAATTAGAAACGGAAGAGAAAGGAAAAATAGATTTGATAGATTATTTTAAATAATTCGTCGAACGAGTAATCAAGAAAGAAGAAAGAAAGAAAGAAAAAAATTCGCGATTTTCTTTTTCGTGATCTTCTTCCTTGACCAAATCTCGACGCATCCGGAAGCGTGACGGGGAAAGGATGGTGGCAGGAAGGTAAAAATGCGAGGCGAGATTGGATTCTTGAAAGTGGCTCGTGCAAGCCCCATCTGATTACCAGTTTCGTTGATGGATTCTTAGGCCAACCCTCTCTGGTCCACCACCGCATTCAGCCCGCGACAATCGTCCTTCCACGCCCCCGTTTTACGATATCATTTTGGATAAACGATCCTCTGGCGTTTGTGCGCTCATAACACCAGCCAGATCGGTTAGTTTTGTGGACCGATCGCGGTTTATGCACCTGGGGCTATCCAGACTAACTATTAGATATATTTCTTAGTAAGATATTGAAAAATAGAACAAGAATATATATATATATATATATATATATTTAACGAGGATTAATTGGAAGTAATTTATTTGAAATTTGATCGTGAGGATGAATGAGAAGAATAGATGATTCTTTTGAGAATCTTTTCTTTCAAAGGGATAATATAATTAAATGATAAATATATATAATTAAATTCAATAAGGAATTTTCTCGATGGAACTAGATTGAGAGGTGGGGAAAATAAGAGTAGCAAAGATGATTGTGATATAGTACAACAATAATTAATAAAATAGAGAAAAGGAGAGATCGATTGTTGTTTCACGATCGACAAAATCCTCGAAAATGCAAACAGTCGATTTTATTTCGATGCTCGGTTCAACGCAGGAAATATTTATCTGGATGGTAATAAATAATATGTGTGTACGAATAATAATAATATTGGCGAGTTTTCGAAATCGGTATAATTTGAACTACTAAATATTTGTATTTTAATTAGCAGGTCTGGATCGATGAAAGCGGATGTCAAAGTAAGAAAATTGTTAAAAAGAAGAGGGGAGAGGGAGAATAGAGTATATTTACAGCTCTCGAATTGTCAAATGAACAAATTTTGCAGATCGTGGAATAATTCTGGGCGCGTTCCATGCATCATTTAAATGGTTGGAAAGAGCTTAAGAAGCTCTTCTTTTTCTTCAAATAAACAATACTTTATTTGATGGACCAATAGTTTCATGGATCTTGCGCGGATATATAATTTTGGTATGTTAAATTATTATTGGATCTCGTTTTTCTGTGTTAAGGAGAATTAATTCTGGGATGATGAAAGAAAGAGTTGTGCAATTTTTCAAGCACTTTCAAAAGTGATGATCACAAAATTACATTGTTAAGTTTTCGATGGGTAATAATTTATTAGATAATTATTAGAATGAAAGTAAATTTGTTATCGTTTATCGATCGCGCGTCTATTAAAAATTCCTGTGTAAAATATTTTTTTTCTTTTTTTTTTACGAGGTATAATTGAAAAGTGTAATTAAAAAGTGGAAGAAACGAAACGCTTTTGCGATTCAACTTTCACACGTATATACAACACGTTCATCGCACGTGTAAAACTCTGAAAATTTTTTAATCCCAAACCTGTTCAAATGAAACTTGTTCAAAGCTGCAAAAAAAAAAAAAAAAAAAAAAAAGAAAAAAAGAAAAAAAAAGTTGCTTCCGCCATACCGTATTTTGATACATCCCACTCCTATAAAGTTAATCATCAGAAAGAGTTTTAAATTGCATTACTCGAGCTACTAGGAAATTGTGTGTACGTGAAATACATATATATATATATTTTATTACTAAATCTCCATCAATTATCTCGTCCTTTAAATCGAGGATTAATTAAAAACATACACGAAATCTCTCCCCCATCCCTTCGTCTCTTATTCTTCTTATTTTATTTTATTTTCTTTTCTTCTCCTTTTTTTTTAAATCCTTTGTCTCTCCAAAGAGACGTAGATATTCCTAGATCTATCTTTTGTATCGAAAGACGATCGAGGAAGATAAATCCAACCCATCCAGGAGAAGACAGATTTCACGAAAGCTTAATGGAAGTTCGTTATTTATTTTTTTTTTCCTTTCTTTCTTTTCTTTTCTTTTCTTTTTTTTTTCCAGGTTGGCGCGTGCCAACCGAGTGAATCGTGCAATTTTCAACAAAAGCAACTTTTAATTATTCAGCAATTTTCTTCGTTAACCGTTCCTCATTAGCGAATGGCTACTAAAGGGCGCTCTCCATCCCCTCCCCTCCTCCCTGTCTCTTTCTCTCTCTCTCTCATTAAAGATACATTCCATCGGGAACTTTTGAAACTAATTCACTTTAATTTCGCGCAAGGTTCATCGTCCCGTTATATTAAACTCTCGAGCTACGAAATGGCAGATGATTGGCAGAATTGTTTGTGAATATATATATATATATATATCGATGCGAGACGAGATTTTCGGCATTTCCTTTGTTGGCGATTTGTCGGAAAAGAATTTTTAAATAAATGAATATCTTTTGGATTTCAGTTTTTCTTTTATCATTTATACATAGAATGGAAAGGAGAAAAATTGATTGTGATATTTTGTATTATTGTTAAGAATAATTATTTATTCTAGGATTTTTATTTTGAAAATTCCAAAGGACAGGGATAAGTAAAATTAAAATTCCTTACAGATGGAAAATATTTGGTTAATGTTATCAGAAAGCTAGTTTTCTTTATTTGTCGTCGTGATAAGAGGATAAAAGAAAGAACGCGTTTTCTCATGAAAATAAAAGCTCGATGAGTTAATCATACGCCATTTACGATTGTCTCCATTTGTGACGAATAAGGGCACGTATCTTAATCAGAATTGTCTAATTTGGTAGAATGTGTATCTTCGTAATTCGTGTCAATTTTTTTCCCCTTCCTTTCCTGACATCCGACTCCTCCCTTGCTTTATAAGTTATATTAACCGATAAATTATTTAATTATTTATCAAATGTTATACCTTCGTCCAAGGTTTAAATCAACGCTTGGCCAATAATGAGGAATGGTTATTCATAAAAATTTTGATGAAATTTTGAAATAGAATTCTTTATTAAATTTAATAAACGATCTCGATTCAATGTTTCTACTTTTAATGCTCAAACGTTGCTCACCATATTTCTTCTAGAATTATTTCTTTTTATAATCGTTTTATTTGTCCCTCGCACGGCTATTTATCATTTTGGCATAAATTTTATACACGCAAAAAATAGATTAATAGATTAATTTAATTCGTGAAAGATATATTAAAAAAAAAAAAAAAAGGAAGAAAAAATTATAAATTGATAATTTCACGATCCATTTCCATAATGCACCGATTTTATCGAAAGATAAATTCGATTTAAGCAATAACGTCATAATGTGTTTTATGCTTTTAATTTTATACTTGTTTTTTTTCTCTCTCTCTCCCCCTCCCGCGAAGAAAAATTTCCAAACCGATGATATATTTTATTCGATCATGTTTTTCATTCAAGTATCAAGTTCGTAGAAAATATTCATTCTTCTCTATTACGAATTTCGATACTTGCTCGAAGAAAGAGCACACGTTATAATGAATTTAACTCGGGCTAATCGGTGCATTGTCAAGTTATTTCTTTCTTTGCCCGTCCGTGTTTGTGGCAAAATCGATTTCGATTCAAATTGTTGTTGTTTCAAACTTGATGACACGTTTCAAAGAAAAATATAACAATGGAATTAAACAAGGGAACGGAAAAAACAACAAGTTATTTTGTTTTTCTTTTTTTTTTTCTCCTCCCAACGCAGCAGGATCAATTTCTTCTCAAATAACAATTACTTTGTCACCCTAACAATACCTTTTCAAAAATCGATTTCGAAAAATATAACGACGAATCTTTTTTCTTTTCCTTTTCTAAAAATAATATTAACAAATTAAATCTACTCTTACGATTTCCTTACGAAATTACTCTTTTCAAAATTTAAATTTAAATCATTCGAACTCGAAGAGAAAGAAGAAAAGATCGATCATCGTTCTCATCATTCGTCGTCTCATTCTGTTCAAATACACTCGAATTACACGTGGAATCTATCGATCGAGGAAAAGATCGAGGAAGAAAGGGAAGGAAAGAGTAGTCAGAGCGGAAGCTGGTGGTCAAGAGTGGAACGCTTTCGAAGAATCGATATCCGCTAATAGAATTGTGCGCGTATATCGAACGAAATACGACAGCGGCAGGTTTGTGCCGGCAATTAGTAATGACGTGTCGTTCGATGTGCATGTACATTGTGTGTTTCACGGTTTGTCGCCTGAAAACGATTTAGCCAATTTCACGTTTTATCGATTTTCCTTGTAGATACATTTAACTTTATATTATTCGTTGATGAAAGGTGAAATACGGATACGCGTTAATAAAAAACATACTCGAATTAAAAAATTTTTTAAACCAGTTATACGTAAAAATCAAACGAACGATTTAATCGAGAAAATTCTTCGTTTCGTGATCAATTATTTTTTCTTCTTCCATCCTTTACAAGAACGATTTTTAACAACTCAAAATCCTTTCCAGTTTGTCCCTGGCTATCGAGGATCGAGCCAATTTCCTATCCTGCTTCCCCCAAATCGTAGGAAACGGAAAACCACCCTCTTTGACCGTTTCACCGCCCTCTCCTGTTGTCCAATCGCGATGAGGGGGGGCAGAGTAGTAGCAGGTGGTCAGAGTTTGTTTGTTTGCCGCGACAATTTCCCAAGCTCGCTCTCTCTCTCCATTATCGTTCGTATAATCGCGATTCCACGTGTAATCGCACGTATGACTGTTGGTCGATTGGGGTCCATTCGAAGCGAAAGCGTTCAGCCGCTTGGGGCGGCCGATGATTGCTCGCGCGCTATTGTAAGACAGCCAGGCCGATGATACCCTGTTTCGGATAATCGAACAGGGTTCAAACGGGTTCTTTCGCGCGATGTTTATTATCGGTGATTAACGGGGCCAAGTTTTCCAGGCCAACCCTTTCGTCGAATTATCCTGGAATTGCAATTGAATCGTTTATTTATTGACAAACGATAGAATCGTGGAAGAGGATTTTAGGTGATAATTTTTAAGTAAGTGGAGTAGTAGGAGGATCTTCGTTTAGAAATTTAGGAGAGTGATTGACTTAGTAGTTTAGTTGATAATTGAACGAATGTTTATTCAAAATTGTTTTTTTTTTGCGTGTGAAAATAGATTAATGGAAAGATCGATTCGATCATTTTTGTGGACTCTTCTCAAAAGAAATATTTTTATCAAATTATTCTTTTTTAAAAAAAAAAGGAACCTGTCTCATTTTCGTAACAAGATTCTTCATAGAATAGCACGTATCTCGATTTCAAATCGATTTCGATTCATGTTCGATAAAAATCAATTTTATTTTTCACGACCATTGTTCCCTGAATGCGATCTCATCAACGATTAAAGAAAGGGAAGAAAAATCGTGGCGAATGTCTCCTCCTTTGGACTTCTCTCTTTTTATCTCGGCAGATGCTCATCAGAGTTTTTCTTTCTTTTCATTTCTCTCTCTTTCTTCATTGTTTATACCTACCTGAATCGAGACTGTTTTTCTTTTTTTATTATTATTATTATTTCGTTCGAGAGATTATTTTAGCTCTCGAGCGTTTCCAATTGATATTTCCAATGGTTTTTCACGGGGGAAAAGGGGAGATATGTCATCGTATTATATATTTTTCTCAAATGGAGAAAATATTTCTCGATGGGTCGAAAAAAAAGCATTCTTCTCACTGACGAAAACTCGTAAATCTTTTAAATCGAATATAGGTTTCCAAATTTATCACAATTGTTTCAACATTGTTTTTAATACATTTAAATATTATTTCTTCCTTCGTTTATTATTATTTCTTTAACTTATATACATAAGTTTTCTCTTTTAACACGAGATTCATATAATACTATAGAATTATTCAGGGACAAATCGCGCTCGCTAACTTAAGATTACGCTGATGAATTTGCTATAATCCTATCATCCTAATATCCTGTGAATAGGATCAATAGAATGAAAAGTAGACAGACACCTGTATGTGTGTGGTTTTTCTTTACAGAAAAATTCGTGGCACTTGAACCGTCGATAAATCTATTACAATTTTTTTCTTCTTTTTTTTTCCTTTTTTCTTCTTATCTTATCCTTATCGTTCCTATATTAATTCTCTATATTATCTCTACGCATTCGTCTCTCATTCATTCATACATATACATATATGTATATAAAAAGATAAATACAATAATCTTCGCAAAACAACTTAGCTTGAAATAGAAACAGATAGACTCGATGCTTGTTGAAGTTAATATCTTAGTAAATCTTAGAATTTTATTTATACTTTTTCAAATCTCAACCGACAAATACATACCATACATCGAAGATTACCATTGCAAAAGGTTAGAGTGAAGACTGAAGATGAAGATGACACGCAAAGTCTCATGAGAAGTCAAGCTTATTTAAAACCCGGTACGTAGATTTCATCGATATATAATCTTACGCTTTCCACTAATCCAATCCCATTCCAGTGTCTCCCTGCCCATCTTTTCGAGAGAAACTCGTGGAAGAATCCCTCTCCACGCACACCCTCATTTCCGCCTGACGAAGATGTTCTCCAACAGCTCCTTGGTGATGAGCCGGTGGGGCCTGGTCGGGCTCTCCGTGGGCCTTCCGTACAATCTGCTGTTGATGGCGTACAGTTTAGGGCTCAGCTCGCACCTGACGTTGAACCACCAATCGCACACGAACACCGCCTGGCTGAATTGCGTCCCGTTCGGGCACAGGAACGTTGCCTGGCGTCCGTCTATGTCGCAGTAATGCCACGCCTGGCATCTCGTCTCCACGTCCGCGAAGAAGCCCGGATAGGGTTGGTCGTCGCAGTAGAAATTCGTGTAGGGCACCTTGCCCAGCACGGGATAATCGGTGCCGGCCCGACCTGTGATCAGACAGTTTTAGAAACAATTGGTTCGCTATCGAAGAGTTTTTGGAAAATTTGAAAATTTCCAGAAACAGGCTTTCGATCGAATTTTAAACAGTGAGAGAGAGAGAGAGTTACTTAGGGATTTACAAGCTCGATTAATTCACTCTCGTTCTCGAAAGAATTAGAAATTGAACGAATATCCACTTTGTACAGAGTCCACTTTTTATTACGGTAACCGTTTTCACGATGCGTTTCGCCTGGAAATCTCGTTAATCGAAGCGTGCACAAGATGCACAAGGAGGATTTGGTGGGGAGGAGATACGAGCGGGGGAAACAGAGAGAAGCTATCATCCAGCTAACCTCTCCCCCCTCCCAGAAACCACTCGCCTGATTTCCACGGGTTGTGAAGCTCTCTCGCCGGCGAGAGAGAGGCCGCCTCTCTCGATTGTATGCTCGATTAATCGGTGAAAGTGGCGCGAGATGCGCCGACTGACACCCGCACAAAGCAGCCATCTCACCACCCGGCTGTATATCGACGCGTGCATCGTCGATTTCCAACCACCCACGCGTCGCTTGCTCGCTCGTTCCACGAGCTGTTTACAGGGACAACGTGGCTGGTTTAATCCTCGAGGATCATAGTCATAGAGGATGATTTCTCTGTTCGTCGAGGAAATTGGGAATATAATTTTCCGAATATAAAGGAAAGAACACTTTCGAAGTATATCGAAGTGTATTTATTCGTGAAAAAAAAATAAAGGAATGTGACGATGAGATTCTATCGCAGGAATTGCAGGTATAAAAATAAACCTAAGAGGAAGGGTGTGTATCTCTGATTAATTGGAATTCGAAGAATGCACCGCGAACTCGTTTAAGAATCACGGGTTAAAGGGAGGAGGGGGTGAGAGTTTGGAGAAGCAGTTTGGAAAATATCTGAGGAGCACAACGAGTGACCCGCATAAAGAAAGGAAATTGCTCTTCAGAGTCTCGAATCGTCGGCCCGGAATAAATAAGCAAAACTCGTGGTGCACGCGAATCAAAGCTTGTTGCGCCCCTTTCTTCTTGTCCATTTCAGGAACGAATTCCTTCTAACGAGATACGCACCTTCCCTGCGACACTCGTATTCCGTAGAAGATTTTTATCACAATTTTTACCTTTTAGAAACTGCATAGAAATCGAACTTTATTAAACCGATTATTGAGAGGTTAAATAGCGATCAGAAATTTTCCTAGGAAAAAAAGGAAGATAACTCCTTCCTCCTCTCCATCAGTAAAGCTTCTTCTCTTTCTGCTCCAAGGATTGTTACCTTTTGCCAAAGATAATGTAACGGTTCGTCGTAATAACGTTTACCAGAGGTATCCGTCGACGATATAATACCAGGGGATTTGATCGATTCGAGACGGGACACGAATCGTTCCAGGATCACCGGATGTTGCACGAGGAACGCACGAGACTTGGACCTCCTCTCTCTCCTTCCGTATCGATGACGATATCGGTTTGTCCAATGCTCGATCCGTTACGTCGCAAGATCGAGTTAATGGCCGAGGGTGCATTGTGCATGCAGCCTGTTTCGCGATTTATCGGATCGGAAACGCTCATAATGCTATTAGCGCAAATCGAATCGTTTACTCGATCGTAATAACGTTTTCCCGGAGGGAATTCTTGATGTTTTCTTCTTCTACTATCTTTTTTTTTTTTTTTTTTTTTAAGAAACTTTAATAATTACAAATTACTCTAATCATTACTGTGATGAAGATAATGTATACTTCTATTCTTTTTCTCGCAATATTTCTTCAAATTTAAAAAAAAAGAGGCACAGATACGCGTATGAAGGATTTATTACCTCCTCCCCCTCCCACGGAACGGAAATTGAATCAGAAATTGATCACAGAGGATCTCTCTCCCCGTATAATATAACTCGAAGCTCCTTTAACGAATTATAACCACGCGAGCTTTTCTTCCTCCCCGTTGTCCGTCTGAACAACTTTGCGTCACCTCCACTATATATATATATATATATATATATATTTCACCCCCTCCACCTATTCGAATCTCATTCGACGAGCCAGCATAGTTTCAGGTGGCACATCTCGCTTGTTGGAATATATACATATACGCTTGTTGTTCAACAATCCGTCCAACGGAGACGGATAGAGAGCACGAGCTATAACGCGTATATATACGCGTGAAACAGACGAAGAGAAAGATAGGCGATAGAGCTAGAGAGAGAGAGAGAGGTGTATAGAGATGGGAACGTGCACTTTCCGAGCATGGTCGCAAACTCTCGTCCGTATCGCGGTGACATCCATACGAAATTCCCGCCTTCCACCCCTTGTCCGACCTGTTTTGTCACCGTGGAAGAGGTCCCGTGCACCCGCACGGAATAAACCCTCCCCTCTCTTTCTCGCCTCTGATCCTCCTCTCCCTTTTCAATCGTCCCTCCGCTTCGCCACCTTTGTCTCCTTCTCTCTCTTTCTGTGTGTATGTATATGTACGTATACGTGTGTGATTGTCTACAGGATTTTCCACCTCTGTTCAACCTAGACTGTCTCTCGTCGGATGCGACGCGAGCATACCGCCGTCCAGGTAATTATAACTTCGCGAAATGTATTCTCGTGCCCCGGCTTTTCATCCCTTGCGACGAGAGGAGGCGACGATCGTTCTAATTATTTCGTTCCTTCGAGAACGGGGGGAGAGGTGGGGAAGGAAAGGTGGCGCGAGTTTGTAGGATTTTTATTTATTTCATTTTTTTTTTTTTTTTAGTGTTTGGAGAGGAATTTATTTTGGGGAAGAACGCGATTGATATTGGAGGAAATATTGGATGAAAGGGTAAAGGGATAGATGTTTGGTTTTTTTAGAGATTATTAGATGTGTGTGAGATGAGTTTTTTTTTAGGGAGGAATGAAAAAGAGTGAGAAAGAAAATTGGCAAAGTTTTATCGGGGAGGAGAGAGGGTACAAAGGATCCGCCATTTGCTGACGGTTCCGCCATCTTGAGGAGAGTTGCGCCATTTGAATAGCAAATTCTATCGCGTGTTTCTATCCCATAATGGAGATGAATTTTACTTTGTAACGTAAAAACGGCACGATATCCCACCCGGTCACTTAAAATGCATCAAAATATTTTGTTCCAAAGCTGCTGCTTCCACTTCTCCCTTCTTTCTTCTGCGGAGAAATTACACTTTCTTTTTTTTTTTTTTTATTCCTGTCCAAGGTTTTGATTGAAGGCAAAGGTATGCAAAAATGTTGGATTAAAAGTTTCGTGGGATTTGTATAAATGTTGGATAGATCGATGAACAATTTAGGAGAATGTTCACGATATTGATTGTCTGGAATAATAATTAATTCGTTTTTTTTTTTTTTAGGCTCTCTTTTCGAATTTCATTTTGTATTAAAACACCGTAATAATTTTCATCGAGACTCGAAAGGAAGATCTTGCAATTTCAAAGAGAAACTATTTAACCTATATGAAACGTTAAACACTTTCACCCGAAGGTTTCTTTCTTAAATTTTAAACACACTGAGATTCTATCTATATAACCTGGAATACGTAGCCCTCGAAGAGGATACCAAAGTCAACCTTCGGCTCATCTTCCCTAAGGTTCAAGCTTATTACACCGTATCAATTGAAACGCAGCCCACGTCTATCGTCCCGCTCCATAGGCCGAGCAAATTAAAAATTACAAATTCACGACGATTCAACGACGAAGCGTCACGAATCGATCCGACGGGGCCTCCGTTTCGTTTGCCTTACCTCGACTTCGTCCCTTCCATCCCCTGGAGCCCGGCCAACCCTCTCAAAGCTCGAATCGAACGAAGTCAACCGATCAAAGGAAACAACTGTTACTCTTCCTCGCTAAAAAAAACATGGAGCTCAAAATTAAATATCGAAAATCTCGAATAATAATCCATTTCGAATCATCGATAGATTCAAGTTTATTAATTCAAATTGTTAGAACACGATCTATTTTAACTTAATCAGAAATTTCAAAGAAGAATCGATCGATCGAAACGAAAAGGAAGGAAACCATTCTCCTCGAAATCTTCCTTGCCAAGAAGAAAATTCTCCCAAGAAAGGGAACCCTTTGGTAAGAATAAAGACAGGCTCTGACCAATCGTCCCTCGCTCGGCTGGGAAAGGCACCCCATTGTTTGCCGGATGAAGGACGAGCTTCAGTCAGGGAATGCATCGAAACGGTAGCGCCATCCCTCTTTTTACGGTGGCAGCCATCGTCATAAAGTCAGTCGACCAAACGACCAGGTTTGTCGCTATCTAACCCCCTTCCATCCCTCGTATCATTTCGCCCTCTTCCTCCTCTCTCCCCACAGCACAACCCTCTGGTTGCAAACGAGGAAGCGCAGTCACACTCTCCTCCTCTCGAGGACGTGAAGAGATTCGAATGAAGGAAGGAGAAGAAGGGATCGTGCCGTTCCATCTTTTACACGTTCGCTCGTGGATTCCACCCACGATTTTCCAGCCTTTGATGGGTGCACAGGTCGCGTTCCGGAGTCGGCTATTTCATTATTCTATCGGGGGTGGAGGAAGATGGAAAGAGAGGGGTGAACGTAGGGGTAGGTCGCGAGATTAAGCGGAACGTTACGCCAACGTGAGATAAGTTTATTGATTTTTCCTAACTTTGGGTAGTTTTTTGGTATTATTTTTGGTTTATTTATAATCCTTTTATTTTTATTATAGGGTTATTAAGAACGAGATAAAAATACGGTAAATATCCTTGTTGAAATTGAAAGATCTTCGATTTGTTTCACTATTTAAAAATTACACTGTGTTTTTCCAGCAAAATTTTTTCTTATCTAAATCTGAACTCAAAATGTAACCATCGAAAGATTAATTTTCACGAACGAGCGAATTTAAATTTTTCCAAAAAGAAAAAAAGGAAGTTTTAATAACGAATAAGCTTCTCGATTCTTATCGATATTCCCTTAAATAATTCCTAACAACAATGACAAATTAATAAAAAAAGAATCATCACTGATATCGTAAAATTCTTCATTGTGTTTTTCCAGCAATATGTGATACGCAAATTTTTTCTTATCTAAATCTGAACTCGAAATGTAACCATCGAAAGATTAATTTTCACGAACGAGCGAATTTAAATTTTTCCAAAAAGAAAAAAAAGAAGTTTTAATAACGAACAGAATAAGCTCGATTCTCATCGATTATTAAATAATTCTTAACAACAACGATAAATTAATAAAAAAAGAATCACCGATATCGTAAAATTCTTTTCATCTCGATAACAACGAGCACGCGTCGCGTTCAAATGGGGGAGGAAAGAAGAAAAAAAATCACTCGCGAAAGAATGGAATCGAAAGAAAGGGATGGGATGGGATGAGAAGAATTGTTAGTATCAATTTTCTTCGGGCCAGGTGTTGGGGGGAAACGGGGGATGGCACGATAACATCCACCGCGTGACAATAGGCGTTACTGTGTTCCGGTGGGCAGCGGTGCCGATTTGCGGTGGGGCTGGCAGCACGCTAAAACACCCCCATTGTCACCGGAATCCGCGATCGATAATCCACGTAACGCAAGAGTTGCCATGCGGTCAAGCAAATCGTGGAAACACCTTAAATCCATTTTCGGACACCCGCGTTTGTTAATCCCGTCCGCGTGGAAAAGGAAACTCGATCGAAGTGGATAAATAAAGGAAGGATAATAATGGAAACGATAAATCTTCGGGATTTACTTTTGACAGATACGAAGGAAATATTTTTCGACGATCAAAATAATTTTTTACGAAGATTCTATCGTTTTCTTCTTCTTTTTTTTTTTTTTTTTTTTCCTATTGAAATAATGTTTGTCACGTTTCTGTTTCGAGATTTTCAAGTTGCATCGAGATAAGAATTTTAGAAATAATAAAAGGGAATTAAACAACCCCCTCTAATCGATTACGTTATTAATACGTAAAGCGTGAGGATCCGAACCTTTCAGGTTTCTTTGAAGAATTTTTCACTGACCCGGCACAAGGCCTCCCCTTCGACTTTTCTTCCGAGCCCTTTGTGCGCAACACCCTCCGCCCCTCCCACTCCTCGATGACCGACCGATCGTGAAATATCCTCTCCTGTTGGCACCCGATGGCGGAAAATCTCTCTAACGACGGCCTTCCAAGGGTTGTTCCTGACCTCCGCAATCCCATTCCAAGCACACGTAAGTAGGAGAAATAATTATTTACCAAATAGAACTCTCTTTGTCTCTGATTCTTTGCAGAACAATTCCTATTTCCTCGAAAGACTCACGACGAGATGATTGTGAATATATTATTAAATAGAAACAATTTTTCCAGCAACAATAATCGATAGATTATATATTTCCAGTGTAATATACATTACTGTAAATGCCGTTTTCATTCTTCACTGTGCGAGAGAAGAAACGTAACTATCTTTATCAAAACTCTGTTGTCTCTGATTTTTCGCAGAATGATTCATATTTCCAAAGATTCACGATGAAATGATTGTGAATATATTATTAAATGTAGAAACAATTTTTCCAGCAACAATAATCGATAGATTATATATTTCCAGTGTAATATACATTACACTGTAACTACGTATAACTGTAAATGACGTTTTCATTCTTCACTGTGCGAGAGAAGAAATGTAACTATCTTTGTCTCTTTGTCTCTGATTTTTCGCAGAATGATTCATATTTCCAAAGATTCACGATGAAATGATTGTGAATATATTATTAAATGTAGAAACAATTTTTCCAGCAACAATAATCGATAGATTATATATTTCCAGTGTAATATACATTACTGTAAATGCCGTTTTCATTCTTCACTGTGCGAGAGAAGAAACGTAAGGTTGGATTTATGCGAATTGTAAGATCCACATGCGCATAAAATTAGACGATATTTCCTAGAGGAAGAGACGTGATTTCTTCCTTCCGTATACACGTGTGATACAATCTTCGTTTAAGTGGGGCACGAAGATGGAAAAATGGGGTTAACTCGCGTATATATTCGACGTGCTCAACATGTTTGAACGTGGAATAGAAAATGAATCGAATCTAAACGCTCCCTCCGTCCTTTTTTTATTGCAATCTTATCAAATATTCGTCCAACTTTTCAAAGATTCGTGAAACGGAGAAGACAAGAGCTTAAGGATGGAACGCTCTTGAACAGGAGACAATCGCGGGAAGAAATGAAAATCATTTCCTGTTGAAGAGGAACAATATAACGTTGCATAGCTCGACGAGCAATAACGATTTTCGATCCATTTGTTTCTTGCCTTCCGTTTTGCGTCTTCCGAATAAACAGGATCCGCTCAAACCCGTCGAAAGCTCGTTTAAGGAAGGATACGGGAACAAACGAATTTAAATACGACGTTGGCTACGTGAACGGCCAATTTCCACGGTTCCTCCAATGGCAATTGTCACGAAAATGTTTCCTCCGTCTCTCTATCGTTAGATATCACGGGGAAGGAACGAATATGTTTATTGGAATTGCGTTATTTTTTCTTCTTCTTCTCCTTTGATCATTGTAAAAAGGAATCGATTCATTTTACGAGTTTAAATTTTGGATGAGAGATGAGAATTCGCCTCGTAACGAGTTAAAAGATATCGTGAAAAAGAGAAAAGAGAGAGGAAAAAGGAAAAGAAATATAGAGAAACGAGAGAAGGAAGGGAAGAATCAACAGCTTTGATCGCGAAGGAATAAGGTTTCGTAAGAAGATCTTGTTTACTTACGTACCTGGTATCGATTTACCAAGATCCAGATACTCTCGTACCGATGGGCTGAGGAATCCTGGGGGGACGACCGGTGCCTCGTTCGTAGGATTGTTTCTTTCATCCACGTCCTCGTAATAATAGTCCTCGTTGTCGCGGTTGTCCTCGGTGTCAGGGTCTATTGGCCTCGCCCTCTTCGACACTTTACCACTTCCCGTATTTCGTATACCCTCTGAAACACGAGTTGATATTTTAAAATTGGGAAAATTGTTCGAAAATTATCTTATTTCGATCGATCGAATGGAATTCTAATCTAAGTCGATCAGGATTAAACAAAAATCCAAATTTCTTCAATTAATATCATCAATCTTCGTTTAAAATTTTCGATATACCATTGATAAAATCATTATTCGCTATTAAAATTAGAAAAACTTTGAGTCTCTGTTAACTCGAAAGATGGTAACTTCCGATGGACGATCGAACGATCGTTGGAAGCGCGGATTCTTGCCCTTTAAAACGCTTCTTCGTTTGACCCGATACTACTTCCGGTTCCCGAAATATCATCGTGCAGAGAAAAGTATAATTTTTAATCCTTCGTCCCAAGCCCGTTTTTAAACTCTATTAAAATTACGAAAACTTTGAACCGCTATAATTCCGAGGATAATAACTTCTTGTCGACGGATCGACGATCGTTAGAAGCGCGGATTCTTGCCCTTCAAAACGCTTTTTCGTTTACCCCGATACGACTTCCGGTTGCCGAGATATCGTCGTGTAAAGAGAAAGGTAATTTTTTAATCGTTTACTGTCTTCGTCCTCGTCCCTTATTCGGACCTCTCGCTCGCACCCCGTCTAACTGACCTACACCAAATTCCAGACAAGCGGGCAGACGCGATTCCTGGAAGGACGCATTTCCAAGAAAAATATGTAGGTCATTGACCCGTTCGTAGTCTCCGCCAAACGCTATACTTTGAATCTCTGTATCTCGGCAACCGATCGAGATATCGGGATGAATCAAGAAATGGCTTCAATGGCACGGTTTCCTCTATTTTCTGGACAGGTTTTCACGACGATTCTTTCAATTTCTTTTCACGATTTTTCGAGGAATGCAAGGGTATAATTTCGTATAATTTCTTCCTTTAAATGATATAACATATTTCATTTATACTTGAACATAATGTACGTTTTAACTATATAAAAATATATTTGTTCAAGGAATCACCTCTGTTCAACGAAAATTCCAAAAAAAAAAACAACAACAGTAAACTTTTCCATCCTTAACTTGGAATCGAAGACATCCCCCAGGTGTTTCCTCTCGTTTCCTCCGGACTTGACCCAGTCTCTCAAAATAAAACGAGTGAAAAGAGAAGTCGGCATATAATTCAACATACATTCCCTGTTCTTTCTCCAAGTTTCCCTCGGACAAAGGAGAGGGTCCATTGTCCGAACGGGAAAGAGACGAACAGAAGGAGGGTGGTTTAAAGTTTCCACGATTATTTTACCAAAATTTCGCGGGTTATTCAACGACGAGATTTCCACTTTATCGAGAGCTCGGCGAAAACACACACGGAAAGTCTGCGCGAGCTAATTAATTTCAGCCTCGAGTATATATATATATATATACGCGAATTGTCGTTAAACATTTCGTAACCATATCGGGCTACTGGCCGGTGATTGAGCGGAGGGGGCGGGTACCACTGTATTTCCCCTCCGGTGAAATATTCAAAATTTCAAAATCGTTAGGAAAGGGTTACCGTGTATATATGCGTGTATGTGTACACGCCTCGATCGATTCATCTCGCGATTTTATCCCACAGAGTGAAACGGATCTAGTCGAGTTTTAATAATCGGGAGAAAATTAAACTGATCGAGGGATGATTAAAGATGCGTCTATCGTCGTTCAAAAATTACCATGCAGAGCCTCTCTCTTTTTCTCTATCTATAATAAAGCTTATTACTTCTTAAGAATTATTACTTCAACTCGAGAAGACGAAGAAAGAAAAATCTGGACGAAATCGGAATGAAAGAAAAATCTGAACGAAATCGGAATGAAAGAAAAATCTGGACGAAATCGGAATGAAAGAAAAATCTGGACGAAATCGGAATGAAAGAAAAATCTGGACAACTTTCTATGTGTAAATATTCTTACAGAAATGTTCAATTCTCTCAATGTTCGTACAAAAAAAGGGAAATGGATCTTAATTCTCCCGCGTATAAAAATAATGGAAACTGAATAATAAATAAACCTTGACCTTTATCACCTTTATCTCACCGTCTATCCATCCATTTCAACGGCACGATTGTGAAAAGCGGGCGTTTGTTTGTAGTGTTTGTAAGTGTCTCGTTGTCCGTACACGTGCGTTAATCCGTTGCATTTAGACGCATAAAGTTGAGCTCGGTCGGTGAGCCGTTAATTAGCTTCCTCGTCACGGACGCACCGGCATCAAATGGGATGAACAACGGGTGGATCGTATCCACCTTTCCTCGCCAAGTAACACGTACATTCAAAACGATACGCCGTATAAACGGAATAGGAGGAGGAAGGGGGGGGGAAGAATTCAAGAGATGCAGAACTCTGTACGTGCACGTTCGGCCAGCTGTCAACGGAATTTGAAATATTTCGAAAATTGGCCGCGGCGTTTCCGCGTCTCTTGCGGTCTCGAGGGGAAGAAGAGAGGAGGGGGATGATTATGTTAACTCGACGGGGGGGGGGGGGAGGCTTGTACCGGTTGTTAACTTTAGTTGCGTTGTTATTCGCCGCGGTGTATATACACCGTTATTCGCGGTATAGTTGTGCGGTCGTCGTTGTGGTTATTGCGCATGGGGGTCCGTGTTTTGAATGCTTTGATAATTGGGGAGAGGAATTGAAAGTTGAATTTCGTGGAATTTTTTTTTTTTTTCTTTTGAGATGAACATGATCGCGTTTCGATAATTTCGATGAGGCTATCGAAGGGTTTCGATTTTGAGCAGAAATCTCGTTTCGAGAGTAATTCGATTTAATTATTTTGAATAGGTTGAAGTTTCGATCTTGAATTTTCAAGCTTTGGGGATTATTTGACGAGTTAATTGTAAACGGAGAAATATCGTATCGACGTACAGTTTAGATTTTGAGCAGAAATCTCGTTTCGAGAGTAATTCAATTTAATTATTTTAAATAGATTGAAGTTTCGATCTTGAATTTTCAAGCTTTGGGGATTATTTGACGAGTTAATTGTAAAACGGAGAAATATCGTATCGACGTACAGTCAAGTTTAGATTTTGAGCAGAAATCTCGTTTCGAGATTTTATTAATTCGATTTAATTATTTTGAATAGGTTGAAGTTTCGATCTTGAATTTTCAAGCTTTAGGGATTATTTGACGAGTTAATTGTAAACGGAGAAATATCAACAAGTTTAGATTTTGAGCGAATTTGATATAAATTTCGAACACGGATCCTTGGATCGAGATCGAAATTTCATCGAACCTGTCTCCCTTCTCCCTTTTAAAAAAAAAAAAAAAGAGAAAAAAGGAAGCAGATTTGAACAACGAGGTCCGAAACAGAGGTTTCAACTCGATTGTTTCCTTTTTCATTGTTGTTTGCCCGCCACTAGCCGACAATTGATTCGAGGCAACCGAAAACATTCCACTCTGGTCCAATTCCGGGCCGCTACTCTGCATTCCAAAAGTAAGCCCGGGAAACAGCCGCTTGTTTCTTTGTTAATTAACGACCGTTTAATTACCCGGGCTGAAATTGGCCGCCGCCGGGGCGAACGATGACGACTCGTAAATTCGTCCAATTTTTCCTCCCTCCCCCTTCTCCCATAATATCACGACAATTAGGCCAGCCGGTTGGAAAATAAATTAAACGAAAATCGCAAATCGTCGATCGTTCAATTTAAACTCCGTCACTCCTCACTTTCGAAACTTATTTAATCCACGTGTAATGGAAGAGGGATAATTTTTCCATCCGTGGAAAACGACGAGTGATAGCAGCAGAATCTTGGCTTTCGATTCTCGTCTCTCTCTTTCGATATTAAATAATCTTCTTTTCTTTTTAAAAATATTCGAGTAGGAAGAAATACGATCTTATTAAAAAAAGAGAGAAGAAATTTATTAGCTAATTCTTTCCATCCTTAGCTATTTCTTTCTTTGTCCTCCTTTTTCAAAGACCGATATCCCAAGGCGGCGCTCGATCGACTGACCAATCGATCGATCGATCGTTCTTTATTACACGTTAATTTCCTCCTTCCTTCCTGTCTTAGCTAGAAATATACTTTCGTCCCGGAGAAACGAAATGCATTGATAATTATTTGATATTCGGCTCGGCCGCCCAATAATTACACCTGTTTG
The DNA here is from genome assembly GCF_003254395.2 of Apis mellifera. Taxonomy (NCBI): domain Eukaryota; kingdom Metazoa; phylum Arthropoda; class Insecta; order Hymenoptera; family Apidae; genus Apis; species Apis mellifera. Next base: position 5,699,169 of record NC_037646.1, read on the forward strand.
TCCGCGGCATTTATACGGCAAAGTATTTATTTGATTATTCGAGGCGGTTGCCTATTTACCCGGCTCGTGTTTTATGAAATTTGGCGCGAAATCGATCGATCTATCGCGATCCCAACCGAGTAAAGAAAAATCGGCTCGAAAAATAGGGAGAGATCCTTGGAAAAATAGTTGAAAGAGCTTCGAAATATATTTCTATTCTATTTGTTTGTTTTTATTATTATTATTATTTTATTATAGGATTTAATATAGGATTTTATGTAGGATTAAATAGGATTTGAATTCAAGCTTTGGAATGCACATATAATAATAATAATTGAAATATATTTTATGATATGAGTTTTAGTTTTCCTTTGGCTTATCTTTCTTTCGAAGGATATTATTTTCTTCCATATAAAAATAGTTTAAGTTTTAAGTTCGCGTTAAAAACAAGAAAAAATTTATTTATTCATCTTCAATCGTGATACACGATTTCCCCTTTCTATTGTCCCCTCGTACGTGGTCCTCCTCCCTAAATATCCTTTCAGAGATCGGTGTAAAAAATTTGGGAAACGAACTCGAAGACGACTCGCGAGATACGACTCGTTCCTTCGAGCAACCTCGAAGTCGCCCCCTCCTTTTCGGATTAAAACTCTTATTGTACATTGGGAGGGAGGAGGAGGAGTGTGCAGCACGGGTTAAAATTCGAAGCTGACTCCGCTAAAAGACTCCCCGTCTCTCGCCGTGCTGGGAAACGGTGACCCGAGAAAGAAGATTTTTCGGGAAGAAATTCCTGGCGGAAGTTGGTTTCGTCCGTGAAGAAAGGATGTGACAGAGGGAGAGGAGGGAGAAAAGGAAGATGTGCATGAGTCATAAGGAGGAACGAGAGAGAGAGAGAGAGAGAGAAATCGAGAGAGATAATGACGACCGGTGAAACGAAGGAGAATGGACGATAATCTGGAGGAAGAGTTTGAAAAAAGGAGAATTGAAAAATTTTTGCGGAAGAAGCAGCCCTCTGCTGCTGCTGAAGAGAATGAAACGTGAGCTTTCTTTTCCTTTCTCCCGATATTTCGTTGAAATATTAACTTCTCCTAGATTATTATCTCTCTCTTCTCCTTTCGTTTCTTTTTTTTTCTGGACGATTATTAACTTTTTGAAATTGTTTCCTAGAATTCTAAATCCGATCCGTGAAATTTTAGATATCAACGATCGTTAATAATTATTTAGATTTCGTCGATTTGATGAAACGATATCGATTATAAAGGAAAATTTCGATCGTCGTTATCGAGATTTTTTTTTTTTAAAGGAAGATCAGATCCATAATAGGCGAGAATGGTTGAAAATGAGAAAAGGATGGGAAAGAGAGGTTTTTTTTTCTCATCTCGTTCGCAAAGAAACGATTCCAACTCCTTTGTACTCCTCGCCTCGGCGACCCCTTACAGAAAGAACCATTTAACGGTTGCATCCCTTTTATCTTCGCCTCGGCAAACCGAGTTTTAGAACTAGATGTTTCTCACTTGGAGAAATTTCAAATTTCCAATTAACTAATCTCTTAACTAATTCTTTCGTGTGACAATTCTTTTTTTACTTTTCAGATATCGATAACATTCTTATCTCTAACAACAACAGAAAAGAAACTCCGTTCCTCAGATTTTCCCTGAACTCGTTAAAACAATAATTCTTTTAATTGTACGCAAATGATTCGATCTGTTTGTACGACTTTCAAATCGTCAACGTTTCACTGCACTAAACGCTCCTCGCCTCGCGTGTGATCCCAAGTTTTCTCATCAAAGCCAACTAATTACGGTTTCCACTTCTCTCTCTCTTTCTAGAATCGTGTTTACGATTTTCCTCGCGTTTCAAATTTCGCGGCTATTTGACGAAAGATAGAAGAGATGATGATGATGATGATGATCGGTTAAGGAAGCCAAAAACGGATGCAGACGGACGTTGCTTCGGGGCTAAACAGTAGTGGCTGGTAGAACTGGATGAGCAAGGGTTTGGGGGAAGGGAAGGAGGAGAAAGAGGGAAGGTTCTCAGGATGCTGAGAGGTTCGTTAAATAATTAATCGATCCCCTCGATTGTCGAGGATTCCTTCCTATTCCACGCCGGTTCGCGTTTTCTCAGCTTTTTCTTAGCGAATCTTTGGATGGGGGAGGAGGAGGAGATTTAAAGTTGAGTTTTTGGATCGTTTTAGAAAGTGTTTCTAAGATGGGAATTGGGGGATGAGGTTTTTCCATTGATTTTAAACTGACGTATCTTTTTTCTTTCTGTTTCAGGTACGTACACAGTGTGCTTTTAAGGTGAGGTGATAAATATCTGGGTGATAAATAAAAATTTCTAAATGAGATGAGAGTATGGTAAGAATATTTTGAATAATCTTTGCTGATAGATACTAGTGAATAGTTTCGTAGCGTAGTTGATGGTTAATTTTTTTTAAGGTGAGGTGATAAATATCTGCGTGATAAATAAAAATTTCTAAATGAGATGAGAGTATGGTAAGAATATTTTGAATAATCTTATAATCTTTGCTGATAGATACTAGTGAATAGTTTCGCGTAGTTGATTTTTTTTTAAAAATCTTGGAAGTATTCAGATATGTAGTTGGAAGTGAAAATTGGAAGGTAAAAATTCGTGGCACGGTGAATTCATTATCTCGAATCCACTTTGTAGCATACGTACTATCTAGTTTGGGGATCCTGGTGAACTTTGCTCTTCTACTTTCAAACGTATCAAGATAAGCGAAAGGGTTTCTAAATTAACCAACTTCCTCGATTAGTTTCTCTTCGCTCCTTTGAATCCTTGCCAGCAAGGACATCCTCCAACTGTTCGATTGTTCAATCTCGTTACCATCCTCGACGTACAGTAAACTGAATTCTCCATATCTCTCGATATTTTACAAAGATGATTTCTCATTTTTTTTCAAATTTTTAAAATAACCAGAAATATCCGTCAATTATTTTCGCGATACAATATGAGAGTTTTGTAATTTGTTCTAGGTGTGCGTACATATTTTAAAAAAAATTTTTTCGAATTTTTGTCTGGAAATAGTAGGAATTTCATCAGAATTTTATCTATACTCGATTTGGCATGGTTCGTTTAAGAATTTGCTCGAATAAAATTCGAAAATCCCTCGCTATCAGTTCTCATTATCGCTTCTTTCTTTCTTTCTGATAATCAGAGAAATGTGAAATCTCATATACGATTCGATAATTTTTCCTTTTCTTTTTTTTCTTTTCATCTCGAAAACTTTGAACGATGTAAAGAAAAAAAATATATTAAAAAACTCAAAAACTTCGTTGAAACAATTGTTCATTTCGAGAATGTATAATAACTATTTATTTATCATCCATACAAAAAATAATAACATCAAATATCACAAAATCTTCCTTTTTGAAATTGAAAAACCTCTTCCTCTTTTATTCTTAATTATCACGTCAAATTTAATCCTCGATCAATGTAACGGTGTTGAGAAACAAGTAGTAATAAAAAAAGAATATAGAAAAAGAGTTGGATTCGAATTAATTCGCGTTCTCTGATACGCGACTCTCTTTTATAAATAACACGATTAATTCGCCGCGTGATAAACGCCTCCGCCCGCGAAGAATGAAAATATTGTAATAACTCGCCACGCATAATGAGCGGAAACCGCGGAACGTGGCCGGTTCCCGGTTTATTCCGATTATACAACGCCGGCACGCGTGGCCAGTTAATACCGAATCCCTATACTATACCAGAATTAATAGGTCGAAATTTGGGATTCATTAACGTCAGGATTCTCGAATTGTCCCGTCTCTCTCTCCCTCTCCCCCGTATCAACCGTACATAACCGGTGAATTAAGTGGTGAATACGAGACTGATCGTGTTCCATCCTGCGAATTGATTCGTGTGTGATAATAAGCATTATTCTTATATCATTTGAATAATTATTTTTAAAGAAAAGATACGTATACTTCAGATTCGTGGAAAAATTCGATTAAATATATATGTTATATTACACAATATGAGAGACTCTATATATTGTTACTCTAAATATCTCTTATCGTATGCACCAAAACATCATCTGTGCAAAACCCTCGTCTTGCAAAATTCTCGTACAGAAATTTCCATATCCTCGCCAATTTTTTACTCAATTGTGCCCCTTCTCTGCTATTTACTCGTGTCCATTATTCGAAAATTAAGCGGATATAAAGCTCGCTTTCAACTATCGAGCTCCTATCCTTTCCCGTATCGACGCGTGCAAAAACCTTGATCCTGGTCAGAGCTAGGCTCTCACCCCGGAAAAAGAGGACGTCGAAAGAAAAAAAGGGTCGCTATTTCGCAAATATCTCTGGGAAACGGCGCTTTAATATCGCTACGCATGAAAATTCGTGGGATTGATGCGAAGAGAGAGGGTGGAGAGGGAGATGGAAGATGATGAAAAGGTAAAGGAAGAAGGAATAAGAAATATATTCTTATGATGGAAAAATGTATATATATATTGAACGAAAATTTTGTTGTATAATGATTCACTAGCTGTTTGTATTGATTATGAGAAAATTATGTTGAGAGAAGAGTTTGGACAAGGATGTTAAATTTTTCTTTAAAGAGAATTTGAAAGAAGAAGATAAAAGAGAGGAAATATTTAGATATTCTCAATTTGAAGAATTAAACCCTTCTTTCTTTTTTAAATAAAGTCAAAGGGATCACATATAATTATCCGTGTATAAAATGTAACAATTAATTACCTCTTACAGGGAGGTAATATTTTTTTTTTGAATTCCTTTCACGTTGCTCGAAGATATAAACGAGAGGCCGCTTTATTTAATTATTTTCGCCGGTGGTTGGTATCCCTTTGCGGAAGGGAGGAGAAGCTTGAATTTATCGCCAGAAAACGTCAATCTTTCCGACATCAAATAATTAACGGAAGTTCCGCAACGGTCTGCGTCAGACAGGAAACCGCGCTCTGCCCATCTTCTATGATCTTGGTGTATTTTTTTTCTTCCACATCATTCTGGCGAATTATGCGGAGGACAGGCATAAAAGAAAAAAAAAAAAAAAAGGAAAAGTCGTCGGATAACGTTTCCGCCGACGTTGAAATATCCTTGAACTTTTAATATCTCTAAGAATTAATTGTAACTTGAAAACTATCAAACGTATCTCTCTCTCTTTCTCTTCAACGACATATCACTTCAATTTTCGAAATAATGTTAATGTAACAATTATTGCAACAATTGATTTTCGATTCCATTTTTTTCAAAAATTATTTTCCTCGAAGCTATAAGAGTTCTTTTCTTTTCTTTCTGAGGGAGTATTCCTTCGTGAAAGATTTGGCGGGAAAATTTAAAAATGTGAGAACGTTTGAGAAAAATCGGTTCGTTCGAAAAGCAATCGATATTGGAGGGAATTCGAGAAGCTTGCACGTTTGATAGAAGTTTCATAAATTATTGAGAAATGTTGGCAGAGGATCAGTCCGCTTCGAAACATGTCACTTGAATAAAAAATCGAAGGAAATTTGTTAATTTTAATTCATTAGATATCCGGTTGATTCGTTAAGCTTTCGATACGATACGTTTATTTTTATTTATTTTCCAAAAATATATATTCTTTTCTTTCCACGGAAGGAAAGAATTTTTAAAAAATTCTTTTCCAAATGTGTAATCTAAAATTGGAGAATTTTATATTTTAATATTATATTTTTAAAGTTACATAATATAATTTTCTTAAAAATTATATTTTTCTTCCCGCCAAAACTTTAATTATCCTACGATCCTCTATCTTCGTTTCTCAAAAGGGAAGACAAAAATAAGAGGTGGAACTTCAAAGCAGATGGTGATTATTTTTCAACCAATTTCTACCTTGAAAGATGAAAGGTGGTACGCAGAAATGAGCAACGAAAGTTTTTTAAATGAATAAACATTTTTTTTCTCTCTTTTTCTCTCTCTCTCTCTTCATTAATTCTTTTTTTCAATTACATCGTTTCAAAGATAAATATTTCGTAACGTGGGTCGCATTTATTCATCTCGTGGCTTGAAACGTTTTTAATCCACTATATTCGAGAACGAGTAAAATGTTCCATTATGTTGCGCGACGAAAACAAATGGTCAAATTTTCTTTTTTTTTTTTTTTTTTCAATCGAATAGCTTTTCGTTCGTTGTACTCGTCCACGCGTACGGAAAAAAAAAAAAAGAAAAAATTTCACGAATCGGACACGATTAATTTTCCAGAATCTGGACGAGTTTAGACGAAAGGAAATCTCGAATTTTTTTCCTACGAGAATCAAAAAAAAAACAATCTTTTTGTCATCTCTCGTTTTTTCGTTCTTTAAGTTCTAGATATTTCTATTCTAATGATGAAAATCTTGAAAAACTCCAAGATATTTCTGTCCCTAATCGATAAAGTGAACAAAAGTATACGGGATTAGTTTCTTTTATTAAATTGATCGAATTATTCTTCTTAAAAAAAAAAAAAATAAATGCAAAAATGTTATAATATCCGTTGGAAAAAAATTCTCGCCTCGAATCCCGAGCGATTCTTGGCAGTTGCGGAGGCAACATGATTCGAAACTGGTTATTCGAGCTAATTTCGTGACGAGTTAAGTAACGTTGATTAAACCGGGCGTCCATTACGAGATTACATTGCGTGTAACTATTATATTTTCCACGGTGGTGGCGCCTACCCTACAAATAGCCAACATTAATAGATCCGACGTCTGGAAATTATCATGAAAACCTCGGCCCCATGTATATTCTCCTTGATAAAAAAACGATTTATTAATTAAATTTTTTCTCCCTGTTATTCTCGTGGATGATCTCGACGAATCATCATTTCTCTCTCCTCTTGTTCTCTTCTTTTTTTTTATCCCCATTAAGAATCGTGTTTTTAACTTCGTTCGGTTTATTGATTAATCTCTTTCAAAATTCGAAAAAAATTTCGATCCCTTAATTCGTAAAAAAAGTTTGAATTTATTAAAGATTAATAAGTTAGATTAATAGATAAATCTTCTTACGAAATCCTCTCCCAATGTTACATTATTTATTCGTCTCTAACTCGTCCAATTTTCCTTCCATTTTAACGTTGTCAAACATTGAACAAATTAAAGAAAAAATATCATCGTAATATCAGGGATATCACGATGCAATTATCGCGACTAACAACACGTATGGAATCGTGAAAGCGTTGTTTTTTTAGTTGCCTCATACCGTTCGTACGCGACACGTATCAATCATGGACGATCCCATTTTCGACGCCTTCGTCCTCCATCGATTTTCACCAGATTCTCCTCTCAAGGTTCCCGCCTCGTTTTCACTCTCGACGCGGCTCGACAGCCGCGTCAGCATTCGGGACACGGTTTAGAAAGGCCGTTGTAGAAGCGGCGATGACTTTAGAACGCGCGGTAGGCGCGCCAAACCGACCTTAACGATCGTCGCGACCCGATTCTAACCCGATTATGGCGGGTACAGAATTCTCGTAGAGCAATTTTAACGATTTTCGTTCAACAAATCTTATTTACGTTCAAGTTGTTAGAAAAGAAAGGCAAATACGGATGAAGACGATATTGGACGATATTTCATGGAAAGGACGCTTGAACGAAGCTCGACGATTATTGGTCGACAAGCTTTCTTGAGCCAATCCGCTCGATGAAATTTTCGCGCGAAAAAGAACGCGTGTGTCTTTTTCTTCCCTTAAAATCTCTCTTGTTTGAATCGAAATAATATAATAAAAATTTTTAATTGAATTAATTATCAAAAAAAGGGAAGGGGAATTTATTGTGTATATATATCTTCATGTACAGGTTAGTTTGCAAGCTCTCTAACTTTGTGATTCTTGTTCCACGACATTAACCGAACTGTGGTTAAGGCTGTGTAACCACTAGCTATGGTGGCAAGTGATTCTTAACTAACTCTGTAATTAAGTGGGAGCTAACACGATTAATGATCAACTTGGCCACGATGGCAAAACGTTAAATTACGCCAGGTATAACGTTTTCACGCGAATATTCTCATAAACGAAACTTCGTCTCCATTTCTAGAAATGGATATCTCGATATTTTTCGTAATAATATATAAAATTTAAAATAATTAGAGAGTTAAGAATTGTTTTAATCAAACTTATGGCTAATATTCACGGTATCAGGAAGGTCATGTATATTAATTTAAATTATGATAAAGAATAAGGCTGTAAGTATCGTTGAAAAAATAATTTTTATCGCAAAAAGCATCCGATGATGTCCCGTTCGAAATACAAAGCAGGGGCAGGCAGAAATAAAATGAACCATTTCCTCCCAACAAATATTTAACTGCAAGTACAAAATGATGCGTGTTCTCAAATTTATAGGATCCCCGGATGGGCAAGTTGTTGCAGCGGAAATTAATGCTGCAATTGCGAGTAAATATTGATTTTTCAACGAGGAATCTGAATAATAAATTTTATAATTAAACCTTGGCCGATCGGCCAAAGTCGTGAATTTCCAATTGAACAATTCTAAAAATATTTTTTTAACAAACGATTCATTTCGATGCATTTATACACACCGCCGTATCAATTTCGAACGATATTTTTCGGTTATAATTCGGTGTATGATAAACAAAAATATCCAACTACTATTTCGATCCATTTAATTAATTTCCAGAAGAACGAACACCGGCCCCCGGAAGTGATGCGCCGCGTATTTCTTCAATTCACCCTTGCGTTTTGCATATTATAACGCGCCATTTGGAAATTATCCATTTCGAAGAAATTTTTCATCCACCGTTTCTTTCTTCCCCATTAACAAATTACAAAACACGATTTTAAAAATTTATTATCGGATGACGGAAAGTGATAGTAATTAGAAAATTGCTTCGTGCATCTAACGACAAACCTCTCGAAATCAAAAACTCAAACCAAATTCTAAAAAACCCTGAAAACGAAGTCTCGTTAATTTTCGATCGAATAGGAAGGAAAAGTTGACGAATGAATTTTAACCGCCTCTGCGAATTTCCTCGCGACGTCTCGATCTTCGTGAAATAAATACGATAAAGCGGGCAATAAGTGTAATGGACGGGGGATAAAGGGTGAAATTAGACTGCAGCCAGGCTCGATGGAATCCTTTGCATGCATTAATGCACTCCTGTGCAAGCAGAATACGGTGGAAATGAGAATACACATTGGAACCATTGCGGCTACATTCGGCTTGTGTACACACGCGTATCCTCCTCCTCCTCCTCTTTCATTCTCTCTCTATCGTGCGTGAGTCAGAGGATAGGTACACGTGCGTGCAGTTTGCGGCCTGGCACACGCACATCGAATCGACGAATCAATAATCCATCGTTTACCTGTTGCCTCTGTCCCGAACTTTGTCTCCAGCATCCTTTCGAGGGAATGATTGTAGAGATTGCATGGAAGGGATCATTTCTTTGTTTGTTTCAGGAGATGGAAATATCGAGAGTTTTGATGATGATGATTATTTCTTGTTTGAGGTGGAGAGAGGAGAATTTATGGATTTATTATGGATTTGATAGGATTGTTTTGTGAAAAGTTGTCGATAGAAGAATATGTTTTTTGGATGAAAATTATGAGGATAGGAGATTCTGATTTCTTTCGAGAGAAATTGTTATTTCGTTGCAAAAGTATGGAGTGAAAATTCTCTGCCTTCTTCCTTTTTTCAACGCGTAATACGATAGAAAGAAGATTTGTTTATGAGAAATATATTCTTGCTCGGTATAAAGGTTCAAAAAGCTTGCTCGGATAGTCTCGAAAACTTATCTACTTTTCTAAAACGGATCGAAAATATACATAATAAATAAGCGTTCAGAAATTCATACGAATTTATGAGATTCCTGGGAGAAGAACACGAGTCTCGTACACATTTTTCCGGGGAGGATATTTCAATATGTCCTCATCATGCCACATGTGACTCTATTCCTCCATCCGTGATCATATTTACGAAGAGAGAAAGAGAGAAAGAGAGAAAAGAAAAACTTCAATTCTGTTGCATCTCTCTTTTCCTTTTCTTATTGCGCTCTCGAATAAGCGATAACTTGATTGCCTCTGCAAATTTTATGACAGAAGAAAAAGGAGAAGGAAGATGAAATTCTAAGAATAAATCAATTCGAAGTAACGGCTTAATTTTTTTTTATGAAATTTTTAAATTCTTTGCAAATTGTTCGCTTCTGCATTCAGGCAACAAGAAGGATTAAATCAAAATTCTTGATAATATAAGTCTCAGCTTGAACGTTTTGAATACGTGAATATAAAGTATCGATTAAGAAGATTAAAAAGAAAAAAGAGAAAAGATTACCACTTTGATCAATAAGAATTCAACAATTCCCATTATTCCACCGAAATCCCAAAAATTCCTTGCTTCCATTTTTATCCCCATATCCACTTATCCAACCCCCTCCTCCCCTTCTATACTGGAAAAAACATGAAGTGCTCGAGATCGATTTCGAATCAAAGAAAAAGGCTTTGAAAAGGGGGAAGGAATCGGTCGAAAAAATTGTATATCAATTGGCGAATATCGCGTATTGTTTTACGTCAGTTGGTGGCGAAATTAATCGGAGACAAAAGCGTTATAAAAATCGTTGCGATGGCTCGATTAAAAGACCGAAACGAAACGATTCTTGTACATATATATACATATATATTACGCTTTGTAGGATTTCAAGTTGTACGAGTCAAGTATCGTCCACTCGTCGAATTTATTAATATTAATCCGTTTATGGAAATTCGTTTTGTATTCGAGTTTTCTAAATGTCGGGTACGATCGCGACAAAAGCGTCGAAAAATCGGCAAGTAGGAAATCGGCGCGCTCGATGCACGTGCGTACGCTTTTAAACTCTCTGCCCAACGCGGGGGGGATCCGTATTATTAACCGCAAAATTGCTTGTCAAATGGTAAAACAAAGGCGGCCGAACGAGCCGAGAGAATTAAAGGTTACACTCTTTGACGTGTACCCTCCCTCCGCCTATGTTTGTACACGTTTGTACGTCTGTTTTCGGTACGTCTGTTGGCGTTTGTATGGGTGTGGAAAATGTGGAAAGAGCGTAAGCTGCGTTGCACGTTCGTTTTTTTTTTTCCTCCCTCTCTCTCTCTCTTTTTTTTTTTTTTACCGGTTTATAAGCGGATACGGACGAGTAAAAAGTGTTGTTTAATAAAAGTCACGCGCGGCGGTTAATCGTTGCATAAAGCGAGTCGGAATCGTTAAACGGAATACGTGTCGTCGCGGCGGTGAATAGAAAATTCGATCCGATCGTTTCTGCCCCGCGTGTTTTCATTTTATTCTAGCCTGCCACGTTTCTCGTGTTTTGGTTTCTCGTTCTTTTTTTTTTCTGCAATTGCTCTTCAAAATTTTAACAATCGTATATATACACAATGTTTTACGTTAATTAAGAAAATTTTAATGATATGGAAAATATTCAATCGTAAAAAAAAATAAGCTTTAGTTAGCTTAAAATTAATTAAAAGATCCACGTGAAATTGAATGATCTCCTTTAAAAAAGAAGGGATTAAGAATCCTCGATCGAGAAGCTAATATCGTCAATTACTTTGTATAAATATTTCAATAAGAAATTTGTCAAATCCCCTCAAAAAAGAGGGGATCAACGTCCGTCTCCTTGACGAGCTAAAAATCGAATAAAATAAAAAAATGGAGAAATAAAAGTACGCGACAAACGGTTAAAAATATCGCGTCGAAAAAAAAAAATCGAAAAGTTATAGTTTCGAGTGAAAAAGACACGTTTGACGCGATTATCCTATCCTTCGTATCGCGTATACACTCGCGTCCATGCGAGACTGTTCCATTGGTTCACAGGCCGCGCTAATCATATTTTTCTCGTGCACACGACACGACACGCATAAAAGAGAGAGAGAGAGAGAGAGAGAGTATCCTCTCTCGCGCTGTCGATATTTGTCCGCCGCCCCGTTTTGTAATGTTTTTTCGCGAATTACGCCCGGGTTTTTGCACGCGTGCCACGAAATACGATATCGGGACAAACAATAGTATTAAACAATGCGCGACGCGCCTAGAAAAATCGGACGACTCGGCTCGCTGGATCGCTGTCGATGAAAATAAAAAGTGTCAACAAAGTACAAGTGGACACAGACGAGCGAGGGTGGGATGGCATGATATTTGTGGATCTGTTTTATTTTTTTTTCCTTTCCTTTCCTTTTTTCTTCTCCTTTTTTCTTTTTTTTTTCCTTTTTCCCTCCCCTTTTTTTTCTGTTTTTGTCCCAGTGGAAATACGGAACGGAAAACGTCGAACACGTAAATCTGGATTTAGCGATTGAATGACTCGTTTTTTAGGGAATAGGGATGGATTTTGAGATGTTTTTTCCTTGAGATCTTTTTTTCTTTCTTTTTTCGAAAGGTTTTATGCGCTTTTTCGTTCGATGAAAACATTATCGTGCTTTGATGTTATTTTTTTTTCCCCTTTTTTGGAAAAGTAAGAGAATTGTAATTTATTGTAGATTTAAGATATAGGCAAGAATGAGCAAGTATTGAGGATAAGATTTTTAGCTTCAGATCCTTTCGTATTATCGAAAGATGAGAGACGAGAAAGTAATCGAGAATCACTGTGTGTTTTTCGCACACAGTGGAATCAAGGGAGGGAGAAAAACTTTATAAAAGTCATCCATCTAAGATTTCTATTTCCCTATTTATAACTCATCCTCCAAGAACAATCGTTCCGTGTTTAGTGCCGCGAACAGATTTGTATCTGTTTCATCAGCGTTACGTATATTTGATCGATTCGCTCGCTTTCTCGTTTTTTTTCTTCTGTTCGCGTCATTATTTGCAAATTTATCAAATTATCCGTAAAATTTATATAAAACATACGATCCTCCGTTTTATCGCCCATCTTGATACATAATGCGAAGATAAAAGCTTTTTCATTTATAATCAATCGTTATTTCGTAATAAAATTTATAATCGAATCGATTATATAAAACATTTCTTCGTTCTTTTTTCTCTACGAAATTACATAGTTTCAACAAAAGAATAAAAAAAAAATAAAATAAACTTCGTATATTATTGAAGCCATGGTGAAACATGGAACAGTTTGAAACGATATGTTAACCTGTACGTGATAGAGCAGCATCAGCAGCTAGATCGAGTGATACTTCGTCTTATAATTCCTATTAGAAATTCCGTAAGTGTTCCCTTGCTAATCTTAAACGGAGCAGGAGGATTATCAATTTTCCTCTCAAAACGCCCAGAATTTCTTCTTCCTCCAATTTTTTTTTCTTCTCGAGCAAAATATAATTTAATTAATCGTACGCTCGTCTTCGTTCGAAAGTTTCTCCATACGCGTTGAAGAGGAAAAATTGTGGAAAGAAAATATCTCGCCTGATGCATTCTTACCAGAAAGGATAAGCCTCCATGGATGATGGATGCAACGGGTCGAAAGGAATTCCTATTACAGGCTTTCTCTGATTATCGGGTAATTTCTTTTCGAAAATCTTGGGGGGAAAAGCCAGCCGGCTGTTAAGACTCCCGACGACCGATTTACAGATCGATGGACAGCGCGAAAGACGAATGAGCCGGTTTATTGACAGTATCGCGCTACACCAGGGACTTACGTAAACACAGGGATTACGTAACACTGTGCTCAGGATGAATAGAGAGTTAGAGAGGTCGTCTCCTCGCTTCGCCACCTTCTGTGTAACGTGTTCGAAGACACTTCCTGCTCGAGAAATATTTGCTGAATCCTTGATCTTCTCTCGACTTGTATAACACTCCATATTTTCCATCCATAAGATTTATCTATAAAATTTGTTTTAAATCTCCGTATTGCTCAGAGATATTCTTTTTCTTCCATTTATCCCAATATTTCTTTTCTCTTTGCCAAATCTTCTTTCCTTCAATTTGATAAATTCTTGAATGGAGAAATGATTTTTGAATGGGAAAAGAAAATAATTCGATAGATGACAGCCTGATTAATTTACTGTTTTTAAAATTAATTAATGTTCCATCAATTATTAACCCTTTTTGAACAACTCGGTTCGAGATTAACTACGAATGTACGTGTTAGAATTTTCTCTTTTCTTTTCTTTTTCGATATCATCGCGGAATGAAAGGACGCATAAATAATGGGGATAATGGAGAAAAAGGTACAAGTCTCTTTTCACTCGACTTTCCACCGATCGGCCTTCCTTTGTTTCCCGCGCGCTTCGTATCCCTATATACGCGCTCTTGTTGCGCGTGTGCTAATTAAGGGGCTCGTGTGCGATTCCCCTATTTACGTTGAGCGTTTGGTAGAAAGCGTGATAAAACGAGCGAAAAATATCATAGAAGGGAATTTTTTCCCCCACCGGTAAGGGAAATATTCAAAAGTTAACGTGAAAATACAATTGTGGACATATTTTTGGAATCTTCAGATCTCGTTTATCGTGACATCACGATTGATAGATTCTTCCACCCTTCGAAAGTATCCTCGTCGTTCCTTCATCGATTCATTATCGACCCCATTTCCAACCCTTTTCAACCCCAAGACGCCTTCCTCCGGATCCTCGTGCGAGACAAACGCTCCCAGGGCTCGCGAATGGAGTCCAATCATGCTCAGGAGGAACAGGAATATCAGGAGTGACGTCGGTTGAGACGAGTCGATTGTCATTCGCGTTAGGTCAGCCTGTCTTTCGAGAGGGTGTTCCCCTTCTGGGGCTAACCGAAGGCAACACGCCGCGGCATAGGAAAACAGTAATCACGGAGTAACTCTCTCTCTCTCTCTAGGTAGGAAAACTAGGGAGAAGGTGGTGGATCGAGTTGGTTCTATAGTGTAATACGAGCCGCAATGCATACAAATGTCATTTCCACCTCTCGAGAACTCTGTTCCTTTTCTCAACTCCTCCTTCCTTCCTTCCTTCCTTCCTTCCTTGCCGCTTCACTTGCTCCCTGCCGTTCGTAAGGTATTTCCACGTGCTGGTCTTATGTATTACGTACAGGGTGAAGTTTGAGGAACAGAAGTTAGGAGGATATATATGTCTTAATGGATGGAGAGTGGTTTGAAAAAGATTTTTTGAAATTGCATTAACCTTTCGAATTGTTCATCTCTATCTTTATTTTTGTATCTGTTATTATGAACGTTAATTTTATCTAATTCTTCGATAACAAATATTATATATTTGTGCACAATTTTCACGAGGATCAAAAAAAGATGAGTAAAAATAAATCCACGTGGAGATAGGAAGAGAGAAGCGTTAAGAGTACACCCTGTATAATACTCATTCTCCTTTGAGACCTCTCTATACGTATCCATCGAATTCGCTAACAATGAGATCTAATATCGTATACCGAATTATGCAGCTCCCGTCGTTTCTCAGACGTTTCCAACACGACCCCATTCGCGCCACCTTCTCTCTTGGCCGGCCCAATTTCGTATCTCGCAGCGGAGTAATCGAGCCCGATCGTTACCGCGAAATCGAAACCTGCGAATTTTCTTCCATCGGCCACGTAAACGCACGATACGAGGGGGTTACGGAAACGAGAACGAGCCACTTTTACCCGACAAAGGTTGATGGGGAGGCTTTGATTCGGGTGTAGTTTGCAGGGTGTTCGATTCTGTGATCGAAGCACGTTTCTAATTCTGTGATTATATTGGGGATGAACGAGAGGTGTAAAGAATTTCGAGACGATGAGCTTTAATTCTTTGTTAATTTATTATGTATGTTTATTAGTGATGGAATGAGATCTTTCAATAGGATATTCTTATTGCATTGCAAAATTGTGTGTATTTAAAATATAAATTTAATATAAATTGAAAGTAGATATTTGAAAATATGTTGATTAAATTTTCGCAAAAATAAGGTTGTTAATATTTGGTGAGAAATATATTGAATAAGGTAAAAAATATTTTTAATATATATTCTTTTAATATATTTTAATTATTGTTAAAAAAAATTGCTTAAATAATTTTTGTGCCGATTATTTTCGAACGAAAATTCGTTTTTTTTTTCTTTTCTTTTGTTACAATAAAATTCGCGACAAGACGAGATGTGAATTTCCACGGCACGAGAAGAGAAAAGCTCGGGGATACGCAAAAGCATCGAAATGAACGTCGTGAAATTTCTGCACAGGCGACCAACGTCGGCTGCTTTTCTTTCGTGTCGTAAAAACATCGTATAAACGCGGTTTAAAGACAAACGCGCATCGTAACAGAATCCCATTTAACCAGTCGGCTGCTTTTCCTTTTTATACAACCACGAGACGGTATAACGGATAACGTTAGGTAAAGGTAATACGTTTGTAGCCCGATATTGTCACGAAGGAAAAAAAAAAAAAAAAAAAAAAGAAATCTCTTCTGCTTCGATACTGCAACCTTCTTGCGATATTGTTCGATATTCGACCTGGGGGTATTATTGGACGCGATATCTGGTGTCGAGATTTTTGGTGGTTTTCAAACCGTTAGAGGAAATAAAATGGTAAGATTCTTTGGGAATAAATGAATGAGTCGATCGTGTTTTTGATTCGAGTTTAATGATTTTTCTGTGAGGATATTGTTTTTAGAAATTAGTTTAATTTATTAAAAAAATAAAATTAAAGATTAATTCGAGATTAAGAATTAATATTTAATTAACTTTATTTAATAAAATGTAAATTACTTTTAATTTAAACCACGTGAAACGCTTAAAAATTTTACTAAATGAATATATTTATAAAAAGCATATAATTGTATTGGTATCGTGATATCAGCGCCATCTAACTATTAACTATTAACATCCAATATATTTGCGATATATTTATTCATTTATCTACCTATATATTCTTAATCGCTTATTATTTTTATCCTTTTACTGTTCAAATATTCAATTTGTGCGCAACTATCTTTTCAGAATATAAATTATACGCATAATTATATCAATTACATACCTTTCAAAGAATTAACCTAAACAGCGTCAATCGATGACCACGCTCGTCACGCACAAATTGATTTCATATTCCACTTTAACTCGTAAAAATTCACACTGACTTTGATCCCGGAATACAAATTTCTCTCAAACAAATTCCAAAACTACTCTTCCGTGGAAAAAGCACTGTTATACAACACAAAACACGTAAAGAAAGAAGAAACGTCGCTGTTTCTTGTATATCAAAACACTTGACTAAATTCACAGATGCGCGCGCAGCACCGCGAAAGAAGTCACTAGACAAAGAAAGAGTCTACTGTGAAAACCAGCCATCAAGAAAGCTTCGTTTACATATATCTTTTTCTTTAGGGCATTATTCGCATTATTACATGAAAACTATAATATTATCTTTTTGTTTTTCTCTTTATATTTCTCGTTTGATTTGCATTGATTTTCTCATTTTATTTTTTATTTTTATTAATATCTAAAAAAGAAAATTTTTTATATTAGGAAAATTGAATGAGAATAAAAATGCTTTAGTGAAAAATGATTTGATTTTTGTGTACATTAATTTTTTTGTATTGTTCGTATTTACAATTATTATTAAATTTATAATATATAGTTATAATGAATATTGAAATTCTAAAGAAATTTTTTTAACGTATTATGAGATTTAATTTTCAAAAAAATATAATAAATATTTTATACGCAAAATAATTAAAATACGCATCGAGTAATACTGTATGAATACAAATATTTAGGAATTATAATTTTACACGAATACACAGAAAGATTTCCATTATATAACATCTACGCGATTTCAAAGGAGACAATAATTCTCTAATAATTTTTCAAGTCATCCTCGTTTCCCCCAAGTATCCTAATATTCATGAACCAGAGTAGTATACCTTCACGTGCAAACACGAAAGCCAATTAAATTCCCAATTCAATTCCCGAAATCTCTACAAATTGCCTACATTACACATTCATGAATATGAATATTACACACATTCGAAACGAAACGAAACTAATGCCCACGGATACTACATCGTTTACATTAGCTTTTAACGTAATCCAACTAACCGTTCGACTTTTGGGACACCGCCATCGCGTCGTCATATTTCAAAAATGTCCATAGTCGGACGGCTCGAAATTAACGCAGGCACGATATAACACGCAGACGATGCCTCTCGTCAACGTTAATCGCGTTTCCATCAGCGGAATATCTCCCGTTTTACAAGAATCATAAGTCGAAACAACCGGAAATAGATGTGACGATCGGTTGAACGATCCTGTCGTCGCCCTTTCCGCCGGATAATTGCATGCTCTTTCGACGAGCATGCTCTCGTTTATAATTAACCCTTTCATTACCAAATTATTCGATGGCAGTGGGCGTTCGAGGGACTCCGTAAAACGATCCCTGCTCGATTTTATCCGTATATTGACGTTGTTACAAGAGAGAGAGAGAGAAGATTAAAAATTCAACGAATGTGGATTAGCTGTACATTTGTATTTAGTAATTTAAATTTAACACTTAATTTAACAAAATTACCATAAACTGAATTGAGAGCAAGCCCAGTTGGGAACGAATATTTTGCCCTTGTAATTAGAAACACGACAATTGACAAAATTAATTATTAATTTCAACTTGTTCCGGTAAAAAAATAATTTTACCCGTGTATTTAATTATTTTTCCTTAACTTATTATATTAATATATATTAATAATAATTTTAACATTGGATTAAATGAATTTTTTAAAAATTCATTATTTCCACGAATAATAACTTCTTATCTTTCCATCCTTAAATGTTTTTTTTTTAACATCTTATAAAATATAAAATATAATATTTTCATCAAATTAAATGCACGATTTCGAACGAATATATTATTCCCCTCTTCCTTCGCGCGTGCATCAAAATCAAGGATATTTAAAACCGTCACAAACCGTTAAAACGGCATCCTAAATACATAAACGAACGTCAATCATAAAATATACGGACGCCTAAGGGCGCCGTCGATTCGAATCGTTCCTCGAACGACCTCAAAGCCGGTGCCGGAGATACAAAACAAAAGTTTTCCATTTAGCAATTTACGCGTGTCAGTCGGTCGATCGAGCGCTTCGACGACGGCTCTCTCCCGCCGTTCCCTTACAATAATCGATACATCGGGTCAATTAAAACGTCGTGACGGACAAAAAGATCATCAGCCGTTAACAATCGCGCGTGTGATTAAGGCCGGCTGCGTAATTATCGGGTGCTATCGCGATCGAGGCATGGTGTTGCTGTATAAACACGTTTAGACAAGTACGCTATAATTGATTGATTAATTTGCGAAAAAAAAAATATAAGCTGTATGTTTGTTTCCTGCATAGTTTTTGGGGATACGCGTAAAATAAAAAGCTACATTGTTACGTTTCGACAATTTTATTTGTTTCAATTCAGAAATGAATGATGTTCACGATTTAAAAATGCTCGACCAATTGTTCATAAAGGAGAATTAATTAGAATGAATTTTAATTTTCCTTCCTCCAAGATAAATCTTTGTTCCTGCATAAATATAATTCTCTTTGTAAGAAAATTGATACAATGAAATATCCAAATGCACGATAAAATGAAAATATAAAAAGCAAAGTGATAAAATCGATTTTATCGTGTATGTTATCGTTTTTTCCTCCACTTATCAAAATTTTACACGCGATTCTTCATCTTTTTTTTAGAGTCTCGTTGCGAAACGATATCAAGATAATTACGTATATGTAAATTTGCAATGGCAGCCATTAAACAATCGTCGCTCTAAATTAAAGTTTTCTCTTCGAGTAAATGAAAAAAGGAGAAGAATATATTTTCTAGAAGAAAAAAAAAAATAGAAATTATTATCAATGAATGTGTATCATCAATTATGATTATATTGATTCCAAAAATGAATGTCTTGTTACGCGATCTTAAAAAATCTATTGGATCGATCGAATCGAAATGGATTAAACGGATTAAAAATACAGTGGATATTTGTAGAATGGAAATTTTTACGTTTTATTTATATTAAATCATACTAGTGCGATGGGAAGGTAAATTAGTATAAACAGGAAGTTGCTGTTTTTACGATTCTGGCCATGATGGATTTCGTTCCCAGGACGGTTAATAATATTTTCGTTTAATCTTGAAAGAAACTTGTCCAATGTCGGTGTGTATTTTCTATGAAAAAGAGATATCTCTGCGCAAAAAAAAAGGTGATGTAGCTTTACAGCTGTTAATTAGTTTTCTTTTTTTTTTTTTTTGAAGTCCTCGAAAATATTTAATTTCAAACGCGTTATTTACAATTTATTCGTCGTACAAAAATTAAATTAAACATGGGAACGTAATAAACAGTGTAATATGATTAAAATTTGCAAAGTGAATTTTTCAACTTAATTTTTTTAAAATTTTATCAACTTTCATTCAAAAAAATGATTCATTTTTTTTCCCGCGTTCAAAATATTTGATAAATTAATTTTAAAATTATCTCGAAACATTCAGTGTAAATATTTAAATATTATATATTTTTTTTTTATAATCAATATGTCATTAGCCGTGTTTTTAATTTGAAATTAAATATTGTATTTCATTTTCGATCGAATATTTTATGATTTTAATGATATTTATTTCTTCTTTTTCTTAGAAAATTTCTTAAATTCATCATCACGTTTTAAAAACTTCAACTTCAACTTCTCTTATAACAAAATACAACATCCTAATTCCCACGATCGTTTTCTCTGGCTTTGGTTCGACACGCGGGTTACCAAAGTTTGTCCGTTAAAACCGGAAATAGCCTGTGAACATTCTCGAAGAAGACGCCATGAATGGAATCGTTTAATGGTTGCGTCTTTCCTAATTGTCTCGTGAAACTTTTATGGGTGTGTTCTCCTTTTTAAGGAAACGTGTCCAACATTAGTTTCAACGTGTCTTGTATCCTATATCTTGACAGAGAAGAAAATATCTTTTAAACGTTTATCTTTCATATATATATTTATAACAATTTAACAATACATTTAATAATTCAAATCAGTTTCATACGAAAGGAAAAAGAAAACCAAGAACCAAGTCGAAATATTCAAACTCCATCCAATTCTAACCTCAAAAAAAGGATCGTTTCCACCGCAGAGATCCACGAAGAAAAAGGAATAATCATTAAAATAAAATAACAAAGAAAATGAAGAAAACTCGAGGAAAATAGTCGAATCCATAGTCTTATCCTGAAAAATCGTGTCCTCTCGTATTTTTATCAACATCACGAACACGTTTATTACGCGTACAATTCTAACCGCTACAATCCTAACCTCAAAAACTAACCTCTCGCCGAACATTAATAAATACCTGTTTCGTCTATTACACACGTTGCCGAGGAATGGCTGCCGAGTCCACCCCGAGTCTACGTATATAAGAGACTCGTTTAATAACGAGCATATTACTCGGAAACGCATCGCGGAGACGTGTTTGCTCAGGATTTGTGTTAGCGCTTCCTTGCAATTCGGCCGCTTTATAGGAATAGAAGCAATAGAAGTACGGTTTTGGGTTGGTGGTTGCGCTTCGCTTTCGATACATGTTTTATCGCGTTTCGGATTACTTTACCGGTGGATCCACCTGAACGTTTTCTGGAAACGTGGCGGTGGAACTGAAACGTGTTTAGCGTTTAATCATTTATTCATTTGGCGCGTGGAGCGGGAAAGATTCTCACCTAACGTTGAAATAGGCGAAGAGGAATTCGTAACGAAAAGCTTGGGGATAACACGGGTTACGCGTTAATATTTGCCTTGAATATTTCATTGCTTATTTTCCCCTACGTTTCCTACGTTCCGCTTGTCTAAAGACACGCTTTGTTCCTAGATAGGAATTAACATGGAATCGTGTTACTGCGGTTTTCTTTTTTCTTTTTTCCCTCGTTTTTCCCAACGTTTTCAATAGAAATGGAACGATTCTTTTTCGAAGAGGATTGTGTTGGAAGAATAATAATGATTAATTGAAAAGGTTAAGAAAAAAGAGATACACGCTATTATATATAGAATATATAAAGAATATTGAGATTATCAATTTTCTAATGGATATGAATTTTAAAGTCTGCAGAGATTGTTTTTTATATAATCAAGAAGAGTTTAAAGAAGAAGTAGAAGTTAAAGTGATCAATTACTGATATTTGAAAAATTAAGCTAATTATAAAAAAAGTTTCGTAAGATTTTGTTGATCAAAAATGGATAATGAGGATATCGTGATTATTTAAATAATCCTGTAAGTAAAAATTTTTTATTTGCATAACACAATTATGAAAATTGATATTCGAGAAATTGACTCGCCGATTAATTACCCTTTCAATTTTGATGTATTATTTCAGATATTTATTATCATTTCCGGAATTCCAAATTGATGTTAGATCGCATACGTAATTTCGCGTAATTTATGTTAATCGAAACATTGAACGAAAGTAAAGTTCATCAACGGGAATTGAATACGAGTCGACAACAGTGTATTTTTGTTTCGAGATTAAAAAGTTCCCGTTGGAGAGGTGTTCCTAGGCCACAGAAGCTTGATGCAAAGTTAAAACATTGTTCACTAACTTTTCTTGCCTTCGTTTAATCCCCCTTTTCGTTATCTCGTTAAATCTTAACTTTATAATTGATTTTCCTATCTTTGGAAAAAGGAAGCTGTTTCGATTAACTAATGCCACGCCGTGTTAACAAAACCGTGTTTCAAAAAATTGGAACGTTGTTTATTATTATTATTATTAACAAATAGAAATTATCACAAAGAGATCGATCTAGAATCTTTCTAGAAAATTTTCTTTCTTTTTTTTTTTTTTTCAAACTTCATACAATTTCTTCTTAATTAATTTCTTTTCTGAACTGAATTTCGCACGCACACGCACACGCACACGTGATAATTAAGATTATTAAGTGCAAGTACGTTTCATGGTGAAATTCTCCGAGAATTGCACCGGGAGATTAAAAATTAATAAAACCTAAACAAGCATATTCTCCGTATGCAATTTTTGCAAGAGATAGAAAGGAGCAACAATTTTTAACGGATTCATTATTCCATAAATATCATTAATCCCAAGTAATTTTTAGATTCGCTGTAAACCTTCGCCCACGCGCGATTATATCGATGATTCCATTCCAATTTCTTTCTGCCCATAAAGCTGCAAGCTACTCAAGTATAATATCTGGGAGAGTGGAGGAAGGGTTAATCACGAGTAATTAGCTTTAATTGTCCTCGATGGAGAGGGAAACCAAGTGATCATAAGTCAACTCGCGAAACATGCCTGATGAACGCAAGTTTCCAAAGCTTCTTTCACACCGAAATATTTTAATTTTTTAATATTTTATATAAAATAAAATATTTTAATATTTTAATTTATAGGTAGATCACGCGTGGATTTCATAGAAGTATTATTGATATTGAAAGAAAAGGAGATGCACAATCACGATAATGAAACGAAAGGGTAAAATATTTACAATATTTGAAATAAATAAATAGAAAAAGGATTCATATCTACGAAATATATGAACGATATTACAAGTAAAAAGGAAAATAAATTCTGAATGAAAAATGAATTCGAAAAAAGGAAAAGAATCGAATAATCTCATTAAATTTCAATAAGGTTTCCTATCTTTGCTCCAAAGTTCAAAGAGTACGTCCATTAATCATGTAAAAAAACAAAGAGAAAAAAAAAAGAATGATTAATGGGGAAAACGTGTGGAGCACGAGCAAGACGACCGATAGCAGGCCCGATGAGAGCCTATTTTTCGCCATTTTTCGCCTCTTCTCCCATTCTTTCCATGTTCAGACCTCAAACCCTGCCACGGAGGGGGTGACGTAATAACAGTTAATTGCGACTGATTGTTAATACGAAGCTTTCCAGTAAAACTAGAAAGAGGGAACGCGGAAACAATGGCTTTCAATTAAATTCCTCTCTTATCCGGAGTGTCTATCTTGCGTATAGAAGTGCCGGAAACTGAAACGCTCTTCTCTTACTCCTCTCTCTCTCTTCCTTTCCTCCTCCGTGCTTTTGGGACACCCGTTATACAATCGATCGAACGAAAATAGTTGTCCCCGGCAATTTAGCCAATCGGGTAACAGGTGTATAATAAGGCAAGTTTTATCGTTGATGAAACGTTCGATTTAACAAACGAGTTTTCTTCTCTTTGTTGCGAATTCAAATTTTTTATTATTTTACATGATATATTAAATATTGTTATTGTTTGTTTAATATTTAAACGTGTTATCAATTTGTTTATTAATGAGAAATTTTTGGGAGAAAAAGTATATTTACAGGATGATTTATAGTGTTAGGCTACTACGTCGTTCATAATTTCTTCGTAGAAGATGGAATCAATTTGTAAATTGATTGGAGGGAAAAAGTATTACAACTTTCATCGATGATTAGATTACAAAAGATCTTTTATTAGTTTAATCTCGAGTTGTTAAATGATGGATGAAGATATTTCCATTAACTCTATTAATGGTTTATCACGAAAAATTCTTCTTCTTCATTTTTCTCTGTTTTTTTTCTTTTTCCTCGATGTTATGTCTGTAGAGAAACATTGAATATCTCGGTGCACATCGTGTCGTTAATCTCTAATAACTGTTCGTGCCTCGATTCTTGGATCGAAGATCACCATTGAATTTTTATCATTTTATCTCATTCTCTGCGTCGACTCATCTGCGGAGAATTTTGATTCAAAGAACGGTTTAAAGCGTCAAGGAAGAAGAGGTTAAGATTAATTGAAATTCCGATCTTGTTGTGATATCTCTCAAAAGAAATTCGAGAATTTTAAATCGATTCGAATTTCATTCCTATTTGAATAATAAATTTAAAATTTCAATCAAGATTTGAAAATCTTGCGAGATTTTTCCAACTCTTAAGATTGATATCCTGGATTGAATTCCCCGGATGAAATTTAATTATAATATTAATCAAATTAAAATTTGAATCCAAATGGAAACTCGAATTTAAAATTTTATCGATCGGTCCCTTTCCATTTCCAAGTTCCATTTGAATTTCAATTAAAATCGAAGCCAGATCGAAAATTACGCGCGCGATTTTAATAAAATTTTAAAAAATTCAATTCTTCGGGAACAAATAAGACTCGAAACACGTGAAATTTCCATTTTCTTCTGACCTCATCTTCTGAAAAAATCATAAACGAGTACAAATATATAAATAAGATAAAAATGAAATTAAGGATCAAAATCAGCGCACATGGATCGATACTCGAGCAAGTATGATCGATTCATTGGCGGCAAAAACGCCGTCGCAAAGAATTTTTCACACCGTCGAGTCGAACATTCGGCCACAATTCTCCGCCCGGCCGACGCCTTTCTTCGCGGAAGAAAGAAACGGAGGGACGTATCCGTGAAATGACAGGGGAGAGGAGAAGAAGAGAGGGATACAGGGAGGAGTCGCGAAAGAAAGGGAAAGAAATGCTGGTTTGCATGGTTGCGAAACCTCGAGATGGGCGTGTGTCGCCGCTCTGCCGACGCTTCGAATCCGCGGTTCTTCTCATTCCCCGCGTTGGCTTGATGAAATTTCTTTCGCAATCGTTTGCGATCGGTTGAAGAAACAATACGACGACGAGGAAGAAAAAGATACTTTTTCGAGGAATTTCCATCCTTATATTTGGAGAAGAAATTGACGAGGAATTGTCTGTCTTTATCTTATCATTCTTTTCAAAATCATTGGCTCTAAAATATTTATTATAATTATTAAACTTATATATTGGCTTTAAAATATTTATTAGAATTTTTTCCAGGAGTCTCCATGGATCTTCGAGTTTTAAATTTAGAGAAGAAATCGACGAAGAATATCTGTCTGTTCCTTTCGTTCTTGTTTCTTTCAAAATTGCAATCGTTGGAATATTTAAATTTTTTGAACGATTTATTCTATCGATGATAACAAATTGAAATTCATTTTATTTTCCATAATCACAATCCAGGGAAATTAATTAATCCCCATGAAAAAAAATGTATGCGATCACGTGGAGAGGAAAGGAATTACAGCATAATCCTCCTCCAGTTTCTCTGGAATGGAAATCCGGTCGCGAATACTTTTTTATTCCCGATCAAAACAAATGAACGTAATTTCCTGTGCGGCGAGCGAATAGCAGCAGCAGTAGCACTGTTGTTACGAAATTCAATTTGATGGATTTTTCCAAACAAAAATCTCTCCACCACGATATTACTGTTTCCTTCCTCTCCCACTCCTCTCTGCATTTGTGAAATAATTGTCAGGAATAATATGTGGAACAAATGTTGGCAGGGGGGAGGGTGTTGTGTCGAGCGAGATCTGGTTTACGTGAGCGACGTTATTGAATTCGCTTCGAATATTTCCCGCGATATCTAAAACGCGATTCGACGAGATTCGTGTCGTATCATTTTCGTGAATAATTGTTGAATAGATTTTGCTCGTGAAACGGAGAGTATTTTCTCGTGGTCGAGAGAATTTATTATTAATCGTTAAACGATCGCGTAACAGAAAATTTATCATACAATTTTTTGATCGATCATCGATATCGATATCGAAAAGGTGAGTCTCCTTCTTTTTTATATTCGATCTTTGATTAGAAATAAAATAAATATTTACACTACATTTTTATTTGATCGATTCAAGAAAAACTTTATTTACAGAAAAATTGATATGGTATCTGAAAAATCGATCTCGATCTCGATCTTATTATTGGTTACGTCTTCGAAGAGGATAAGAAATTATATAATTAATTATTATACAGCAAAGGGAGAAAATCACGTAAAAAACTTGGGATATGAGTGAACAATATCGATAAAGAATTTTATCCTTCGAGTATTAATAATCGAAGAGAAGAAAAAGAACGTGTCGATTAAAAAGGCGATCGAATAACACGGGCTCTCTGAATCGGTCACGCGTCTTCCAGAGGATATGAATGAGAGAGCAGCCTCCAGCAGAGCAGGATCTTTTCTCCTACTCTCTCTCTCGATCTCCATTATGTCGGGTAGTCAGAGGTACACAAAACAAATACAGAGGAGGGACATCGTTGTGTCGTCGTCGTCGACGGCCAAAACGACCACGACGACGACGTACATACGTAGTATAGCTCTCTCTCTCTCTCTCTCTCTTACGAGGAGCGGCTCTCTGTAACCTGTTGCTGCCCCATTCTTGAATTTGTCTGGGTTTAAGCCTCTTTGCCGTATACTCAACTCCGTGTATATATAAATTCGTTACTAATTCATCCACGCGAAATTTGGAAATCACTGGCCGGAAATCCGATTAGAGTGCACGGTCTTTGGATTTCTTCTTCCCATGGTTTCATTTCCGCAGCAAGCGTTTAACGCCTCTGATCTTTCACACCGCTTCTTCTTTTCAAAGGTTAAGAGCGCTTTGGGGATGATAAATAATTGGGGAAGGGAAGGAGATTCTAAATAGATTTTTATCGTTGACGAAGGAAGGAGGAAGAGATTGAATTTTGAAAAATTTTAATGGAAAGGGATGTTGCTAATATAGAAGAACAGTATTTGAGATTAAGAGAAAGTTCTTGTGTAAATATTAAAAATATTTCTTCTTCAGAAATTAGTTTTATAATTATTTATGGATTCAGAGATTTTATCAGTAATTTTTACTACTTGAGAAAAAATTATTTGAATGGAAAGGATAATACACCATAAAAGGAATTTGAATAGTATGTGAGATTAAGAGAGAGTTAGTAAACTTGAATTATTAACAATTCTTTAATTTTGAATAGTGATATATAACTGGAGTAGTAAGTAGATTCATATACGTAGAAAGAGTAATATAAATTCTTAAATGTATGTAATACTGTACTATTTATTAACGTTTTGTTTAAAGTTTCACCCTTTCACTTTAAACAGTGATTCATGATTCGGAATGGTGACATAGTATGCATCTTAATTAGCATAAACGTACGTAAGTGCAATAATAGAAATTTGCATTCTTTCACCGTAAATTCAAACCAGAGAAATCATGGGATAAATTCCAATAAATTTCTGAAAAATTATTCTTGTATAAAAAAAATATATTGCAAAGTATATTATATAAAAAATAAAATGAAATCTCAGAAGATTAAACGTTCTCTCAAAAGGATTATTCCTACTCTCTCACGTTTTCTCTTTCTGGAGAATCAACCCTTTTTCTCCATCTTTCCAGGGCTTATCTCCAAGCCGGTGTACTTGTCTCAATTTATGGTCCACCTTTATCACAGCGTCCAAAGATAACAAAGTGTGTTGTGGCGATAATTTCGTGTTTAACTTTCTAAATTTATAAATTCGGATTCAAATCGAAGAAGAGGATTCACTTGAAATATCGAAAATACACGAAATATACTAAAAAATTATATTTGAAAAATAATTGAAAGAAATATAATTTTTTTGACAAAAATTAATTCATCTCGGATACGAATACAAAGATAAGATTTTAAAAAAAAGAAAATTGGATTCTAAAATTCTGTGTGAAATTTTTTCTTTTTTTTTCATCGAGGCAAGTAAAATCGTATTTACACGATCCACGGTGGAGCGGAGCCGAGGCTTCGAAACTTGTGAGAAAGTTTCTTGTTGGGAAAAAAAAAAAAAAAAAAAAAGTGTGATGTCCCGTGTATGGCTCTTACGTGACTCGTTGCCACCGTATGCTTCATTTGCGCCATTTAATCTACGCGAATTAACTTTCTCCCCTCGTATCTGTGCCGTGCAAACTCGATTATCTCCACTTTTATTAAGTAAATAACCCGATCTTGAAAGATTCATTCCCGTTGAATCGCGCGTTGCATTCAATCTCTAATGTAACGTTTTCAATCCTTTGCGAAACCAGGAAAGATGTGCGTGATAAAAAAGGATATAATCGGGGAGACAATTATCTCGTTGGCGCGAAAAAACACTGGGAATAATACAATCACGTGTATGTAATTCACGTAAACGGTCAATAATTACTTTTTTTACAATTAAATTTCCAATTCCAATCTTTTAGGAATTGAAGATTTTTTTTTTTTTAATATCTATTTATTTTCGTACATAATTATCATTTCGCTTGATTGGTGCAATCAAAAGGCAATCAGTGATAAAATTGTTAATTATATTTTAAATTTTCCTCGAATGGATGACTCTCCCCCCCTCGTGTGAGGAATGAAAGAAAGGATTATTCGAGTATTGCGAAAGAAGAAGTATAATTAAAAATGAGAAAATTGGAAAAGTATTATTACGAAAAGGAATACAATCTTCGAATTATTCGTAAAATAAAATTGTATAAATATCGTTTCTCCCTTTTCAGGTAAGATAAACGGGTTAATTATTTCGAAGCTAAGGGATCGACGATTAAGGGACAATTTTGCAACGTTTTGGAAAGTGTAACGTCGAACTTTGCAATTTGTTGGGAATAATACAAATGTGTAAATAAAACAAAGTTGGGAAACCGGTTTTGCACGTGTGGTGAACGACTTGCGTCTGAAAATCACTGAATCATGCGAGTAATGAATGAAAGTAACAACATACGCGAACTTTTGATTGATCATTTAACCCGTACTCTACTTTGATCAAAAAGTATTATATAATTATTGTACATTTTTCTATGTTCAATAATTTTATTCCCTGCATCGTGAAATTCTTATTTTTCAATATTCTGTAACTTTATGATTCGAATATAATATGGAGCAATATCGAACAATTAAATTTTAAATACATTCTTTATCGTTCCATCCTTTGTTGAAGCCAATTTTCTTTTCTCTTCTTTGCCTCATCATTTATTTGCATGTCGTTTCCAACGTATTGATTAACTTAATGAGGGAAAGTATCCGCGAATTAGTCTTGCAAATCGTATTCAAACTTTTTTTCCACACTTTAAAACTCTCGCAAGGTTTTAAAAAATCAATCGAATGAATAATGAACAAATGGAGGGGGGGAGGAAAAAATCAAAACCTGTTAGAAGAAAGTGCTATTGCTCAATCTCATTTCTCCAATTAATAATCAAGACGCAGCATGAACAATTACGAGGCGAAAGGTAAATAAGGAAATAAAATAAACCGTTAGAATGACGAATACAATTAATGGAAAATAACCAAACAATTTTTTAAACAAAACAGAGAGTGCTGTTACAAAAATGGATGGAATTTACAAATCTGATTTGACAAATTTTATTATATCCACTTTCAAGTCTGATCTGAAATTAATCCGCGAGAATTGCGATTTCTCCATAAATTCCCTTTTTCGCATAAACGGTGCCATCTCGTAACGAGACCACGACGTGTGTAAACGTAATACCTGTACACACTAAAGGGAGAAGGGAGGGGACGATCGATTAATCAGATATTCTAGGAGCGGAGTGGCCCTCCAATACGGAAAACTCGAGCTTCGAGCATTATAGCTGCGGCTCCATGTTATGGGAACGATGGAATCTATATCGTGCATCACGCTTCGAACTTTCACTTTCGCATGTGCGACTGACAAACGTTTGCATGCACGCATATGGACGCCTATCGACGCTTTCTTGCGTCTCTCTCGAACGCATTGAACGCGTCTCTTTTTTCCTCCTCCAATTTCTTTTCGAGAATTCGTATTAACAAAATTCAAATTTACAGGATTTGTATATATATGTGAACGAGATAAAAGGAATAATAAATAAAGGAGAATTAGGAGAAATTCGAAGGAGAGATATTAGCGAAAACGAAAACCTTAACACTCAACTTGAAACGCGTTGACCCGGATCCGAAGTCTTTTTACGAGTCCATTGTTCGCTGACTTTGCCGAATAATCCTGTTCCACATGGAGGAACAATCCACGCGTACAACAAGACAGCGTGTCGATTGAGAGAAGAGAAGAGAATCGGCCGAGGCAAGAGTATTTCGGCAACGGGGTCAATGTCGTGCGACCGTTTTCACGTCTCTTTCTTTCCTTTCAACCGTTCGAAGCCGCTCGGACGGCGGCCATTATGCAACCAAACCGCCAGAATAATAGAAGCTGGCCAGAGACAAAATCGAGGCAGTGACCCATACTTATGGGCTTTCGAGTCAATGGAGCTCGATAAATCCGTGTTTTTCACGCTGTCCCGCCTCCTCCCTCTCCCTTTGTCCACCGCAGTTTTATTTAACAGCTCGGTGATCTTATTACGTGTTCCAACGATCCTCTGCCCGATTCCAATTCCTGTAATTCCTGTTTTCCTTCCTTTTTTCTTCTTTTCGAATCGAATGCGAATTTTTCCTGCACCAACGAAATTTTACATCGATTAATTTCTCCTTTTCCTGTTCGATGACTCCAATTCCTCTTTTGCGATAATTTCATCGGAATTTAAATCGAGGTTGAGAATAATTTATCTCCATTTCCATTATTCGAAATAATTACAATATTATAATAACTTTATTTTTTAGATTTTGTTTAACCATTTAACTCTGGTACAATTTGGTTCCATATTGGCAACCACTTTTCTGATCAACGAATAATGATTTGGAAAAATTATCCTCGTCGATCTTCCATCCTCCAGTGATTGAATTCCGTGAGAAAGATGGGCGGTGATTATATTAGGGAGAAGGAGGACGAGGTTTGGGAGAATGTGGAAAGGAAAAAGGTGGTGGAAACGGACGCAAAGGAATTACGAGGGCAGTAACTCGAGAGCTCTAAAACTAAAGCGGCACCTCTGACAATTTCGATTTTACTGTCCCTCCCTGATCCCTCTCGTCACTGGGAAAAGCCCTGGCCGACGTCAGGGATACTCACGTATCCCATGGCTGGCCCATTCGCATTCAATCGGTCCACGGACGAGCAATACGTGAGCGCAGTGAATGTACACGGGGTGATTCGAGAAACTCTTTTTTTTTTTTCTAAAAAAGATTCGTTTTAGGGATCGTCTAGGATTATAGTTATCCTGGAGAAAGAAGTTTGGTGTTTCTTCTTCTTTTTGGATCGTTCTGAAGATATAAAAATTCAGAGAACTTGGAGAAGTTGAGGAAGTTTGGAGAATGAGATTCGTGTAATTCTTTGAAAGGAGCAGTTTTTTGGTGTAGTATTATTAAGGATAAACTTTATGAATGTTTAATGAAAATTTTACATACTCCTTCACATTTGAAAAAGAAGTAGATTCATTTGTTTTATTTCTAGATGAATCTACTATAAAATCTAAGTTACTTTATGGAGACTTAGTTATTAGAAAGGTTAGACAGGTTGGGATTAAAATTAAGTATATCTGAGAAAATATTGGGATCAGTTGTCTTCCGAGTGATTCGTATTATAACAAATAGGGAACACCTGTCAACTTGTCGCAAATGATGACAAATGATCCTCCATTCTTCCCTCTTCGTATCATTTCGAATATTTCTACCATCCTATTATTGGACGCCTGGCAAAAATAGATTGACAGGTGAGGAAAAAAAGAGAGAAAGGCAATTTCTTTCGCGCCACCCTTTAGATACCTGGCGAGAGCTTTGCAGTTTACGAGGACTCGTGCAATTTCAGTTAATACTATAAAACCTTCGGTACACGTACGACGCCCTGATCGTCCGTGGCCGGGCGTGAAAAAGAGGGGTTGGATGCACGAACATCGTTGCTTGCTTGCGCAAGCTGCACGTCCCCGGGCCCATCCGCACTTGTCGATGGAAAGCCTCGCTTTATAGCTCTTCGTTCGCGGAGACGTGACCTCGCCACAGAGATTCTCCTCCCTGGAATCTCTTCCAACCGCCCTTTGAAACTTTCGTCATCGAGATAACTCGATGACGAGATACTCTTGTATCTTCAATTATAATCGATTCTCGAGAAAGGCACGATTGAAAATTTTAATTAAATTACAGGAATAATTATCGAAATTCCATTTTATATACACGTCACGCGCGTATCGTTGTTTGAACAATTTCAAACGAATTCGATATTCAATATTACAGACGATAGAGAAGATAAGAGAAAGGGGGGAAATGAACGACACGAGGCGCAAAGTACACAAAAATCGCTATAAATCAAACTATAAATCAGGGTTGGTCCGCAAATGGGCAATCGCGCTCGACGTGCTGCACCGACGGTTCAAATACCGCGCGATCTCTTATCAAATATCAAAACTTTCGCACACTTTTTTCCATAACCCGCAATCAATCGGTCAAACAAAACGCGAGGGGGTGGCTCGAAAAAAAAAAAAAAGGAAAACACTCGAAAAAGTCGAAAGATTTAATATACAAGGATGAACAAACACGTTAGCCTGTTGACGCAAATCAAACGGAAGAGCCGAGAACCGGCCGGGGATCATCCGTTTTCAGGGTAACAAAGCGTTTTCGACGAAACACACCGGAACGATATCGGGACGCCGGTTCGAATATCCATCGAGGAAAACTGCTCGGTTCTGGTTCACGCAAACTCCATTACACGATAATGCCTCCTGTGCCCAGAAATAGAAATAATTTTTGAATAATAATCGATATATCGAAGAACCGTGACGATGTGCACAGCGTGATATTCACTGCTTTTCATGAGCGTATAATAACAAGTAAGTATAACTTGCTTTTACATTTATATTTATCAAAAAATCGATAAAAGATTTTTCTCGTTTTAATTTCTTTAAAGAATATTCAAATTTTCTCTTTTCTAACGCGTGTAAATTCATTCTCGAGTACATTCTATTCAATGTGCACTGCTCGGCCATTTTCTGTGCAGTACAACTAGCGCCAAAGAACCTTTTACTCCGCATAATGATGATAGTTTCGACGTGTAGCTATAGAAAGGTAACATTAAATTGACGTTGATAAAATTGAAAGAAACGAAGAAGTTTGTTGTTAAGGATACGTGAATTTGTTAACATGATATTCGATCTGTGATTGCAGATAGTCTTTCGATGAATTTTTTCTCAATTTATTAATTTAAGAATTAAAAAAATTCTCTGGAAAATATTTATATTTATATTCGCATGTGAAGAATGTTTCCAAAGATATGGCATGATTTTCTGTACCGAATAGTTTCGACGAAATTTTCAATAACTTTTGTACATTATAGCGTTTTAATTGGATACAAATCCGCAATTTAATTACGAGAATCAATTATTGAATCACACGTACATTTAGAAAGGTGAGTGAAAATAACATTCGATTCTATGTTAGATTGAAAAATAGTCTGTTTATTTCGTTTTATTTCTTTCTTCTATACATGTTCACAATTCTCTAAGAATCTTTTGAAAAAAGAATGGTGCACGGTACGTGGTCACAAATGAATGGAAATATTCATAGAAATATAATATAGAAACCATTTATACCTTTGAACTTTCCAATTGCAAGTTTTGTAAATTTAAAGTTTTATATCTCGTAACTTTAGAATTTCTATCTTTTGATACTTGTAAAAAAAAAAAAAGAATTTCAAACGTTTCTGAAACTAACGTTCAAAGGAAATAATAAAAAAATAAAAATTCCGGAAATTCATAAAGGAATGCGCAATATAATAAATTGGATATAATATATAATATATTTTTTAAAGTGATTTGTAATGATTTTTAACGATTATTCAATTTTCATGATTGTGAAACGCGTTTCCTCTACGATTTGGTGATTTTCCGCTGCGAACGACGAAAAAAAAGCGGAGAAAAAGAAGGGGGGGGGAGCTGGAAAGGAAAAAGGCTTGGGGCGTATAAAGGAAAAGACGGAGAAAAGGAAATAAACGAGAACCGACGAAATGAATACGACTTTGTATCTCGTTTTATTCTCAACATGCATCGTGACGCACTTGCAAACAGAAGTATTGAGACGTGTACCTTTATTCGGAAAAATGTCAGAATCACATATTTTTATCGTGCTCCCGAAACGATATGCCATAATTGTAATTCTTCTTCGATCAAAAATAATTCTCTCAACTAAAATTCCACTATGACTCGAATTAAAATCACATCGATAAATAATAATCTCTTTTTCCATAATCCAAAGAACAATATCACAAAAATTATTTTATTTCTTCTTCAAAAATTCAAATCCTTTTTATTATCCGACTTTGTTTCAAATCGATTCCAACCTCGTCGTCAAACGAGTTGTTCATCACTCGATCGATCAAAAGTTGATTATTAAATATTCTTCTATCTTTCTCACAGGTAAGGAATTCGAGACGAGCAAAACGTGCGTTCAATTCCGAAACTTCCGGTCGGGCGGACGGTTGGAAATGGTCGCGCAGAGCTTGAATCGCCATGGAATAATCCAATATTCCGTGTTTATCATTGTTCTTTTTTTTTTTTTTACGGTCTGATCCTACATCGAAATGGATGCACAATGATATTTCGCATTTACTAGTCAAAATGGAACGGTTTTATTCGCTTCGAAACGCGATTTTTCCACGGAGGGGAGGGGGGGATACGCGTCACATTCAACACGGCAACACATTAACGAACGCCTTTGATAATGTATCGGGGGGAAGAGAGAGGGAGAACGATTGTGTTTAAAATTCTGCTCTTCTCGCGTTCGCCTGTTTTTCGACGCGTTTGTACCACGTATCCGTCCATTGTAACGCTTTTGATGAAAGGATTTTACAAATCGGCTGTTGGATAATGGTCGCTGTTCTTTCTATTTTTTTTTTTTTTTTTTTTTCCTGAAATGGCGGTGATCGGTACGCCAGTTTGTACGTTTAACGATTATCCTTAATCCCTTTTATTCGTTGCCCATGCTTTATTTCTGTAACCTGGTTTTTTTTCTCCATGAAATTGATAGTGAATTCTAGTTTTTTTTCTTTCCGTTTCGGAATTTCTGTTGGAATTAACATTCGAATGAATCGGGCTCGTTGCAAAAATATCGTTTAGAATGGAAAATTTTGTATATATATGTATCTTTTATTTTAGTTTATTCCGATGAAAATGATGTTTGGATATCAAATATAATGTATTTATATATAAATGTGCGTGATAAATATGATTGAAAAACTTTAAGCTCATCGAAATTTAAACGATACTAGCGCCACTTGACCATTAACTCCTGTATGTATCTATCTATTCATCTATTTATACTATCATTTAGAAAGATGATCCAAAAACAATAAAATAATTCCAATAGAAAATCTTTTTCTTAAAATGTATTAGAAAAATTGAAAAATTTTTCTAATAAATAAAAACTGAATATCTCTCTGTCGTTCGATTTCGTCGGATATAGAATAAGTGCTAAAAGAAAAAGAAGAAAAGAAAACAAATCATAAAACAAAAGGTTAAACCTAAGCACCATGAAAACGAAGGAAAGATATCCCGTTTTCAAAAGGAACGTATCGTGCTTTTCATCTCGTTTCCTTTCGTTTCCTGGTGGAAACCTAAGTCTATATAAAACCGGGGAATATTTCTCGTGGCTCGGTTCTCGCTCGACACGCCGCACAAACTTTGGCTTCGCGGGTGAAATGCGTCGAAAATTCACCTATATGTACACGCGTTTCCAACCAATTGAACTTCTAGATACACGTCCGTCGGAACTGTTGTGTTACGTAACGCGGGCAGGGATATGGATATCGTGACTGGATGGTGGAAGAGAATTTGGAACGCGGTGAAACTTTGAAAATTCGTCGTTTAAAAGTTTAAAAATTTGGTTAAAAAATATGATAGAAGAGCAAAAGAATTTTATTATATATATATCTTTAATTTGGTATTTTTTTTAGATCGAAACGTTATGGTTTAAAAGTTTTGTTTAGCTTGAAACTATTGGAAGAGATAATTGGAGCAAATTTGTATAAACAAATGAACGCAATATCGAGTACTCGAGCAGTTAAGTAAGTCACGTGGCTTAAAGAAAAAAAAAAGGAAAAAGAAAAGAGTACCTAAATTTCGATTAGCTCGAGCACCTTTAAACCGTTCCCTACCTTTTTAACCATGTTTTACATCGAGTTGCACGCTAGTGGTCCATTCCCCTAGGTCGATCCAATTAAGTTCTCGGCAGCCAGTTAATGATGCTGTTATTAATCCTATAAAAGTGAAGCACGTGTAACGAGCGGGCGCGAACTTCGCGAAATTAATATTACTGACGACCGGCCGCGATAAATCAACTTTTACGATACAGCTCAAATAAACGTTTTCCAGAAGGGAGAAGTTTAAATTAAAACTTGCACTCCGCCTCCATTTCGCGCCCTCTCCACCTCTCTTTCTCTCCTTTCTCTCTCCTCCATATCCCTGTTTTATCCGCCCCTCGATTATCGAGAGATCTTTAAATGGAAATGTTGCTCGATCCTCGTATTTAGGAAATTTAAATTTGAAGATTTGAACGTTCGAAAGAAAAGAGATATCGATTATTTACTCGAAAGACAGAGAGAGAAATTTTCAAGAGGAAAATGAAAGTTTTAATTCTCAAAGTGGATATAAAATAATCGAGAAGGAGAAATTTACAAAAATTTTATTCCATTAAATTATCCTGTCTTCTTGTTATAATAAAAATTATTATAACAATTGCCTACTTGTCATAATAAAACTTATGCCAATAATAAAAAAAGTTCAATAAGCATCGAGAGTTTCGTACGTAATTCTCGATATATATATATATCAACGAGAGACAAGTTACAATTTCGAATAGAATTGGAAGGATGAAAATCTGATCGATTTCCAGTCACGTACGAGTCACTTCCGTCGAGAGTGTATCAATCTTCCCCTCGACGGGTGCAAAATAGCCGGGTGCGGGGAAGCACACAGCGGTGGAAAATAAATGTAATCGAGCCACTGGCGTACGCCGGTCTCGTCCGGTATACGCGATTATTCCGTGTAATCGTATTATTCGAGATAACACGGCTTTCCGCAACCTCGACACAATAGACGACGCCGCCCGGATCCGAGGTGCACGAGCACGCGTAGCCCCGGGATACTTGCCGTCAACTCGCTTCCTCAAGGGAATGTAAACACGTGCGAACTGTTGAGTCCGAGTACCGCCACTCTGAAAATACCTCGAAGGGGTTGGAATAAATGCTGAAAATGGTGAAATCAAAGAGTCGAAGATTTTTCGATAATGGATCAACGATCGAAGCTTTTCTCCTTTTTTTTAACCAAGAAATTTCAATCAAAGATCCTGTCTTTCTTTATCCATGGAACTCTGGAACGTCTCTCTTTTATCTTGAGTATCCTTTTCTTTTTCTTTTTTTCTCAGAGAAATTTAAATCGAAGATTCCATCTTTCTCGATAAAGCTTTGGAATAAGAGATCCTGTCTTTCTTTATCCATAGAACTCTGGAACGTCTCTCTTTTATCTTGAGTATCCTTTTCTTTTTTTCACAGAGAAATTTAAATCGAAGATTCCATCTTTCTCGATAAAGCTTTGGAATAAGAGATCCTGTCTTTCTTTATTCATGGAACTCTGGAACGTCTCTCTTTTATCTTGAGTATCTTTTTCTTTTTCTTTTTTTCACAAAGAAATTTAAATCAAAGAAACTTTGGAACAGGAACAGTGTCTTTTTTTGTCTTGGCTATCGTAAAATATCTTTTGGGAATAAGCAATTTGTATTTTGTTTTAGATGAGATATTTTGAAAAGTCGCTCGTCTTTATATATATTATAAGTGGAAATTCAAAGTTGTCAGAATTTCTGTGCGGCAAAGGAGCAGGAACTAATACATTACGTTGTTAAGGAGCCAATTATCGAGTTCGAGTGTCGCACAATAATACCGTTCGTATCGCCAACTCTCGAGGTGGTGGAGTTGCACACAGTTGTACACAGTTGTACACAGCTGTTGCTATAAACTCCATGCTTTGAGACTTTGGGTAAGCAAGTTGAGAGAAATTACAATTCCCTTACTAACCGAAGATCCGATCGAACGAGCATTACTTAATTTTCTAAACGGTGTTTATTATTTGTTGTGGAGTGTTCAACAATCGTTGTATTTAACGCCATCTGTTTGGATCTTTATCGATAGATTTTTTTTAATTTATGAAAGAGATGTTGTTGGAAATTTATGATCTCAAGACGATTGAAGATTGGAAAGTTTCAACGATAATTAAGCGAATAAAATAATATGATCAATGATTTAACGAGCAAGGAAATTTACGATTTATAAATTACAGTTTACAGTTAGGAAGAAAATCGGTAAATGAATTTTATCATTCAATCAAAACTCAAACTCGAAACTTAAAAGCTTAACGAGTTGATGAAAATTTATCAATTTTAATTGGCTCCCGACTGTATACTTATTTAATAACTAGGAGAGGGTTAAAAAATTAACGAAAGGAAATTATATATTTATCCTTTCGAGGCGTCCTTATTTCGCC
The DNA here is from genome assembly GCF_003254395.2 of Apis mellifera. Classification (NCBI taxonomy): domain Eukaryota; kingdom Metazoa; phylum Arthropoda; class Insecta; order Hymenoptera; family Apidae; genus Apis; species Apis mellifera. Next base: position 5,738,107 of record NC_037646.1, read on the forward strand.
CCCCCTCCAGTTTATTTAATTGTAGAGAAAATAGCAAGAGAAGAGAGAGAGAGAGAGAGGTCGAAATAGAAAAGAAAAAGAAGAAACTCGCGTCGAGTTATTAACGCGCTTTTCAAGCATTCTTTTTACTACTCGTGTTCCGTGTCGAAACGAAAGAACGCGTTTTTTTTTATTCTGAGAATAATTAAAGAAGTCTAAAAGGTAAATTGAGCGCAATTATTATTATTACCGGGGACGAGAACACGTTAATTTACAGGTGATAGTTGCATCGACGCTTCCTCCTCCTCCTCCTCCTCCTCTTCTTCTGGACCAGAACCATTGCGAGAGGAGTGTTGTTGCAACAGATCGATTAGAGGTGACTAATTGAGATAACACTTTATGTTAATCGACGATCGTTTTCCTTCGAGATTAAACGCGTTCCTTGGATCTCTGTCCGCGTTTCGTTCTTCCATGAATTGAAGTCTCGATTTATTTTTGAATTTGGGGGGAGGAGAAGAAAAGAAAAGGAAAAGAAAGAAAGATGGGAAGAGAAAGATGGAGGAAAGAGGGGAGAGCGGTCGAAAACACCTCTTTTAATTTCTATTAAAACCTTCAAACGCGATTTTATTCTCGTCCTTTCATTTATGTAATTAATATCGCTCGCGTTAATTGCGATTAAATCTTCAAAGGGGGTTGCTCGTAGAAATTTTACGCGATATTTACTTTCCTTGCGCTTTTCTCCGTTTTATCAGTCAGTTTCTTCTTTAACGGGGCGAGATTCTTAATGATTCGCCTCCTAATTTTTTATCCAATTTTCGGTCTCGGTTTATATTATTTATAAGAGATAATTTTATCCCGTGCATATTTTTATAATATTATTTATATATACGTTATCGAGAAGAGAAGATTCTTTTGATTTTCTTAACTTTTTTTTTTGTAAAATTCTTCCTCTATATAATACAAATATATATATTCAATAAGATAATATTCAATAATTTAATAAAAGAGAAGAATCTTTTTCTTTTTAGAAAAATAAAAATCGCGTGTAAATAGAATGATTAAAAACTTAAAGGAAGAGAGAAAATGCGGTGAACGCGTTTTACGACGTGTAAAATTTCAAGGATTTAATTTAAAAGGTGGGCTTGGAAAAGAGAGAGAGAGAGAGAGGGAAATTTTTTTCTACCAGTGATAATAATCTCGTTCGTTCGTTCGTTCGTTCGTTCGTTTCGCGAGTATTTAACGGGGTCGAATTTTGTCGCCGCGCTGCCAAACGTCATTAACTATCAATTTTGCGCAAAACGGGTTAAATAGTTCGCCGAGATTCTCTGAAAGCACCTTTCACAACGCGCACATTTCATTTATTGCAATTTACTACGAAATCCATATGAAAATAATTTTCAAACGTCGCTAAATGTAGTTTACGATAATACACAGGGCCACCCCTGTTGTGACAAAAGTTATCAAACAGCATTAACGTCTTTATATACGTTATATCGATTTGCCTGTTCAATTTCCTCCGCGTGGAGAGGATCTGTGGGAGGGAGAAAACAAATGATGGAGAGAACAAAAGTGTATAAAATTTGTGAAAAAAAATACTCGAATTCGAAATATTAAATAATCAACCTAATTCAAATATATATATACATACATTTCGAAATTCAAAATATCCATACTTGTTCCGTATTCCAGAAGAAAAATAAATAAATCCAGAAACAAAAAAGTAAGAGAGATCATGGAAGTCACAGATCCGTCTTCCCCTCCCAGTTTCCGGTCCAATGCCTTGCCCTGTATCGGCGGCACGTGACCCTCCGCTGCTTCCTCAACTCTCGAGACATGCGTCTTATAAAGGACGATGCCTCGAGACGATAAAAACGGCGAACGGCGAGCGACGCCGTTTCCTCGAAATAACGTTAACTCCATAGCCGTCCGAGCAGTCACGCGCTCTTCCACCAGAGCCTTTTAAATTCGACGTTTCCTCCCTCTTTATCCCCTTCCTCCCCCTCAAGTGACAAGGCAAAATCGCGCAAACACCTTCGCCAGCCACGGGGCACGTGTTCCAACAACGTTTGGAGGAACGCCTCTGAACCACTTACTTACGCGATTCCACGTGTTATTTTTGCACGTACGTGTGACGTGATGTTTTCTATCCGTGAGGGAGGAGGGGATATTTGTGTGTGTTTTTTTGAATTATGCTGGATGACGGTGATGGAGGAGATTTAGACGGATCTGCGTGCAATATTGTTACTTTTACAGATGACATAAGTTAACGCCATTTCCGTTCAACCAGCTGTGTGATGAATAAAAATCTCGCGTCGCTTTGTTGAATGGTGGGATTTCTTTCGAGGGAGGAGAAACGCGAATATTTTGTTTTAAATATCGATGATGATGATTCTTTACATTCTTTGGTTTGTTATTTTAGAAGGTATTGGGAGGTTTGGATGAATTACGTAATTCGAAGTTAATTATTACAGCGATGACGTGATGGGAAAGTTGATTGGCCTTCGAATAATTTGATTTCTTGTATCATCAATATTATGTCTTTTAGATTTTCAGAAAACTTTTTTTCTAATTTTTTCACGTAATGATACGAGTGTATGGGTTGGTTCGACGGTAATGATATGTTTTTGCTCTCTGCAAAGGAAGGGAAGTAGTTTGGGAGAGATGATCACGATTAATCTTTGGCATGGAGAAAAGACTTAATGGGGATTTCTTGCGTAAATCGTTTTGTTGCAGGAAATAATGCTATATATGAAGTTTAGCAACTTGCGTAATATTGAAAAATAAAAATAAAAGGATATATAATCGTTCATTATTACAGCGAAATTCTTCTCTCTGTTAAAATTACTTGTATCTCTGTTGAAGTCTGTTTCGCTCGTTCGTGTAATTAAAATTTCGTGATTAAAAATAAAGAAAGAATTATAATTGGATAAAATATTTTACATTAATAATTCGTGAATTATTTAATTAACAATGCACGTCTTCTTTTTGTTCCAGGTAAGAAATCCGCCGTAAATAAGACAGATTGGGTGACAAATGATCGCTTATTAACAGTTTCGCGAAATAACTTCGTCAAACTCCCACGTAAGTTTATCGAAATTCCCAATTTATTCTTCCCAACGGGTCATTGATCCGTAAAGCTAATCTTTAATTACTTATTACACACAGGCTAAGCTCGGTTATAGACCAAGTTACATACCAAAGTTCACAGTTCACAACTCGTAGCCTAATAACTCTCTCCAAGGCTACTATGTTTCCACTTTGGATTAAATATTATTCATTAATTCATCTTCGTTTCGACTGAGAATTTGACAATTTCAATGAATTAAGAAATCTATTCCCTCATTAATAATATATTTTTACAATTTTATTTCGTGAATATTTTTAACATTTTGTGGATAAATTTTGGAAACTTTTTAAGTATGAAATATGATATTAAAATTAAGATTAACGATCATAAATCGTTCGATAATTATTCATATTGATTAAAAAAAAGAAATTTCACGCATCTCGACGTTTCAAATTTCAAAGTGATAAAAATTTCCAAATCTTCGATCGATTGGAACTATATGAAATGGAAATTTATATAAAGAAGTCAATGGTCAATTTAAAATAAAAAGAAAAGAAAATTCGAAGGAGAATAGAAAATGATTTCGTGCGTGTCTCTTACGTTTTCTCCAGCCGGAAGCACGCGTGCAAAAAGGCAGCGTTACATTCTTTTTCCAGCCGAGCCACGAGAGTCAACTAATGACTCGCTCTCAGTAGTCATTGTTCATTGTTCGACGATCGTGCACGTCCACATTGCGATAATCTGCGCAACTTCCCTTTTCGGCTCTTACATTTTTACATTTCAACTGCCGACTCTTAAACGCCGCGCCTAATTCAGAGATCGAAAATATAATTCTCGTTAAAAAGTTGAGAAGAAGAAGAAGAAGAAACACTCTGATAATTATTTTTCGATTCAAAAATTGATGAAATCGTTCACGCAACGATAAAATATTGAAAATGTAAGTACATCGGGAAATTTTCATCGATTTATATTTGCAATTATCTCGATGCACAGGAATGAAGAAGAAAAAAATTTCAAATAATTCCAAAGGTTAATTCTTTCTATCTAAAGATACAAGTGGTCCTATATAGATTTAAGAACAATGAACGTCGTCCCTCATTGTCTTCTTCCTATCCTCCGTCCATCATTGAATCTGCATCTTATTGCAAAACACACACTATATGACCAGCATTCGAGAATTATTCCTCGAGCACGTGTAATAAACCCTCCTCGTTCATAAACCACGCTTGTTTCGACGCTCGCCACTTTCTCATCGATCCCTTTTTCCGGGGATAAAGGATAAATTAAGAAGCAATCAAAGAAACTGAGTTATCCGCGAATATCGAGAGACAATCCCACAAGATTCATTTAGTTGGGAGCCTAGTAATTCGCAATCTGCCTTTCGCCTGTGTAGAGATAAACTTTCAGTGGGAGAAAACGGCTGGCCGCAACCTCGTTCTACGGGGTGGCGAAGAAATTCGATCAACGGATGCTTGCAACGTATAGAAAAGAATATTTTTTTTCTTATCGCGATTAAATTCATCGAGAAATTAATCAAAAATCGACAATGGATGATTCAAGGAATAATAATTTCGTTCAAAATTGTTCGACTTTTTTTTTCTTATTTTAACGTTAAATATCTTTTGCAATTACAGGAAATAACGAGAGGATAATTTGATGTTGAATAAATGTCACTTACTTGTGGTTTTTCTTCTTTTTTTTTTTTTCATCATCACGTAAAATATAGGGGATGTATATTGAATAAAAAAGTTCATTCAGAACGGGGGTATTGCTGTAACACGGTGAAAGCGGTTTTTTAATCTTGAAATTCTGGCACGATTTTGAAAACAGGAAGGTGTAAAAGGAATCGTTAATAAAACGCGGCAGAAATGGGAATTTGATGAAAGAGGCGGCGTTCGAAATTGTGTCGGTAGATAGAAAGGGCTGGATGTATTATGACGCGTAACGTGGTTTCTCTAAGCTTCTTTCAGAAAATTTTGTAATAATATTTTCATCGAATAACACGATTTATGAAACACGTTTTTCACGTAGAAATAAATTCTTCTCGTTAAATCGATCAAAAAAAAAAAAAAAGAAATAATACATCTGTCGCGTATCATTCAAATAAATTCATATCTTAAAAGGAATAGAACGATTTTGTGGAATTTTTCAAAAATTTTATAATCAATTTCTTTTTAACGAAAAAATCGCAATAATATATAGGAAAGTGTGGTGTTGGTAATCGATATATTTAGAGAATCAGAAGTGAAACGTAAGCGGATAAGGGGAAACGGATCGTCTGTGGTCAGCCAACTTGTCCATAAGATATAACGTAACACAAAATTTGTAATTAGAATTCTCGTATTTTGTATCGCAAATTTTTAACAAACTTTTTTTTAAACAATTTTTCCTTTTTAATCCAATCAAATACCTTTAACCTTCTTCTTTCCTCTCTCTCTCTCTTTCTTTTATCCACATATCCTCGCGCCTGTGCAAACGAGAGCGAGAAGGGTTAACATCCCGCCCTTATATCAACTCGCTCTAACCAAACATCTGCCCCAACGTGACACGATCCGAGTCGTTTAACATAATCAAACATCTCGAAAGAAAGAAGAAATCTCCCTCAATTTCACTCGATAAACAGAATCGTCAGAGACGTCTCCATAACAGAAACTGCGCCTATATATCGCCGCCACCACCACCATCATCATCACCCGTCTCTCACCCTGTTTTTCCAACATTTCTGCTCCCCCGTATCGTCGGCACACCGGGCCTCCGGATGGAACAACGTCACCAGGGACCCTGTAATGAACGTAATTTAAAGTCGATCTCGAGCGGACGTGCTTCCACGAGTGTGTATGCGTGCGTGTGCGTGTGTATACGCGCGGGGGAGGGACGGGCACACACGGGGATGGGTCGTTTGCCCGTCTTAGAAACTTCGTTACGGGTGAATATCTCGATTCAAGTCGGCAAGTTTCCATTCTCTCGTTGATGAAAACTCGCGAAACTTTTCGACGCATAATACCCGCGATAATACGATTCTGCGGATGAAATTATTGTTTTCACAGGGAAGAAGACCGATCTCTGTTTTCGACCTTCTTGGAACTCGTTTTGTTTTTGGGGGATGGATTTTTTTCTCTTTCGAAAGAATTTTGTCAATAGAAATTCGAGAAAGTTGTATCGAATGTGAAGAATAAGAATTAGAAAAAATAGAAGAAAATTTGAATATTTACTTGGAAGAAATTTCAAAGATAGATTGGAAAAGTATTTTTTTGAAGAGAATTGAAAGAATATTTGGGAGAAATGTCTCAACTGTTTGAAGAGAAAAATTCAACGAATCTTGAAATCACTATGAGATCGAAAGAATCTTCTTTGGAAAATTTCTAAAAAAATTCTTGAATTGAAAGAAGTAGATACAATAGATAAAAACAGTAGATTCGAATAATAATTATAACTCGGATTTCCATCTTCCATGTTCAGAAAGAAAATTTCTTTTTGCTCCATTTCTAAATTTTAGAAAATAGAATTTTGATCAATAAGGAGGCAAGCTCGGCGAGGAATAGAGAAAATCCGTGTTCAACGAACCAAGCGTTTTCCAATGCAAATTTCCGACACGGTTGGTGGAAAGCCGACCGACAAGGTCACCTGCGAAACTGTTTCCTCGATCGAGACAAGGTTACACGATCGTAAAGAGGGGGGCAGGATCGAGCAAGGTGGCAGGCAAGGATTTCCAGTTTCTGAAACTGGATGGAAACAGCTTGAGAACTTTCGATTTGCTTTATTTCCTGAATTTCGTCTCTGACCAACTCGTGACTCTTCTTCCGCCCTTGTGGAAACATCTCGAGGATCGAAACGACGATGTGAAAAAAGAAAATATATATATATAAAAGAGCGTCGAAGGAGAACAAGTTCGAAGTTCTCGAGATCACTTTATTATCTTTTGGCAAGGAGGATGTTTCAAAAGTTTCGCCATTAAATAAGAATCACTTTTAGTTTGATTATTTCTCTTCTTTTTTTTTCTCTCCCCTCCATTTTGTTCCTTCAAATTTTTTCCTCGGAGAAGTAATTTATTTTTTCCTTCTCTTATAATTTTTCTCCAAGAATTGAAGTAAAATTTGAAAATATTTCAATTTTGAAAAAAAGAAAATCCCTCGTCGATATCGTGGAAACTGTAATATCGAGCGAGTAATCTCCTCTCGTTGAAGAATCGAACGAAGCAGAACGAACGAAGTTCGTGGAAATTCGATCGATCGTAATAAAATTGATGGGAACGAACATTCCGATCGCGCGATCGATCGGCTTGATCCCGAGATTAGTCATTAACAATCTTGGATCGCTATGCGGGGCAGCCTTCGTTATAACAAGATCTCAACCTACGCCACGTCCACGGGAGCGAGAATTTACTTCATTCAGAATGCGAACGTTATATACGCATCCGGTGAAGGGAAAAACACGCGCGATGTGCCGCGAACGTGATCCAGTTAATGGAGAATTAACTTTTTCTCTCCCGTCAATTGACCTCTTCCCCATTCTCCAATATTTTGTAATTAAATATAATATAATTATTTTAAAGATTCACGTGATCAAATGGAAGAAATTTATTGGAAGAAAGAAAGGAGAGAGAGAGAGAGAGAGATATATATTATATTTATTTTTTTTATTTTTGTGAATTTAAGAAAGAGGATTTGTATATATATACGTAGAATCGAGTGATTTATAGAGAGCAAATCGGTTTAAAGATTTCCAACTGGTTGAACCCGTTCAGAGAGAATTGTATGATTCTATGACACAGGAATGAAATATTATCACACGCGATATTAGATTTCGATCAGGATTGTGTGTGTGTGTGTGTCGATGCGTTCCATAGATTTAAAAAAAAAAATGGTAATTACGAATTCTGAATGAATTATTAGCGGCAATAATTAAAAGGAGGAGAGCATTGCCTATAATAATTAAAGACTAATTATTGGCAATAATTATCATGAATATTCTCTGCATTCGATCGATTTGAATTGGTGGCACGATATGGACGACTTGACTGAAATATATATATCTATATATTTATCGAAAGAACGAGTTTCAATTAATAATACAATTGTTTCTTGGACCCTCCCTTTTTTAGAGAAAATTGTCCAAACGCGTAAGAAAAAAGAAAATGTCGAGAGTAGAAGAAATTTTCGGAAGGAAAACTCGAAATATAATATTTTAAAAAACATCTTTCTCCCTTTTTCCTATAATTCCATAAGCAACGATTTATCGTATAACGCGCAACGATTCAACGCTTAAATTCTCTCCCACATCAATCCCCCCTCCCCCCACACGTGCTGAATTTATAATTTTACTTTGAAACTGCAATGTGCAGTCCATTACAGTTGGTTAATTAATACGTTTTGTTCCATGCCGCTCTGAATCGAATTATTTTCACAAGGAATAAATTATTAACGCGCAACATATTGATACGCTAATATTTACATAATAAATTTACGCTCGCGGAAGAATAAAAGAAACGGGGCAGAACGACGGGGCCGCCCCGGTTGTTGTTGATAATTATCGAAATGGATTAAATCCCCGGAGCGGCGCTCTATAATTATTTCTCACTTTTCCAAAGTGCATAAGTTATCATGATCGATCATTCTGCGAAACGTTAAACGTTTAAATGGCCGAGAATTCTCGAATTATAACGATAAAAATATCGCGATTTATCGCGCCGTTCGCAAAGCAAATGTAGAAATGTTAATCTAAATTTTAAAAAACTGCCGATACAATAAATTTTTTTAATGATATTAAATTTATTTATTTTTTTAAATTTTATCATACGTGCAATTTAAAACTTTGCTCTAAATTTTATTTATATTTCAATGAAAGATTGTATGTTAATAAAATGCTACATATTGTTAAATAAAATTCGTGATATTATCTCGCTTGTTTATTACAAAATAAACCGAAGCATTGGAAAAAAAAGAAAAAAGAAAGAAAAAATGGAAGAAGATTTCCAAATAATTATCATTGTAAACGAAACGGCATGGTCCCACGATCTACCACTAGGGATCCATTATCGTCTGTTTTTGTGGAATCTGTATCCACAAGTTTCACAAGGCTTATTGTAATTCAGAATCGTGCAAAGCAATAATAATAAGATTTTCATTAGAGGGAAGTATCGGGGAACGTCGTAAAACGTTTTTAATAATTTCTTTGTAACGAGATGATTTACAGCCGCTCGTCACGGGAAATAATTATTCGATGATTTACAATTGCAGCAGCCGGAAGTCGTTAGTGTCCTCCCCGAGGTGATATTCTTCGAAATATCCTGGCGTGAGATATGAAAACGGATCGATAATTAAATCTGAAATTATATTCATCGTGGATTTATCGGCAGCTCTGAACGCGCATTACCCTCGTCAATATTGTTTTAATACTCTTGATAATCGATAATATTCGAAAATATTCTTATAAATAATAATTCCTCTTCCTCTTCAGTAGTATACTTTCAATACGATTGTTATTAATTTTTAGAAAAAAGAATTTACACAACAACGTTTAAAGGTGAATAATTTTTCAGATAATTCGAAATATCCCTTTGAAATCTGTCTACATTATTTAATGTCGTATTATTGTCAATATCGTTTATACCTCACGTTCGATAATCATTCATCGTACGTATTTTCTAAAACACACGTGTTTGACAATATTTCTAAATACACGTTTATTTTTTCCTTTCCCCTTTTATTTTAAATAAAATTCTAATAACAAAATTTTCAATAAATCCTCGAATTATCTACGCTTCATTTCGAATATAACTTAGCTGCTGTATCTTATTTTAAATTTAAACGTATAAATTAAATTAGAAACGATATTTATCCTTTTAGAAAAAAAAAAAGGGAAGGAAAAAATTCGGATGGAATCCCTCTCCAACATCGTTCGACAACAAGTATCGGCTGCATTCGCGCGGCTCTCGCGGATTATGCAGCTATGCATTATTGTCACGCGGCTGTTTTGGCCGCGCGACGTCGAAATGAAATTTACCGTGGCGGGCTCGGAGCGACAACGAGTCACGCGTCGCTCTCTTCACCAGATTTATTCGTCCCTGGGCCGAAGGGGAGGGAAAGGATTGGATAAGCCATCCCAAAATAAATCCCGTAATAATCGACGTGATCGGCGATCACCATTTGCGCGACGAAACGAAGGCGAAGGTAACGATGATGATGTTGTGCACGATCCTTGGAAAAGGCATCCAATAAATGAGATTTCGTTTTGAAGAGAAAAGTTGGATGGAAATTTTTGGGGAGAAGGAATATTGATTCGAGAAAATTGAGAAAGGATTTTTAATATTAACTATTATTTAACTAATTGAATCTAGAATTCTACTCTGATGAAATTTTATTTTGTCGTTGAAGGTAATATATTTCTCAAAATTTGTTTTCAGTTTGTTTTCAGTTCAGTTGTTGTTCAGTTTTTTCTCAAATAATATATATAATTTTTAGAGAATCGGATTTTATAATTGGTTAACACATCTCGATGAGAGTTCTCGTTTCGAAGCGGCTAATAATAAATTCCACGCCGTGATATCAACGCCGTGGAATTTCCTCGAATCTCTCACGTCCTTGTCTCTCGTTCAAGAATCGTTTTTAACAACGATTAAAATGTTGAAACGGATCTGTTGCACGAGGCGAGCCTGTTTCCGGTCCGTCGAATTTTTCCTTTCCGCCGTGTCTACCGGTGATAATAACCTATCGAACGTCGTTCCGATTTTTCGAGGCAAGTTATATACGCGTGCTGTCCGTGCTCATTGGAGAAAATTTTCGACGTTATTCGTCCTCGATATTTGAGGATGAAACGAAATTTCGATTATTGTTTGATCGAAGCATCGTTTCCAGGGACAAAAGATACGAGCTTTTCTCCTCTCTTTGGATTTTTCCCTCTTCTCGTTGGAAAAGAGGAAATTCTCTGGAGAAGAAGATAATTAGAAAATTTTGAAAAATGTTTTCGAACCGCGTTATTCTAATCTTGATATAACCGAGCTTTTTTGCGCAGGTAAATGACGAAATTGTGAGAAGAAGTATACATTTTAAAATCCGAAGAGAAAGAAGATGAAACGTATTTTCTGTCCGTGCCATATAGACGAATAGAAACGCAGCGAGAAAAATAGCGGGGGATTACTGTTAATGTTATTTATATGCTCGCTCGTGCCCAATGCACTTTGCATTGAATTCCCCCTGTGAAACGCCGAAAGCACCGATTGTTTCAGAAACAATTCAAGCAACGCAACATTGCGCGCCGAAACTAAATTAGGCAACCAACACTGACGTTTTCCTTAATGTTATTGTTGCTTCTTATCACGACGGGGATATCTGAGAAAATCGATGGAGCACGCAGCTCGTGCTTGGAATACGCAGTTTCACAAATGCTTATATTGGCTGGTAACTAATGCGTTCCAATAACTATTTGACGCGTAATAAAATCACGGAAGAGAAGAGATACACAGAATTTTATCCAATCGATAAATCTTCTTTCTTCTTTTCATCTAAAGTCCTATCTTTGTCCATATTTTTTTCGTAATTGCGAGAAGAAGAAAATGTATTTACACTTAAAGATGTGATAACAAATTATACATATGTATATATATATATATATATATATATATATATATATATATATATATATATATATACATGTATCGAGCACGAACGCAAAGAGTACGCACCCTATAACGATCCTATTACGCATCCAATCATCCCTTTCCCCTGCACTAAATCTTGCCTCGATTCCGACATCATTAATTTTAATTGAAGAAATCATCGTGTCTTTAACTCTCTCGTCTCGATTCAGAAAATTTTCGCCCACAAAGGGAGAGATTCGAGGGGTGTTTTCGGTTACGATATGATATTCGTATCATCACTTTGTTTTCGTATCTCAGATAGATATTTCCCCGATCAGTTTGTCAATGAATAATTAGTCCGTAATTAAAAGATGCTTGTAAATATAAAAATAGATGGAAACTCGCTTCCATATTCATATATACTTTTTTTATCGTTCATTATCATCAACGTCCATTCTTATTATCGTCCTTTTACTTTATCATAATTCGACATTATCGTAAGTACACTTTGGAAAATTTTTACACGATCGAATCTCGCCTCCTAAAAACCTCTCCTCGCCACTTTAAAATGATCCTCCGTAAAACTCCTCCCGATTCTTCCTCCTCTAAAACGCTAAGGAAATCGAGGAACCGCCACTACAAGTATTTATCCACCGATCCACCGAGGAGGCATTCGAAATGCAAATTAGGCGTTTGGTTGCTGCCGCTTCTCGAGGAGGAGGAGGAGAGGGCCGCCGCCACTCGAGCGAGCAAGCGAGCGCGCTTCTCTTACTCGCCTTTATCGAGTTTTCAGAGTCACGCGCGCACACAGGCCGAGAACAAACGAGATATTTTCCTCGTCTCGGCCAGGCCGATCGACCGATTCGAAAGGCGTTCCAGTTGGTGGGGCCATTTGCTCGGTCTAGATCGAGAAATAATTTTCATTCAAGGATCGCTCTCTCAGCCTCGCTCTCTTTCCGATCAACCAGACCGGAAAGCTGTTGGACATCGTCCGCGCGATACGATTTATCGTCGATGCGATTCTTGTCCATTTTCTTTGTATTTCTTATTCAAGAAAAGTTTTTGGGGAAAGATAGAGAGAGAGATATTTTCATTTTTTTCGATATTTTAGAAATTTGTTCGATTGTCGTGTTTTAAGGAAATATTGTAAAATTTTCGTTCGTAGATAATTGGAGTTTGGAAAGTTTTTGAAAATTAGAAATTTTCACGATATTCGAAAATTTAGATGGAAAATTATGGAATTATTAGTGTAGAAATGTTTATGATACTCGCGGCTTGGAAAGTTGAAGAAGTTGAGGAATGTTCACGATATATATATATATGTATTCGTCGAATTGATCATTGTCGAGATAAAATATGAACTGCGTTTTATTCGTATATATATTTGAAAGTGGACTTGATATCCTTGGTTGCTTGATCGCTAATTTTTTGCTACACGAATTCGTTCGATTTTCTCCGTTCGATCGTCTGAAAAAAAGGTTCTTTATTATTAATTAATAAAAAGAAGAATCTTTCCTCCTCTAAAAAGAAAAAAAAAAGATTGAAAGGAATTAATAGCTGAAACGCGATCTTGATAAATGCCAGAAACGTGGAACAAATGGATTACTCGATCGCGTTTTAAACGCGTTTATTCGAAGACTGCTATGAAAGGGACGTAATTTTGGGGCGTATCACCCTGTCAATTTGCATCCCGTGAAAAAGGATTCATCGATAATGATGATGGATACCTTCAGATAAACGAAAAAAACCTTTAATTTATCCCCCTCCAAAGTATCGATCTTGCTTATTATTATTATGAAAATTATTATTCTTTGAAAAATCTTCGAATCGTTTTACTCTTTTTAAATATTTCTTTAGAAATATTTATATCATTTTCCTATCACACATTTCAAATCTATCTAAGCAGAACAATTAAATCAAAATATTCCTCTCTTCCAAGAACCTTTCTCACGATCCAGCTAAAAAAAAAACGATCTCCTCCTTCTTCTCCTCGAACGTTAAAACACATACACACACATACATATAAGGCAAGGTTACATCACCTTCAAACGGATTCCATACCCATTTGGGCATTCGGGCGGACTTAACGTATTCCATTAATAATATCCAAGAATAATACACGAATAATACTCGGTGTACGCGTTCGATCGAGGGGTAGAGATGAAAGTTTACAGTGGGAGGAAGGTGAATTAAACGAGTAGAGAGAGAGAGAGAGAGAGAGAAAAGAGAGACCTCCATTAATACGCGCGTTTATTAACCTCCTCGCGCGAATCCAGCTCTCCCGTCTCGATCTCTCTCTCTCTCCCTCTCTCTCCCTCTCTCTCTCTCGATCTCTCTCGATCTCGAATGCGTGTCCGTTCGAGTATCGCGGGAATAAAACTCCAACGATTAATCCCGTTTTCCCGCGTTTTACGGATCTCGATCGATCTTAACTCGTATACCTAATTAAACGTCGATGAACAAACGAACGGGCGAACAAACTTCCTCCCCTCTCTCTCCCTGTCTCTCTGTGAGAATGATCCAGGACAAGGTGGATCCAAGGATGGAGGGAAGACGAAGAAGGAGGAGGAGGAGGAGGGTATCGATCGGTGGAGAGAAGAGTCGAGTCGGAAACTCGACGAGGGAGGAGGTTGGATCGCACGAGGATGAACTTAATTTCGTAGCGTCGACAAGGTTTCGACGCGACTTCCTCCCCCCATTCGCCCCTCCCTTCCCACCTCCTTCGGAGGACTCCCTTTGACTGTTTACGCAGTATAATTAACAACCGCGAACACGTTAAAGTGGATTCTTTGCGGCTGATTTAGCAGGGCAAACGAGATTGCCGCCGCTCCTTCCCAACCTCCTCCTCCTCCTCCTCTCCCCCTGCGTTTTTGTCGCTTGTTGAAAGAGAGGGGGAGAAGGAAAGCGATGACGATGACATCGGGAGATTATTTTTCGTGTGTGTTGATTGTGTGTCTTTTTTGGAGGAGGAGGAGAATGATTGCGAATCGAAAAGAGTAATTTTACTACTCTACTATTCTACTAATTTTACTCTAATTTCTACTAATTATACTCTAATTTTACTATTCTACTAATCTTTCGAAATAGATTATTTTTTCGTGAAGCTAACGTCGGAATTGTGGTTGGAATTGTGGAGATTTCCCCCAATTTTCAATTCTTCGAGTTTCGAGAACGTGGAAATTTTTGAAATACGAACTCTTTGATAGGAAGCTTTAATTATTTTATTAGAAATCGACCCCTCGGATCTATTTCCTTTTCTTCGAAAAACGAAGGAGGATGTTTCCAAGGGTTTGGAAAAATTTTCCAATCGACTCGTGCGTTTGAACTCGCGGTTCACCCACTTTAGAAACGTCTCTCGGAGGATAAATTGATTTTTCGCGGTTTACGTGCCCGAGAAACACGATAATAATCGATCGACGAATCGATTCTGGCCAACAATGAGAAAGCGTTACGATGGCCATATCGGGATCATGTTAAGGTAGCCATCATCAACCTTTTTTTTATAGAACGTTCGTGAGAATTTGTTACGTATCTGGTCTGGAAATAGCGTCTGCATCTTTGTTGTTGATTACACGGCGAAGGAAAAGCCTGGCAATCAGAATGCCAGAACTCGATGGAGACAATGGACTTGCATCACTAATATTTCGCGGTACTTTCCTTTCTCGAAGCGCAACTCTCGCCACGCACGTAATTTCAACCTCGATAACGCTCGACAAACGAATCATTTTCTATCGTTTTAATATTTTCTTCTTTTTTTTTTTAAATACTCGTTTTTTGCCATTAAAATTTTATTCATTTAGTTAGAATTTTCACGTTCACTCGATTTAAAAAAAAAGGAAAGAATTATTCAACTTAATTAATTTTTTCTCTCGATTCAATCTGAGCAATAACTCAAGCGCTTAACGCTCAAGATACGCGTTTTATTAAATATCACTGAATCGTGATTAATAAGATTACTCTTAATAATTGTTTATCCTCTTTTTCATTCTTCTTCTTCTTCTTCTTCAGAGATGCTACATCATGACACAATACTCGCATCCTTACTTTTAATAATAATTAATAAAACAAAAAATAACTAAAATTGGAATTAAAAAATTTCACTTTGCACAAACATCAAACTAATTATAACCAATTTTAAATAAATAAACCTTTTTCCGTAAAAAAACAAACAAACATTTCCATTATTCCAATGAAATATTCATCAAATATTTACAATAAAATCCAAAACTAGAGAGAAAAAATCGTCATTAAAAAAAAAACAAAAGACTCACCGACGAGCAACAGAAGGAACACGACGTATCCCAGCGAGGAGCACAGGTTGTCGTGGACCCGCATGATCTCTTCCACTTGCACCCCCCCTCCCCGAAAACACTCCGGCAAACAACAATCCTAACAAAGACTGGAGGAGGCGCTGTGAGGAGGAACCAGTGTCATCCTCGGCGTGTAAACACGGTAACCACAAGCACAAGCACAGGGAGAGGAATGGGACGCGCCGTGGTGGACGAGAAAACACCGTGAACAACACGGCGACCGACTACGGAATGGTGATCGGTCCTCGGGACGTGAAAGACTGGGGAAAGGCGCGTTTGTTCGGCCTGTTTGGTTGAACCACCATTGACCACCTCTTCTCTTCCCAGCTCTCCCTGCCCGATCTCTGCTCTCCTCGGATAAGTCGTCTCCCTTCTTCAGGTGGATCCTCGAGAAAGTCGGAGCGAGCGACCTTCCACTTCGCGCCGATGACAGGACAGTTTTGACGGCGTGTTGGATCCATCATTCGAGGATGATCGATATTATTCTTTCGCTTCTTTTCGAAGAACGGAGATCTGTTGAGATGAGATGTAGCGTTAGTGATGGAAGAGTAAGTTTGAGAAAAAGAAAAAGAAAGAAAGAAAGAAAGGAATATCGGTCTCAGAGAGATATTACGGAATTATATTGTAAAATTTCTTCAATCTTGTTGAAGATTTGTATTCTCGGATCTTCGGGTTCTTCATCGAGAGTTATTTATACTCGGCACGCATTGCTAAAGATGTTTCGATTTCTTAACACGCGGCCCAAACTGCCGGTCGAATATCAATCAACGTATTACGTCAGCGTACAACTCCAGATTGCGTATAATTCCGCGGGGGAACATTGGTTACGAGGCGATTTCTCTATTTTTATTTCGTTTAAGAGAGCCGTTGATGTTTTATTAAAATTCTTCGCCACGATTCGATCGAAGATTCGATAGAATTTCCTGCATCGACACGTACGTCGATGATCTGCCGCCGTCTTTAAACTTTTTCTTCTTTCTTTTTGAAATTTTAATTTTAACAAAACTTTTAAAGATGATTTTCTTCTTTCTTAAATTTCCTTCCTTCTTAAAGGAATTGGAGGTTCGATTCTTGAATCATCTTTTTAGATGAGCTTCTTTGCAAGAGTTGTTCGGTGTGAAGTTTTTTTCGGTAAGAAAGAAAGAAAAGAAAGGTGTTCCTCTCGCAACTTTTGAGCAAATGACTCTTTGGTCCTTGGAATCCGATGGCCTTTGTTCCGATATCGAGGAACGTGTAAAGAATTCTTCGCATCTGATTAAATCTCTTTCTTTCGTTCGTTTAAATTTTATTTCAGATTTTTCTTGCTACTTTATATTTTTATTTATTTTATTTATTTTACTGTATGTACAAATTTTTATTACGTTTGAAATATATATATTCGAATTTCTTATCAGATTCTTGAAATAGAATGATACCATTATAATTATTTTTAAAAGATGCACAACATCGATTTAGACACTAATCCATTTTCACGTTTGCATTTCAGAAATTGAAAAATATATCCTATTCTTCGGTAGGAACGAAAAATTCCGATATTGTGGAGGGAACGGTCACTCAACATTTCACTTATCTACACGGTATCCTTCAAAATGCGGAGAAACAAATTATCGATTCATTGCGGGCGCATAAAAATTCCCGGAATAAAAATATCGACGAAATTTCCACGCAGTTAAAAGAACACGAGGAACGACTGCAGTCTGCCATTGTGGTAAGAATCCATTTTTATTTAAAGTTTTTATTCTTATATTACGTATTTAAAAGAATTCTTGTCAATTCTTTAATTTAAAAATAAAAAGTTTTTGATCAATTAAAATTAAGAATCGTATGCACTGTTTGATGATGATGATGAAAATAAATGGCGAGAATTCGAAGATCTTTTCCTTTTTTTAACTTAACACGTAGGAATCCATAATTTTCGCAATTGAACATTTTACATTGTGTTAGTGAGAAAATTTAATTCGTATTTATTTATCATTTACAATTTATGTATATCGTCCGATTTGTCAAAGTCGCAAATTTCAATTTGCATAAGTTAATCAATCTTATATTTTTTTCAGTTTGAAATTGGCACTACATTTTATACAGCACTATTCATTGCTTGAATTATATTTATGTTTTTAGACAAAGCATTATTGCATCCGCAATTTCAATTTTAATTGATATAATTATTAGATCCACGGGGGGAAGTTCTGCCGCTTTCATTCGTATAATGTTTGATCTACGCAATAAACGGGAACACTGCACTCGTAACGAGATTTTCCTCCGATTAGTATATGGAATTTCGGTTATGAGGTTGTCATGATCATTTAAAAAAAGAGATCGTTTAAATTTTTTTTTTAAATAGTTAAACTAGCGGAAAAAAATAACACATATAAAGAGAAAAAGCTGTGAAACAATACAAAACATTTGTTGACAAAATTTTAAAAACAAAGTATATCGCAAATTGATATTAAGAATAAAAATTAAGAATAAAAATATTATTATTGTCATTGTTGAGAAGAATATTATCTTTTTTTTTTTTTTTTTTTTTATATTAATATTAAAAGAAATGTCGACAATTAAATACCAGAAAACTTAAGTAAAAAGATTGAGTATAATTAAATAATTCTTTTCAGGTAACTACAGCAATTACAGAAAGTCTTGATAAAATAGATCTTCAACAGATTATACAAAAACTAAAGCCCTTGACCGATATTCCTTGCCATTTGATACAAAATAATGTGCCAGACGACCAAGAGATAAAGTATGTAATATATTGTGTTTTGTTTATTTATTTGTTATATTTATTTATTTTTATTCATTATTTATTTTCTTAACACAATAATTTGAATTAAGTTATATAATTAAATTATATAATATTTTCGTAATGTATACAAGTTAAAATGAAGCACTTGAAAATCAAATATAATATGATCCACTTATAAATCTTTTTTTATTTATAAATAATAAAACAGTAAAGGATTAAAAACAAAGGAAGAACTTTTAAACAAAAAAATTAAAAAATACACACGTTTCTTTTTTTTTTCTTTTCCACTTTTAAATAATTTATATCGGTCATCTCAATATTTCCAACTAAAATGCTAATCACTTTCTCAAAAAACGATCGATATAAATATAAAGAAGAAAGAGGGGAATAAACGATAATATTTATCGTTAACGGTTTTTCATCCTCGTTTCAATCGATCAACGCAACATTTATCTCGATTTATCTTGTCGCATCTTCCATTTCTTCTGTGCCGAGATTTTTTTTCGACACAATGGAAAAACTTCGTACAGTGTTTTTGATAAATCAAAATCTCCTGTGCATATTGAACAATTTATTTTCCTCGACACCGACGATGGTACAGAGGCGGACAAATCCTCTCGTTTATATTCGTAAGCAGCTTACAAATGTCCAAACGGAAAGAGAATGAAAGACAGAGAAAGAGAAAGGAATAGAAATAGTGTAGAGAAAGCGCGCGAAGTGTAAAAGCAATTAATTAAAGCGGAATGTATCATCTACAGTTGTGTTTTAAAGCAGCTTCGAAATATTCCTTCCTTCCTTCCATTTTTTTTCTTTTTTTTTGTTTTTCCTTTTCAACCATCGAAATGTTGAACATTTTCTTCTCGGATTTTCAATGAAATAAAATCTCTGATATTTCTCTCGATGCTTACACTCAAGTCCAATTCAATTGAAATACGATTTCTCTTTTAATACGCGTTCAATTAGATTCTTATGTTTTAATTTGCAAATAATTTTCTTTATAGGATTTTACGAGTGTGAAATAATGTGAACGTTAATTTAATAAAAATAAAAGTTTATGATAATATTTCTTGCGATGTTTGTTCCATTTGAGTGTAATTGATCATATTCGAATCGTAATCGTCTGAATATTACATGAATTTTAACATGTATATAGAAATTAGATTCGTTATATAAGGATATAATTTGATGTAAATGGTTTTTTTTCTTAGGTGGAAACAATTGTTTGAAAGAATTCGAAGGAAGGATCGATAAAAGATAAACCTTTTAAAAAGATTCAAATGGAATCTTCATAAATATCTTTAAGCAAAAATATTTTTTTATCGATTATTATTTAGAATACAGAATTTCTTAAAGACGAGGAAATGATTTTTTTCACAGACTTCACATCGACGATAACATTATTGAGGCTATAAAGAAACACTGCAGCGTGCAAATACCGGAAACGACAATCTTCAGCTTGGAACGAAAAAACTCGCTACCAGAAGATTATGTAATAGAACCCTTGATCGAAGAGACTAGCATTTCGAGTAATGTTAAAATTTTCCTCGATATCACAATTTTTCAATGTTACGAATAAACGTACATGATCGGTTAAGGCAAATAATTTTAATTCGTGGTATAATAAAGATGTTCATTTTTTCACACAGAAAATAAGGACAAATCCATGAAGAATAAGACCAAAGCGACCCATCCTCCTAAAAAAAAAGATAATGTTCTTACTGTCGGTGCGTATTAGACCTTCAACTTCAAGATTCTTTACTTTAAAAAGAAATTGTAATTGATTTCCATTAGAAATAATTTCGAATCGAGATATGATACAAAATGATAAAAAAAAAAAATAAATATAAATATAAAAGTATAAAAATTCTTTTCTGTTTCTAGGATCCTCAGAGATGATCCGCATCACTCATGTTGAGGATCCTTCTTGCTTTTATGTTCAGTTGATACAAAATCAGCACAAAATAACAGAGCTCAGTAAGGGATTAGCTGTACTGGCTAACACCACCGGCACAATACCAACAGAAATTACTTTAAGTATGTTGTCCGTTATATTCCGTTATATTTTTTTTTTTTCATTGATTTAAAGTTATCTAAATATTATTAATTAATATAACACTGTGATATCATTTTATCTTTCTTGTATTTAAAAAAAAAATCTTGTCGTAGATGCGTTGTATATTGCGCAATATTCGAAAAATAAGATTTGGTACCGTGCACGTATCACAGATAAAAAAACGATTTCGGACGACGATGAAAGATACAGCTTGCTATTCATCGATTATGGTATGAAAGAAGATAATGTACCTTTGATCAGGATAAGAAATATCATGCCACAATTTGCAATGCTACCAGTAATGGCTCTAAGATGCACGCTGTTCGATATTGTTCCTAACAATGGTAGATGGCATCCAGATGCGACTCGAGCATTTAAAAAACTTGTTTGCACGTAAGTTTGCACAATTGCAACAAATTGTAATTGAAAATTATTATTTTATTTTTTATTATCATTGAATCTCGATTTATTTATTTATTATCCTGTCTAAATATTATTATTTTTATATTATCTTTTATTACTTATTACGCATTTTTTATTATTTTAAATTAATTTATCTTAATAAAATTAATTATCTTATAAATCTTATAAATCTTAATTTATCTTATATATCTTGTATACATGTTAAATTTTAATCGAAATCCAATAAATCGAAATATTTTTGTTTCATTAATTTTCGTTATAATTTATTTATTCTTTTCTAATTTTGATTAGAAAAGGAAGAAAAGTTGTTAGAGTGATGAAGTGACGTGTTTTTCAGAAATTCAATGGTTTCGATGTGCATTCAAATGATAACAGGCGATACTTATTACGTCGATCTATGCGCAATATCATCAAAAGATTCAGGTTTAATATCCATCAAAGATTCGTTAACGTATATGAAATACGCAACTTGTATCTCACCAAACAGATTAATGGTAATTACCATTTGTTTATTAGTATTTTGATTTTAATCTACATAATTTTATTAATTATCTTTTGTTTGTAGAGAATAAATCCTGATTCAACAAGAAAATATTATAAAGAACAATTAGAAATGGAAATTTATACGGATGTTCAAGTTTTATTTGTTGAATCTCCAAATGCTATATACGTTCAAAAAGTACGTTTTCTATATAATAAAAACTAATTATATACATTATGTGTTATAGTCAGAATTAATTATTATTATAATTTATATAAATTATTAATATTTATCCAGATATTTTTTTTTTATAATTGATAATTTTTTTATAATATAATATAAAACAATTATATAATATACATAAAAGTGATTAAATATATATTATAGGCACATGGAAATAGATCATACTTTCATAAATTGATACAAGAAATAACAGACAATTATGAAAAAGATATGTCTGAGGAATATATTGCTACACCTTGTAAAGGTACATCTTTTGAATTTCTTTTATTAAATTTTTAACAAAACAATATCATATATATATATATATATATATATATATATATATATATGAAATATTATTAATTAATTCCTTGTCTTTCATTATACATTATGCAACAATTCATTATGCAATTCATTATGCAGTGTAAATTTTCATTTTTTCCATAGATCTACCATGTGCTGCGCCTGGAGTTGATGGTTTTTGGCATAGAGGATTAATATGTGAAGTTACCGAAAATACGGTGCAAGTTTTCTACGTGGATTTAGGATATACATTAATATTAAGTTACGATGCTATCAAACCACTACCTAGGAAATACATGAGTTGTAAAACACAAGTAATTGATGATTCATATCAATTCCATATATATATATATATATATATATATATATATATATATATATATATATATATATATATAATTGATATACTTTTATAATTCTACAAAAACAATTTTTTTAAAATAAAATACTATTCACCAGGCTATAAAAGTTTCATTGAAAAATGTAAAGCCTGATGATAAAAACCAATGGGAATCGGAAACGATAGAATTCATAAAAAAATATCTAATGGATAGAAAAAAATTCAGAGTTATTCCTTTTAACAAAATCGGAGATACATATGATGTTATTATGTATACATATGACAAAATTAATGTCGCTAATCTATTAACAAAAAAAAATGATGTAACATTATATTCTAATTCAAGGTAAATATTTTAAATATATACGAAATGATTTTTTAGAAAAATCAAAAACTATATCGATCTTACCATCAATATTTTTGATTAATTAATTTTTAATATTTACGAATATTTGAAATCGTACTTTATCGATTATTAAAAATGTAAACACTATCTCATCTTTCTTTCGCGAATATAGTGAAACTAATGAATTTTCTCGCAACACATTAAATATAAACAAAATTTTTTTAATAAAATCATTTAAAAACAATGATTTTATTATTTATTTTTATTTTTATTATATATTTTATTTATATATTTTATTTTTATTATTTAAATATTTATAACAAGTTATATCAGTTTTATATTAAAACTATTGATTTTGAAATTTATAATATCTTCTATTTTTCTTGATTAATACTATAAACCGTTAAAGTTTCGAACTCTTTCTTTCTATCACTTTACATCATATTTTTCATTTTTTACATTATTCTTATTACTTCTGAAATTTATTAAAATCAATTTATTAAATAGAAACATAAAAAAATATAATAAAATACTTATAATATATTCATATATACAATTTTTTTCGTTTTATGTCATAGTTCACTCAGTACAAGCATGAATAAAAAATCTGAAAGTAAAAAAAATAAATTTAGAAAAAGTGCTAGTTGTACAGAATTACCAGGTGAACTTTATGAAGATCCGATAAATTTAAACACAAAAACCAAAAACGTAGACGAAAATGAAGATCCTTTTAAAGTATGTGTTCTAATACACCAAGTATTATCTCCGGACAGTATTTACGTTTCTGATGCCACTTGTGATCAAAGTGATGTAGAAAAAATGATGAAACAAATGCAAGAATTTTATAATAAATATCGTCCCGCGAAACGAGACGTTTGGAACAAGGATTCTGCTTGTGCAGTTTATTTTGCAAGGAGTGACATGTACTATCGTGGTAAAATCATTGATATAAAGATCGACAATAAAGTAGTCGTATTTTTATATGACATAGGAATCGAAGAAACTGTCTCAATTAATGACATACAATCATTGTATCCATGGTTTTCTAAAATACCAACATATGTTTTTAAAATAAAGCTAACAGGTATATTGCCATGCGGAGGATCCTCTACGTGGCCATCATTGTCTTGTGAGAAATTGCACGAAATTATAAACAACAATCAGAATTCTAAGTTTTACATATCTAAATTGGTAAACATTACATTAATATTATTATTATAATTATTATAACATTATTCTAATATTTATTATTATATATCTAATGAATATATCTAATACATTCTAGTAATATAATATTTTTAAATTTGATATTTAACATGTTCTAGAATGAAAAATATAAATATTTTGTCAATATATTGAAGTGATAAAATTATTATTTATATTTTATTTATATCTCTTCAAATCATAATTGTTGTTTATATATTTTTTTTTATTATTTTATAGGAAGAAGAAGAAACAGAAGACTCCGCAATACCAGTTGAATTGTGGATTAAACAAGTAAAAATGGATGGACCATTAGCACCAACAAGACACGAAATTAATTCTGTCAATAGAATGTTAGTCGAAGATGGAGTAGCATTGCCTGTAAAAGAGTAGGAAATTGTTTCAAAATATTTTTTAAAATGATATATTTCAACTCAATATTTTATTAATTCTTAAAAAATTTTTTAGATATGCAAAAAAAAGAGATAAAATTTTAGCAATTGAATTAAAACGACAATTAGTAAAGAAATTAGAAAGATTAACGAAATATGAGTCAAATGTAAAATGGTTTCAAATTAATGATGACATTTGTGATCCTATTACTGATAAAATGATATGGGACATAGTATTACATTATTCAGATTCTGACTCTGATAGTCAAAATTGTACCAATATGGAAAAAATACTTGATAACATTCCATCACTTCCAAAATTATCATCTTGGTTACCAGTAAAAACAATAGAGGAAGATACATTTATTGCTATACCGACATACATTGATAATAATGGCTTCTTGTATCTTCATTCTAAAACACAAAGTATAACTTTTAAAATAATTTTTTAAAAATATTTCAATAAATTTCTAATAATAAAAAATAATTTTACTAATTTAATAATATATTTTAAATATATAATAATATATTTATATTTTATTATATTTTTTCTTTATAATTCCTACAATTTTTATTGATTTTTCTCTAGATGTTAAAATATTACAATATATAGAATTAAAATTAGAAAAACTATATAAAAATTGTCCAATTGAATCTTGTGATACTGTATGGGCTGTAGGAGATTTATGCATTGCACAATATCATGCAAATAAAAAATGGTATCGAGGAAAAGTAGTACAAATTCGAGAAAATAATATAATTGATGTAAACAAAATTATTTAATTATAAATTTACATTTTTATAATAATATAAATAAAAATATATTATAATAATATAAAAATTATTTATTATAGGTGGAATTTATAGATTATGGAAACATTGAAGAATGTACAATTGGAACTTTAAAAAAAAAAGTTATTTTAGAAGATATACCAATTCAATGCACAAAATGTATAATTTATGGTTTAAATCCAGTAAGTGGTTTAAATATTTTTATATATTATCAATCAATCAATGTATTCTAGAATTTTTGATTGATTCTATTTCTCCAATAGGGAAATGGAACATGGATGACAGAAGATTTAGATAGAATACACAGTCTTCTCATTGAACAAGAATGTGAAGTGACAGTCTTAAATAAAACTAAAACACATCTTGTTGTAAGTTAATAAAAAATAAAACTTTATTTATCAATGAAATTAATATTTATGAAATCTTATAGAATAAATTATAATATTTTAAATATGATATAATAATTAGATTTTATTTTTAATTATTTATAATATATTTTTTACTTTATTATAATGCTTGTTGCATTTTTTCAGATTTCTTTAACCATATTGCCAAACAGACAATGTAATGAAAAAAGTGATTTGATTGCATTTCTTATAAATAAATGGAATATGAATATTAATCCCAATATTGAAATTACCATATCCGAAAATAGTATATTTACAATTATTACCTCGGATGTTGTTACAGAAAATTCAAGATCGCTTTGTTCAGATGATGATATAATAAAAGATCCAATTATTAGAGGAAATTCTGTATTACTTCCACTTACAAATGTTGTAAATGAAAATGAAAATGATACTATCATAGACGTTGAAAATATATCATTATGTAAATTAAAAAATGAAATAATTACTTCAACTCCTAACATTGTTTCTGAAGAAAATCTTGCAATGAATTATAAATTTGTAAATATACCAAAAGATATAGATTATATTGAAATAGAATTATGTTGCAGTATCAGTCCTACTAAATTTTATGCTCAATTAAAAGAAAATTCCCACTCTATAGTATGTAATAAAATATTCATGTACAGACATTCATATATGTATATTTAATTTTTTCATTATATTTTAAATATTGAAAATTACATTCCAGACTTTAAATGAATATTATATACAATATAAACTTTTAATGAATGATTTGCAAGAAAATGCTTATAAACAACCATTGATTACGAACTTTATACCTAGTAAGTATTATTCATAATAATTATTTAAAGCAAAAAATTATTCTTAATTCAAATTGAAATGGCAAAAGAATTAAATAACAAATAATTAACTTTATATTTTTATGCATCTTCTAAACTAAAGTAAATCTAAATCTATTTATAGATACGCCATGTTGCGCAAAATTCAATGATGATCTTTGGTATCGATGTTTAATAACAGAATCAGAACCTATTGTAAATTCGGATAATATTGTAATTAAGTTGCTTTATGTTGATTACGGTAACGATGAATATAGAAAAATAAATTCTCAAGAGTAAGTAATATTTATCTATTTTATAATATTAATATATTATTATATTTTAATATAAAAACCTTTTTGTTTACAAGATGTGAATTACATATTTTAAAAGAAGAATGGATGGACTTACCCTCTATTGCAATAAAGTGTAAATTATGGAATATTAAAGTTGCCTCTACAGCAGATTACAACGAATTAGTATCTCAATTTCAACAAAAAATTTATAATAGAAGTGTTCTAGCTAAAATTAAAGTAAGGAATTATTTATATAAATATATATATATTATTATATGTCGTTTATTGTATTATTTACTAATCAATGATAAATAATAGAATTTATCATTTTAGGAAATCGATAAAGAATATATGAGCGTTGAATTATATGAAGACGAAAAATTTGAAAATATCATATATAATACTCTTATTGAAGAAGGTTTATTTGAAATTAGAAAAAATTAAATTGACATTCTTAAATAATAATACATGTTTATTTCTGATATTTATAATGATAAGTTAATATAAAATTATTAAGTTTCAATGTAATTTTATGTTTAGTTCATTCTTGTGATATTATTTTCTGTTTTATTATATTATTATTAATATCAAAAACAAATTTTTTTTTAAACTTGATGCTCATATCGAAATAAGTTTATACATTAAACTATTACGATTTTTACAAAAAGTAAAATATTTTTACAAGAATTTAAATGTTTATTATTATAAAAAGCAAAGAATTATTAAAAGTATTAACGTTGTGCACTTTTAGCAATTTGTTCTTTTAATAATAAGATACTTTGCCTTTGTTCAGGTGGTAACATAGCAATTTGTTCGTCCGATAATTGTAATACTTGCATTATTAAAGCCGCCTACAATGAAATTAATAATTATTTTCATGTTTAGTTATTTTCTATGTATCTAAGAATAATATGAAATTTTATACATTTTTATATAAATTTGACTGATATTTATACATCACTTCTTTTTAAATACCTTTTCTTGATCAGATGCTCCACTCGGTATATTTCCTGCCGGAGACATGCCTGCCATAAGTCTTGATGTTGCAGATGTAGTTGATGTGGTCAATGAAGTAACAGGAGTTGCTACACTAGCTGTAGCAACATTTGAAGATTGACCAGTAGGTGCAACAACAGGTCTTGGCACCACTGGTGGTGCAACTGGTACTGGTGCTAAAAAATCGAATTATCAAACTAAACTTGATTAAATACATATTATAAAGAATTAATTAAATCTAGTTAAATTTATAATTATATTATAAAAAACAAAAAACAGATTCTTTGAAAAACTTACGATTAGCTTTTGTAATTCTAGGATCAATAGGCATTCTTGGATCTCTGGGATCTCTTGGATCTCTACCAAATCTATCTGTTCTTGGATCACGACAGAAACTGAAAAAAATTACACGCTTTTAGAACATTTTAAATATTTTGATTTTACGTTGTCTAAAGTAATTGTAGAACCTCTCAACTCCTTCAACAGGAAGTGTGCTGTAAAAAAGAATATATTCTTAAGATACATTAATTAAAGATTTTTTTTTAACATGAAAGAAATACTAACTTGTCTGAAATACTGAATGTATTAATTCCTCTAGGATCAGTATTGGCAGATACAACTGAGGATGAACTAACAGGTGTTGGTTGTACTTGTTGTGGTCCTCTTAAATCTTGATCCATTCTAGCTAAACGTGGATCCATTTGTCTATCCAATGTGCGTAAATCAACATCTTGTCCTATTGTAAAATATTGTTATATTTTTATAAATATTATAAATATGTTTAATTATGTTTAATAAACATATAATTACGTTTAATAATTTTATTAAATTTAATAATTTAATTAAATAATTTTATTCTATTATAAAACAGCATTATTTATATATTATTATTAAATATTAAATATTACAAAATAATCATTAAGAAAAAAATAAATGAAAATAAATAAATAAATAAATATAAATGAAAATAATAAATAAATAAATTTATCTTAACCATTTTAATATTAAAAATTTATCTAGATTCAAATAATTATATATATATTATATAATAATATAATAATATAATTATAAAATAATATAATAATATAATTATAAAATAATATAATAATAATAATTATAAAATATAATTAAAATTAAATTACAATAAAATTAAAATTCTTTTCTTACCAGCAAAAATAGATGCTGGAGGATTAGTAACTGTTGCTGGACGTGTAGCTGCCCATGGTTCTTCAATTCGGGGTGCAACTGAATGTACATTTGGTTTCTCAGAAGGTGTTAATACACCCGGAATCGGATTTGCTTTATGTAACATATTAACTGCTGTATGGGGGTCCACTATTCTCATTACTACCTGAGCTTGTAATAGAGCATATGCTAATTGAGGATTTTGAAGCAACATTTGACGTGCCTCATTTGGATTATTTTGTACACAAAGTTTCATTTGTTTCATAAGTTCAAACATTTGCTCAGGTGGTAAAGATGCAACAGCTTTACTT
Source organism: Apis mellifera (assembly GCF_003254395.2). NCBI lineage: Eukaryota > Metazoa > Arthropoda > Insecta > Hymenoptera > Apidae > Apis > Apis mellifera. Next base: position 5,767,316 of record NC_037646.1, read on the forward strand.
ATAGCTTCTGGAGCTTTATCTGATTGTACTGCTTCTCCATATGGATTTTCAGTATTTTGTCCTTGTAAAAGACTTTGCATTTCCATTCGACTCTTTTCTGTACATGCATTATCAACCCTTAATGTTCTTCCACCAATTTCATAACCATTTAAATTTCTCATAGCACTAAGAGCTGTTTCTTGATCTTTATATTCACAAAAGCCATATCCTTTAGGTTTGCCTGTTTCCCGATCAAATACTAATCTAATTAAATCAATTAAAAATTTATGATAAATTAATTTTTAACTTTAAATATTATATATAGAAAAAAATAATAATACAGAAAAATGTTATGAATATATATTCTATTTGAAACAGAAATAAGTATTTAATATTAAAACAAAATATTTTATCTAAATAGAAATAAATATCTTAAATTTTTATATATTAATATATTATTTTCTTATTTTTTTTTTACATATTAAATATATAAATTTTAAATATATAAAAAATTTGTAATAAATAATAAATAAAAAATTAAAATAAAATTAAATTAAAATTTATTTATAAGATTATAATTATAAAAAATAATTACTTCATTAATAATTGGTAATATTTGGAATGCATAATCAACTTACTTAAATGAAAGCACTGGTCCAACTTCACTAAAAATATCCTTTAAATTTTCTTCTGTAGCTTCGTACGGGATATTCCCGACTATTAGAAAACATCATGAATATTTGAAGGTTATGCAATATATTTATTAATAACGATAATTTAGCATTAAATAATATTTCTTACCGAAAACACTTCGCATAGACTTGTCCATGAGTGATTGATCAGAAATAGTTGAATTACTCATTTTTGCAATTTATTCGCTTTTGTTTATCGTTCGAAGTTTGAACACAGTACCAGTTTTCCTACAGAATACACGAAATCCAATACACATTCATATGTATATGGATACATATTCAATCCATATGTAAAATAAGATATCTTATAATATATCTTATTTTATTACATTATCAATTATTTTTATTATTTTATATATATATTTATTTATTTATATAAATTATTTTTTTATATATGAATCATTTTAAATTATTTAATATTACATAAAATATAAATATTAATGTATATTAGTTTTAAATTCCTAAAAAATAAAATTTAAAATTAAAATAGATCAATTGATCAAATAACACATTTTTTCTATTTTAATAGTTTTATTTTATTATATATACATATATTAATTTTATTTTATAATAAAATATATTTTTTTAAATATTATAATTATAATATATTATTACATCTATAAATATTTTTAAATTAAAAAATATTTTTAATAAATTTGTTATTAATTTATTTTTTGTTTATTATAGATAGAATAATTTTTATAATGAATAATGTTTTAATATAATAAAATAATATGCTATTATATTGAATTATAATTTAATATAATCATTTAGTGATGGAACAATCTCAGATTAGTATGAATTAATACTATTTTATGTTCATCACAAGCTTGTATTATTGCTTCATCATTTACAGAACCAGAAGGACTTGCAATATATTTAACACCACTCTGTAATTAAATAATTTAATTAATGATTTTAAAAATGAATTATATAATAATTAAATTACATACTAATTTAGCTCTATCCACATTATCTCTAAATGGAAAAAAAGCATCACTACTCAGAGCAATATTGTCTGCTTTTTTTATCCATTCTATTTTTTCACTTTCTGAGAGTTTTTGTGGCACTTCCTCATACATTGCTGTGCAAAAAGCTTCATCCATATCTTTTCCAACAAATCCATTTATATAATTGTCAATAGCATTTGAAATTTCTGCTCTTTTTACATTTTTCTTAAATTTCATATTAATAACTTTAGGATGCTGTCGAAGCCACCTGAAAATAATATTACATTATATCATTCAATAATATTAACAAACATCAAATATCAAAAATGTAATATACCAATTATCAGCTTTATCACCAGCAAGTCTTGTGCAATGAATTCTTGATTGCTGTCCTGCACCAATTCCAATTATTTGCCCATCTTTTGCATAGCATACTGAATTACTTTGTGTATATTTTAAAGCAATAGTAGCTACAATTAAATCTCTCATAGCAGAATCAGAAATAGTTGTATACTTTTTGGTTACTATATTAGAAAATATATTTCTATCAATAATCGCATCATTACGTTTTTGTTCCATAGTTAATCCAAATAAAATTCTATATTCCATTTGAGGTGGCATATAATTTGGATCAATTTGAAGTATACAATAAGCACCATTTTTTTTCTTTTTTAAAATTTTGAGCGCATTTTCTGAATAATCAGGTGCAATAATACCATCAGAAACCTCTCTAAAATGTTTTATAAATATACAAATATAAATAATTTATTCATTTCATTTTTTGATAACATATATTACCTAGATATAATTTTAGCAGTAACTTCATCACATGTATCTGATAATGCTATAAAATCTCCAAAACTAGACATTCTATCGGCTCCTCGTGCACGCGCATAAGCAGTTGCTAATGGTGTAAGCTGGTCTAATAAATCATCTACTTGACATAATTTTGCTTGTACTATATTTAATGGCACAGCAACTGCTGCCCCAGCTGGACTAACATGCTTAAAAGATGTTGCAGCTGGTAAATTTAGAGCTACTTTCAATTCTTTTACTAATTGATAACCATTTAATGCATCACAGAGATTAATAAAACCTGGGGAACCATTTATTACTGTTAATGGTAATTTATCTAAAGTTGTAAAAATTTGTGCAGGTTTTTGATGTGGATTCATTCCATATCTCAGTGTCAACTGAGAAACTTTATTACTATATTGTTTACGGAAATAATCTGAGATTGCATTATCATATTCTGCTGTATGAGTGAATGCTTTAACTGCTAATAATTGTCTAAAAATATGAGAGAAATTATTAAAAATTTAAATTACATTCTCTAAAATTTATTTTAATAAAATATATATACATATATATTTATACCTAGTTTCTAAAGAAGTATCTTTGTTAATAGAAGATTGCATTTCTTTTCCAACTTTTTCATAATCATTAGGATCACAAATAACTGTTACTCTATTATGATTTTTAGCAGCAGCTCGTAATAAAGTTACTCCACCAATATCTATGTTTTCTATTGCATCTTCAAGTTTTACTTCTAGTTTTGTAACTGTATTTACAAATGGATATAAGTTACATACCACAACCTGAATAAGTTCATAATTTTGTTTATGAAGATCTTGTTGATCTGACTCTGTAAATCTAGCTAATATACCTATAAAATAAAAAAAATTCTATATAATATCATCTATATAATATAAATAAATAAATAATATTAAAAATAAATTTAAATATATAAATTCATTCATACCAGCATGAACAGCAGGATGAAGAGTTTTGACTCTTCCATTAAGCATTTCAGGAGCACCAGTAATATTAGAAACATCTTTTACTGGAAGATTAGCATTTCTCAAACATTTTGCTGTTCCACCAGAAGCAACTAATGTCAAACCTAGTTCATGCAATTTCTTAGCAAATGGTAAAAGATTTGTTTTATCAGAGACACTTAATAATGCTATAAATGTAAAATAAAATAAAATAATTATATAATAAATTATATAAAAAATAAAATATAAAATAAATAAAATAAATTTTATTATTATTATATTATATTTCTTATGTATGAAATTTTATTAAATAAAAAGAAAAATATTATAATATTAAAAATAATATTTTTATAAATAGAGTTATAATAATTACAATAATATAATTATAGTACAACAGTATATTTATAATTGAAATAATAATAATTATGATATAATCATCATATAATTAATAAACAATATATTAAACACTTAATATTTAAAAACATTAAAAAATTAATCATTATTTTATGTTTGAAAAATTATATTAAATATTTTATAATAAATATTTAAATTTTATTTACTTTTTTCTAATTTTTTCTATTAATTTGAATTTAATTATGAATTTAACTCACCTAAATTTCCACTAGACATGATATTTCTTCTAAAAATTATTCTAAAAAGAAATAAATTTCAATCAAAATAATTTTATATCTAATTTAGGCTTTCGTACTATAGAATAAATTCAACAAGTGTGTGGCTTCAATTCCAAAGTAATTTCCAACAGTCCATAATTCACATTATATATATGTAGACAACTACATATAAACACATTCTTATATAGTATTATAAGTTATAGTATTACATATAAAACACAATCAAATATCTTATAATTCGTGGGGGTCTTAAAGATCAAATGTTATCTTATTGAATTGAATAAAATATTATACAATAATATATAATACTATAAGTATTATATATAAAATGCAAACATTAATTTGTAAAAAAAAGAATTTCCAAAAACAAATTATATTTTTATCGTTCAAATTTGTTATATCTTTTTATATTATTATAATGATACAATCGTCTAATAAATCGTATATGTAAGATATTTTTTACATTATGCAAAAAACAATGAAATATATAAAAATATTATAACAATTATACATATAATTTCTTAAAATGAATCAAATCAATTATAAATCAAATATAAATTAAGTTTTTAATTATGCACATTTTTTGAGATTATTATATCAATATTAATAATTATTTTACAGAACGATTTATGATTTATTTCAAAAGATATGTTTAAATTAATAAAAACTAATTTGAAAATTTTACATATTAATGCAAAATTGATTTAAAAAAATGTAATAAATATAATAAATTTCATAGGTAAAATTAAAATGTATAACCTATTTTTTTATTATATTTAAATAATAGTAAAATATGATAAATCTTATTTAATATTTATAATTTTTAATCTAATATTTATAATTTAAAAAGATAATGAAATATTATCATAAAAATGATTTAGATAATAGATTATATATAACAAAACAAATATAACTATATTATTTCAGTTAAGCAAAATAAAATAATAATAATTTTATATTATTATTTAAAACAATTATCTTTTTATTAAAGTAAAGGGTTATAAAAAATAAAATGCAGGAATATTTTTTACTTATAATTCATTTCATGTAAAGAAACAGTTTAATTTATTTCATAAAATTTATTATGCACATTTTTCAATTTTTAATGCAATAAATTAATCATTGTTAATAACAACAATGTTTATTATTTTAGATAAAATAGTTTTATCATTTTTTAGATTTAAAATATGTTTTTAGTTAAAATAATTTAAATGCATTAATAAAAATAAAGCAACTGAATTAATTATTGATCTAATTATTATTGTTAACAATTATATTGATCAATATTATATTTTAAAAGAGAACAAAAATGTTACATCAGTATGATAATAATAAATATAATGTTAACAGGCATATCTTTATTAAAGAGCATATTATAAAATAAAAAACTATATTTAAAATCATTTCACAATAATAAAGAAAATAATTATAGCCTGTCTCATAAAATTCATATAGTTTTCTATTTATAAAAAACTAATTATTCATATTGTAAAATTGTCATCACCTAAATATTTCAATGGAAAAAATTTCATGGTTGCATATTTCATAGTATTTTTAAACAAGCATTTCTAAAATAATTACATATTATTTGCATTTTATGAAAATAATAAAATGCTAAATATAAGGATAAAAAATTAAAAAATAAACCAATGTACAAATAAATGTTAATAAATGACCAATATTAAATAAAAATTCTATACTTTTTGAAAAGTATTGCATTAAATTACTGAACTAACTTGGTGAATCTTAACATTATCACATTTGTTTGTTCTTTTTGCAATTTGTCACAATTAATTTTTTAATTGTCATTAATTTTTTATGATAAAGAAGATTTTTAAATCCTATTTATCATTAGTTAAAAAACAAAATAAATTTTTCTTTCTATCTAATTATAAATGATATATTGGGATTTGGCACAAATATAATTTTTAAAAAATTAGACATATCAAAATATGATTATTATACATATTTATATTTATTTTTGCATATATTTTTATTTTAAAAATGAATATTATCAAAAATATTTTTCAAAAAAACTGAAAATATTAAATATATATCTATGAGAAACATTCATTATGTTAGACAGTGATTTTAATGCAGCACTTTATTTTTACATAAAAAATTAAATTTTTCTATATAATGTAATTCCATATTTCTTTATGATGACATAAATTGTATTTATTAAAAAATTAATAAATTTTTTTTAAAGTATTATTAAAATAAGTATTATTAAATATTAAAATATTTAAATGTTTATATTTTTTTGTTTATATAAAGGAACAATATTAGTATTTTAATCCTGAGGAGCAACATAAATTATTCAAAAAAATTTTTTATCAAGTTTTTGTTAGTAAATACATAATTTGATTTTTCTTTCTTATATTCTTGTAAAGAAAGATAATCATTTAAAAAAAATATTTTACAATATTAGATTTTTTTTCATTAAAACAAATTTTTCCTAAATTCTGATTACTACAGAATCAGATTTGGAAAAAAATTGATTGTTACAGTTCAATATTACAATTTTTTAAACTATGTAAAATAAATCAATTTTCAACTAATTCTTTTTAATTTCTCTTTTTCGTAAAAATCTAATAATGGCAACTTCCTTTCTTAACACTTTCACAATAACTAAAACATACTACTTTTTTGGCGAATTCAATAAATCTATACGTTCTTTTTCTTCTTCTGTGAGAAATATTTTGGTAATTACTATATCACCTGTACTATATGTTTGGCAAGCCACACTATTCAGGGAATTACGATCTGATTGTGGACTTTTATTTTTATCTTGACACGAACATACACATTTTGTTGGAGATACATCTGCACTGCTTGAGGAAAATTGATCAGTTGCAGAACCAGTAACAGCTGAAAGAATAGCTTCTAATTTTTCGATTTTTTCAAATCTATCCATTCGTCCATCAGATAGAATTTCATCTACCATTTGCATTGATTCTGTAAGACTTGGTGTATCAGAATTTCTTGGTGACAATATACCACCTATAAATACAAATATATGAATATATATAATTGTGTATATATATAATATAAGTAATTGTGAAACCAAGTTAATATTAATTAAATATATAATATTAATATTAATAAATAATATTATATATTTATATTAATATTAATAATATTATATATTAATATATAATATTATTAATATTATTATTATATTAATATAATAATATTAATATTAATAATAATTATTAAATAATATTAATTAAATATTAAATTAAATTATTAATAATAAAAAAATTTATACCTGAATGTGAATTTTCAGAAGTATAACTTTCCATACTATGATATTCTGAATCTTCAATTTTATCTTCATCATCATCATCACTACTTTCTCCTTTATCTTGACCCATATTTTCAAGTTTTTCTAATTTTCTTGCAACTTTGTAACTACCTTTCAATTTCTCTTTTTCATCCTCAGTAAGATCAAGATAACGCAAAAGACGTATTTCACGATTACTTAAAACAATATTTTTGGTGGTTGCTTCTTCCATTCTTTTTTTTAAATCTGCAACTTCTGTTTCCACTTTTCGTTGCTTCTTTCGTGCTTTTACTTCTGCAGGTTTGATATGTAATTGAATTTGTTCCTCACACAACTCATTAAAAAGAACTTGTACTTCTGGTTTTATGAGTCTAATAATATTAAAATCAAAAATTATAATTAACAAAAATATCCATTTTTATGTATTTTTTTTACAATATTAAAAAATTAGATGAAAATATGATAAAATTATGTATGTATAATTAAAAATTAATGAAATTTTTTTTTATTCATTTGAATCAATTTTAAATATCTTTAATGAAAAATTTAATTATTCTAGTTTTTAAAATAAATTGTAAAAAGTAACTGCTATTTTACTAATATATATGTATTGAAAAAATCATTCAATAAATACAACATGATTAAACAATATACCTAGACATGGAAATATATATTTGTGGAACTAAACTCAAAACATCACTACTAGCATAAATGAGCATATCTCGTGTTAGTGGACGCCTACACCAATATCTTTGATTATTACGATAGATATTTTTCAATTGTTCTTTTAATGGATTACTTGGAGCACCATAATGATCACATAGTGTATTCAAATTAACATTTTTAACTTTATATACAGGTTTTCCAGTTTCTTGAAACTGCAGTACAGCATGAGCTGCCTACAAATAGAAATATAATTTATCTTTCAATCATATTTTTATTATTTTATATTTCAAAACTTTTTTAAGGAATTTTAATAATTATAATTTAAATACCTGTGTATCAAAAACATTATTCAACATAATCTTAAATTGTCTGTACAAATTGACACTGTCATTTCTACAATCATGAATTACCTAAAATAATTAAAATAAAATTACTAAAATATAAACAAATTTATAAAATATAAATGATACAAAAATTTACATGAGTAGAGTTTTGAATATTTTTTCTTACTTTAATAACATCTTTATGTTCTAAAAGTTTTTGAAGGCCTCCAGCTTGTACAAGATTAGGACAAGCAAATAAATCAAATACATATGCTTGACCAGACATAGTTCCAATTTGTACAAGTGTCAATTGTCCTTTAACTCCTAAATTTATTCCTTCACAATCAAATGAAACAACAATTTTACCATCAGAAGGAGGTTTACGAGGATTTATTATATCTTCTATGATTTGAAGACTTTCTCTTGGATTTACTATTACTCTTGTCTGTTGCAATACCTTTAGTTTCCAAGCATCCCCCATTTGCATAGTTTGTAAACTTCTATCCTTTTCTGTATTATCTGCCAAAGTCTTCATTACAAGTGTATTTATTCTTTGTTTTAAAGTTTGTTGTTGCAAGCTTATTGGAGAAGTACTATTGCTTTCAATTGATGGGAAATGAGAATTTTGTATATTATTAATCTGACTTGTAATATTGATATTAGTAGATTCTGAATTAATTATTTGTTGAGATGCTTGAGTATTGCTTGGTTGAATAATTTGATTTAAATTTGTTTGACTTGCAGTACTATTTTGACTTCGTGAAGAATTTGTAAATCTTGTTTTTGCTTTTCCTTCTATAGTAGAAGACTTAGGCCTTCCAATTAATGTTACTAAATTACTTTGAACATGAAATGCATCTGGGAACATTTTGACAAATGTACACAAATCCTGTGGTGTTTTAAATATTGAAGTCCAATTTTCATATGAAAATTTATCATTAACTATATTAAACATTTGATCTACAAGAATTGGACCCTTTTGTTCAATACATTCACAAAGAAAATCTAATAATTTTGCAGTAATCTCTGGATCTATAGGTATATCTGGTTCTAATTCTACAAAAGGTTCTGCTTTCATGCCTTCATATTGCTTTAACATTACATTATCTTCAGTAACTACAAAAGCATCAGGATATTTTAAAAGAAAGTCTCTAAATTCTTTATAATGTTGACCAGAAATATGTCTAACTTCTGGAGAAGCTTGGGATCGATGTCCTAAAAGACTCTTTATTGGTACTTCTGTACCAATTCCATACTGCATTAATTTATTTGTAAAATATTCTACAGCCTCTCGAGCATAATCGCGTTTACCACCTAATTTACATCCATTTTCTTCTTCTACAATTTGTTGAAAAGTATTTACTGATACATAATCACCATTAATAATAAAAAGCATTGGATATTGAGCTAAAAACTTTTTAAGGCCACTTTGTGATCCACCAGCTATTTGGCGCATTTCTTTTGTAAATCCTTTAGCTCCAAATTGACAACTTAAATCATGTAAAGTACGTGGACCACCTTTATCCACAAGAAGTTCCAGAAAAAATAAAAGTGTCATATTTCGTACAGTCTCATATTCTGAACTATCCATCTTTCTATTTTATTTGTTGCTTCAAGAGAAGAGACTTTTTATTAATTATAATATCCAAAAAAATCATGTCATGATATATCCTAAATATAATAATTAAATTTTAGTTAATTTTAAATATCAATAATATTAATAATATAAATATTTTTCTTTTATTATTATTATTTAATCCTTTAATGTTTTATTTATTATTATTACTTAAAAAAGAAACATTTTAAAAAAATAATAAAGTTTATTTATTTTATATTGAATATTTCTTAATCTAAATCATTATATCTAACTTATTAATATAGAAATATAATTATAATTAAAATGTATATTTACCATTATGATGATTATCAAATATTAAGAATATAAGCACAAAAATAAATTATTGCCATCTTTGATTATATACTTTTATAAATATCTCATTAATATTTTCATCCAAAAAAAATATTTATTTCAAGATTAATTAAATTCCAATGATTAAATAATTGCACAGCCACCATAACAAGAGAAAAGATCTAAAAATTCATAACATAAATAGTTAAATATATATAATTAATATTTATAATTAAATATAAAATATTTTATAAACTAATATTTTATAAACTAATTTTCATATTTTATTAAACTTATATTTTTTTATATTTTTTTACAAACCTTATATTATGAATAATTAGACTTCTAGTTGATAAAATTTCTTTTTTGATAATACAATATATATTGTATAAAATAGGAACATTATAAATTTCTTTTGTTTTTTAAGAGATTAAAATACAATAGTATGATAACCTAATAAACATAAAAATAAATTATTATAAATATATAATATATATTTGTTTAATATTAAGAATTAATGTTTAGTTTAGTTTTTTTGTTTAATGAATAATAAAATCTCTATTAAGATTAAAATGAAATTGCAATGAATGAATTGTGCAAAATATTTGTGGAACATAAATACAAAAAATCTGCCCACCTATAACATTTATGATTAGTTGTTCCTATATTATTTGCATTTTAAATTGAAGGATTAATCTGTTTATTTTACAATTTATTAAAGTATCACAGTCCATATCACGTATAAGACATATGTCATTAATTCATTATAGTACACATTACTACTGTGTAATTTGACATTAAATAATATAATAATTACCTATAACAAATAAAATTTTGCAGAACTTCGATACATATCAGATATAGATTTCAGAATTGACGATATCTAAATTCTAAGATATCACAGGTCAAACAACTCTCTGACATAGATTTAGAATACCACGCCACACTAATGATCTTGATATGTATTCCTATAGTGTTTGTGAAGCATTCTTGAAATCGTTCTTTTCTTAATTAATAATAATAAATATATTTTATCAGAAAGTTGTTTTATTGTATCTTGTCTAATATTAAATAGTAAAATTTCAGTCATTTGCCAATGTAGTGCACCGTGCAATATATCAATATCATCCTATACATACTGATACACATATATCCAATTAATCCTCACTTGATAAAACAGAGACAAAAGAGAAGAAAAGAAATACTTCTTTTAAAGAAACTATAATCACAAATAAAATATATAATAGATCTATCATTTTATAGAATTTTATTTCTCATATATTAAATTATTGATTATATAAAAAATCAGAAAAATTTTTTACAATTTAGATCGATGAAAATTATATTCAATTCAATCATCAAAAATGATAAAATTGTCAGAAATAAAAATATTTTCTTTTTTTAAATTCCAATATAATTTCCAATATTCATATATTTATATAGATTATAACATATTAGATTGTATTCATTTGATTATATTTCAAATTTTTCGATAATCTAAATATGTGCAAATAATAAATTATCCATAAATAAAAAATTATATATTTTCTATAACAGCATAAAAAAAAAATATCAATTTATGAATCCTAAAAATTCATAAAAATATCTTTAAATTTTAAATTCTATTTAATTATGCAAAAATAATTAATTATAAATGTGAAATATATAAGTTATATAATACAAATATATTTATAAAATATATATATTATATATTATATTTTATTGTTTACATTAGAATTTACATAAAAAAAATTTAATATTAGTAATCTTAAAAAAAAATAAATTTATTTTGTTTTTATTATTTAAAAAATTTAAGGAATAATGAATGTTGCATATATTTTTTATAAATATTTATTAAAGATATTTAAAAGACACTTAGTGAAATATTTTATTCACTAGAATTTACTATATATGTTATGTTGGCTGTACTTTTATTTCGAATCATTTATTATACAATTTGTTTGAAATGAGTTTCCAGTAGAATAGAAGTATTTTAAATAAAATATTATAAGAAAAAATATATATTAAAATAATATAAATAATTCATAAACTGAATATAATATAAACTGAATAATATAAATAATTCATTTATACTGAAAATTTGAAATTTTAATTATAAGATAACATTTCTTTAAAATATTATTTATATATGAAAATTTTGTAAAAGTAAATATATATAAATTATAATTATTAGTTTAAATTAAAATATGTTTTGTTATGATGAAGATGAATTGGAACCAAGACTTACACCAAAACCTGCATCTAAACTTGATGTAAGTTTTTTTTTAAGTAATTATTAACAAATTATCTTTCTAAGTCTTTTAATATTTTATAATTTAAAATAAAATTACTTATTTTGTCTATATTTAATAAATATTTCATAAAAAATAAAATAAATACATAATTACAATAACTATTAATAAAGAATAAATATTAATAAAGAATAAATATTAATGAATATAATAAATTTGTTGATAATAAATTTTATTAAAATTTTTATTTATTTAAAATTAGAAAAGTATTTAAAAAATAGTTATATTTTAATTAAACAATTGATTATATATATAATAAATTTTAATATTTTATTTTAAACTTATAATATAACTTATGTTTTTAATAAATATTTTAGTGTTTTACGGTGCCATCAGTTCCTGAAGTTTCTTTAATATTTGATAAACCTTTGAGTTTTAAGACTACAGAAAATACAAATTTTCGTTCACCAGCCATAAAACCTAAGAGTTTAATATGTAAAAATAATAGTTCTTCTTCGTTAAATGTTAATGGATCATATGCAGCTTGGAAAGAACAAAATTATTCATGGAAACATCCATCTTCTTATACAATTCCTCATCATAAAGAACAATCTGAACAGAATTACATCATACATTCTTATTTAGTAGAGGATAATACTATAAATACTTCAAATAAATCTAAAGAAAAAAATGACACTTCGAGAACAGATATTTATAATTCTTCACAAAGTAAAGAAATAAATAGAAAAATTGATGATTGTTTTCATAAATATAATTATGAAATATCTGAGAATAATGTAACTCATATAGAAAGAAAACAGGATACAGAATACAATGAAAAAAGAATAGATTCTATGTCTGCTATGTCACATATTAATAAGCCTGGCATTAATGCTGACAATTATATTATTAATGAAAACGAATATTCTCCATCATTACACAAAAGAAAGCTGATAACTAATAATTCTAAACAAAAAATTCCATATAATGATTCAATTTCTGAATCAAATATACAAAATTTATCTATTAATCCAAATAAATTACAACAAAGTGAATTTCAATTACCACATTATTTAGGACAATATCCTTATTTTAATATGAATTCATATTCATTTCCTCAACTTCATCCATATTCTACTCACAACACGGATAATCAAGAAACATTGAAGAATTTATTACAGATTATAAATAGTCAAAACGAACAAATTAAATCTTTACAAATACAAATAGATAGATTATTGAAAATGCAAGAAGAAAATTTAAGAGAAAAGAAAAAATGTTCTTGTTCATTTCAATCACAAGAACATGATCAATTATATGCGAATTCTAATAATATTTTAGATGTTTCTAATTATGTTACTGTACCAGAAAATACAAAAAAAAATATATATCAAAAAGAATCTCTTAAAGATAAAAGAAAAGATAATTATAATGAAAATGAAAATATAAATCAAAATGAATTGATATTAACAGATGCACAATCAAAAAAAACATTTATGGAAAAAAAAGTTTCAATTGGCGTAATGACAAGTTTTGAATTTACTGTACAAAATAATCCTTTTACAATGGATATTGAAAATTATGAAAAAAAAGATAGCCAACAAGAAAATTTTAAAATGTGTAATAGTGTTTGTCTTGACACCAATGAATCATTAAGAAGATATAAGAATTCTTTTACCCGAATACCTAGTGCACAATTAGAAAATATAGTTGAAGATTCAGAAAGTTATATGTCATCTAGTCAACAACAAAGCAGTAACTTAAATGCAAGTACTTTTACAAAAGATTTAGAGAAACAAGCATTAGATGTACAAAGAGAAACACATATTCATAGATCTGAATCTCCAAAATTGTGTAAAGATATAGCAACAAAATTAAATGAAACTGAAAATAAAATAAAAAAACATTTAAAAAATTCTACAGAAGAAGAAATAGATTATAAAACTATAAAAACATCAATGATACAAAAAAATGCAGAAAATGCTGAAAATCATATTCAAAAAAATAGAAAGTTTAAAGAAAATATTCTTACTAATATGAATCAAAATAAACAAAATATACGAGATAATGAATCTATACAAACAAGTAACTTTGTAAATAAATCTAGTTATTGTAATGATCCTCAAAAAGAAGGACAGATTTCTAGATTTAAACAAATCAATAGTATTGAAGATAGTTTGATTTTAAATGGTGATGATTTGAAGATAAATGAAAGACCACTTACTCCAGAACCTAGTATTCATGTTGAAATGAATGAGTATTCTAGTGATGATGACAGCGAACATGTTAAACATAGTTCAAAAGTGGGCTGGACATTTTACAATAATGTTATTGGACGAGTAAATCAATTATTGCAAAATTCTTGTATTATAGATGATCAACAACAAAAACAAACAAAAATAAATCAAAATGAACGAGATGAAATTGAAAATAAAACAGTATTAGATACTGTAAAAGTAGCTACATTAGAACAACTTAAAAAGCTTGGAATTAGTTTACATGAAAATTCAGAAGTAAAGGAATCAAACAATAGCAACAAGTATGTTTTAAATTTTTTTAAAAATTCTACATTAAAGAAATTATTTATTTATATTTTATTAATATAATATATAATATAATTTAATCTAAGTAATTTTTTACTTCATCACAGATATTATATTTATGTATATATTTTTTTAATTTTATACAAAATAGACTAAAATTATTTTAATAATAAATCTATAATGTGAGTATAAAATTTATTAGTATCTATTAATAATAATTTGAAATATATTTATTAAATGATTGATACAAAAAAAACAATATTTGTCTATTATATTTTATTTAATATAATGAATATAATAATGAAAAATTGAAAAAAATATAATAATGAAAAATAGTTTAATTAAAATTTTAATGATTATTTTATAAAATTTTTTTATAAAAATATAGAAAGTCAGTTTTTACAGAAATACTATTTAAAAAAATAATAAATTTATTTTTTTATCATATCGAAACAAAAATAAACATAACACTTTACTTAAAAAAATTTAAAATAATCTTGAAATAACCATCAAACTTTTGATCAAACAATTTTTATATTTTATATGAAACATTTTTATGATGAATATCCTTTATTGATAAATGTTCTTTATAATTTTAATTTATAATTTATAATTTCTTTATAATTTTAATATTCGATTTAATTATGTTTTCTCTATGAATGATAAATAATTTTAATAATTTATTTAAAAGGAAAGCATTTGATTTATCATTCTATCCGCGTTTGGATTACCAAACAAATATGACACAAACTACAAGTGCTGTAAATGAAACAAATACAAGTATGCATATGAAAGCATTAGCTTTAAAATATTTAACTGATGAACAACTTGCTGAATTAGCAGTACAAAGACAAAGTTCATCTCTTCAGCATCTCATGGTTAGCAATGTTCAAGGTACAAACATGTCTTTTGCCACAATGCGTTATTTAGAAAGATATCAACTACTTCCAGGAAAAAATAATATTCAAGTAGAAGGTAAAAAAAATAAAAACTTTTTATAATATTATAATTTTAATTAAATTAAATTAATAAAATAGCAATAAGAAATAATAAATTTTTATCTTATTTCTCAGATATTGGTAAAAATGATGGATCTCCAAAAGTTGATCTAAAAATTACAGATTCAAAAAGTAATCTGAAAACAGTACAACATTTTCCATTTAACCAAACACCTAGAACAACTTGTCCCAGTAAGATTTTAGATATTTCGACTTTAAAACGGCAACCTAAACTTTTATAAAAAAAAAATAATATATAAAATAAATATTATAAGATTTGTATTTCTTAAAATTTTTGATTTCTTGATTTTAATTTTTAGATTTTGATTATTACTATTAATAATTATATCTATACATATTTTTTATTTAGCTATAAAATTTATATCATAAGTAGCTCTGAATTTATATAATTATTTTTAAATAATCAAAGAATTAAAGATATTCAAAAAATATTTTTATAATATACTTCATATTATTTATTTTATATGTAATAAATATATAACTTAATTTTAAAAATGAAATATTTTGATATTATAAAATAATTTATATAATATAAAAATTTATTACAAGACATTATATAAAAAAAATTAATAATTTTAATTTAATAATATAAATATATTCTGTAATAATAAAATTATCATAAAATTAAATTTTTAATATTTTTATATATTTTATTTTAAAATACAAAATAAATAAACCGAATTTTTTATTAAATAATAAAAATTTTTCAATTTATAAATATTTTCAACATTAATATATAATAATCATAATTTATTTATTATTATCATCTTAAAATATATAAAAATGTGTATCAAAATTAATTTAAAATAAATTTTTGTAATGAAACAACAAATTTTATTCAAACAACTCGATAATGATAAAATTCCATAACTAAATGACTAATATTAATTCCTGCACATAATGTCATAATATATATCAATAATATTATTGGTAATGTTGATAATATCATATGTGTCTTATGAACTATTTCCATACCTAAAATATATTAAAAATATATTAATTTTATAATAACTCTTTTAGTTTTTAATTTTATAAAACATAATTTTTTAATAAAATGTTATATAAATAATATTAAATTTATACACTTACTTGTGTAACCTAAAAATGTTATGTAAATATAGTAACTAACAGCTATTAACCAGATTGTGTTTCCAACAAATCGTGATGAAAATGTATCATAGTTTATAAAACCTGGAACAATAAAATTAATAACAAAAGAAGAAAATATTTAAATATTTTAAATATAAAATTATATATAAATTAAATAAAATTAATATAAAAAAATATTAAGAAGAGGAAGATAAAAACAATATACTTTATAACAATATACTTTACTTTTATATAAAAACAATTGTACGATATGGAGTATAATTAAAGGTGGAAAAAATGCATTTAAATGTATATCAAATGCATAACCCCATTCTACATCCTGAGTTTTATCAATTCTTAAATAATGATTTGTTATAAACCTAAAATTAACAGAAACATTTGTTTTATAATATTATATATATATATATATGCATATTATCATAATAATGTAATAAAAATAAAATTTTTAATTTACCAAAATATTGTAGCTACTATTAAACCAGCTGCAAGATAATCAATAAATATCATATAAAATAATAATTTTATAAATTGAAGAAATCCTAATCCCAAAACTATGGTAAAACCAACAGAAGATATACATAGACAACACATTAATAATACCAAAAATGCAGGATCATCTCTTGCAAATTGAGATTTTGTTTCTACAAAAAAAAAAATATAATTTTTATAATATATTATAATATTATTTGTAAATGAGATAACTTACGTTTTCTATTTTGAAAATTTCTATATACTTTTTGTGGTGATATAAATAAAAAAATCATTTGCCATAAAGCGAATTCAAAATCCATTTGTTCAAATTTTAATAATTTTCTTAAGTACTTGTAACATTTTGTTGCTGCACCCATACAATCTTGCCTAAAATGAATTTATATACTTAAATTTTAAAGAAATGTATCATAATTGGAAATATAATTTTGTACCTGTAAGTTACTGGCATGGGTAAATTTGAACTTGTTTCACTAGGACCAGGAGAATTACATCTACTTACTGGTGGTGATGTAGAATATTTCATTTTAAAATCTATGTAATATAAATTAATTGCATAAATTTTAAACAAGTCATAAAAAAATAAGTAATATAAACAATAATTTTTGATATATATATTATATAAATAATAATTATTATTTTTAAAATAAAAGAATTATAATTTTTTATCAAAATTATTTCTAATGCTTTTTTTATTACTTTTTAAATTACAATAAATCACATTTAATTCTATCAATTAGATATATCATTTATTATTATAGGTTATGTTTAGGCATTAAATTACAAAAGATATTGATATGATTAGATATGATAATTATTTTTTCAACAAATAAACAATATTACACAATTATTATTTTAATTATACATAAAAATATTTATTTTTATTACGTTGTATATTTAAAATCAAGATTATTTGAACAATGATAGCTATTGGCTAAATTCTATTCAATCTACATTTCAATTTTTTATATTTATATTATTTTATGATTGTTAAATACATAGCAATATTTTAATATTAACTATATTGTATATTATTTAAAAAGATTAAATATTATATTTAAAATTAAATATAAAAAAATATATTAATAATATAATAAATTTATTATTATATCTTTTCTTATATTTTTATAAATAATTATAATTTTTTAATATATTTATATATTTTTAAATTCTCGATTTCAATAAAAAAAACTATATAAAAAAACCATATAGGTATATATAATGGAAAAATTTTAAAAATTATTAATTATTAAAGAATTAAAATTTTAGTAATTTCTATCATTATATTTACTATAATATATATTTTATTCACTTAACTTATAATAATTGTTACAGCTAAATTTAAATTGATATTTATAAAATAATTAATTGTTTTATTTTTTATTATTTATTTTAAATACATGAATTTAAACAATAAATAAAAATAATATGAATAATGTTATTATACGAAATTATTGAAAAGTAAACATTAAGAGATAATATAATTAAACTTTGATTAATATTAAATTAATTTATATTATTATATTATCACATTTTAATAAATTAATTTTTAAAAACAGTAATTTTAATATATAAATAGATTTTTTCATTTTTTTATTATATTTATTCATTCTTTATTTATAATATTTACAGAATAGTTTTTAATTAATATAATGGACGCAACAAATGAATTTTTTATGTACAAATATATAATTATTATATAGATTGAAGAAACATAAATGTAGATACATCAAACATAAAATTAAGTATGCATAATTAAATTTTATTTTATATGCTGCGCCATAAATTAATATATACATATAGCTAATACATATATAATTTTTCGTATTTTGTATCAATATTACTTTGATAACATACAACTATATAAATATCATTTATCATAGATCGCGTATATCTTATATATCTTTTATGTATATATATATATATATATATATATATATATATATATATATATATATTATTATATATATATATTATTATTATATATATTATATATATTATTAATATATTATTAATATATTATTATATATATTATTAATATATACATATATATATATATATATATTATTTATTTATATTTATTTATATAGCAAATCATTGTATCAATACCGAAATTTATAAAAATATGCAGTTATTTTTAAAAATGATGCGTTTTAAATTAAGAGTATATTGATACTAAATTATGTGTATATATGTGTATGTAAATAATTCTCTTAATTCAAATTTGGCTTATTTCGTGTATTTATATTTACATATAATAAGCCAATGTTCAATTAAGTTTTGTATTATTTTATATCATTATTTCGATCAGCAAAAAATACATGAGATTTTTGATAAATTATTTTATATCATGTGAATTCCTTCATATGAAAATTGGAAGATAAATATAAAAGGATCAATTATTTTTTTACATATATATGAATATATGTAAAAAGGCACTGAACATACAACGAGTTCGCAATGTAACTATAATATTATGACATACATATTTTAAATATTACAGGAACAACAACGAGATTTAATTAAGAACACAAGAACATTTCTCATTTTTTATCATTTGAAAAAAAAATATTGGTGACTATACTAAAGATAACGAATAAAAAGTAATATAATATAAATATACTATTTTATAATTAAAATATATTTTAATTATTAGACAGAAATTAATAAATAAATTAAAATTTTCATTGTCATTTAATATATAGTTTTAATTAAAAAAAAAACTTTTATATTAATTTTTAATTTTTTCAATAAAAATTTTAAAATTTAATTACATACATTAATGATACTAAAATGATTATATCAATTTAGATTATATCGAAAATCGTTTATATATTGGATCCAAATATATTATAAATTAATTTTGTTAAGACAATATATATTACGTATATTTTAAATTCTTATGTGTCGCATCATAACAGAATCATTGCAGTAATGCACATTTTCTATTTAAATAATAAGTTTGTTTTATAGAGAATATATAATTCTTAACAATTTATTAAAAGTATTGCATATATATTCTTATAATTTGAAATTGTATAAAGCATATCAGAAAATTCTGATCAATGAATAAATATTGCGATGTTAGATCAATCGCTATTTATATTTAATATATTATTAATATTATTAAATTCTAACGCACAATTCTATTTTGATTATTTTAATTAAACTTCACTTATAAATATGATAATATTGACATTTATGATATATTTAATTCATTAATTGTTTCATTTGAACATGATAAATTATAATTATCATAATATATTCTTAAATTTAAATAATTTGATTTAATACAATTGTATGTATATATGATTTTATATAAATGTATGTATTATAATGTAATAATTATTGTTGTAAAAATTTCGCATATAGAACTTCTTTTCTATAAGTTATATTACACAAAATGAAATATTTATTAAACATGAATAAAAATATATTTACTAAAAGATATTTATAAATATTTTCTGAAAATTTTTTAATTTAATTATTTTAAACATTGTAGTCCAGTGCCTAGTATAATAAACAAATTCATAAAGTATAATTTTATCATTGTACATAATACATTATTAAATTATACATGTATATTATATGCAAAATACTAATAAATATTAATTTTGTTAGGAATGTTTATCAAATTAGCTTATAAATAATATAATAAAATATTTGTTATTTTAATATTTTTTAATATGTATATCATGATGTGTTCTTGCTATATCGATAACATTTCAGAAATTATAAGTTTAATTTATTAAGTTATTTACATTCATATTTAATTATAATCTTCTACAGTTGATTGCAAAAATGGTCATTATAATAGTTTTACAAATTTTAAAAAAATTGTTGTCATATTATTGTATTATTGTTTCTGCAAACTGTATATTTTCATTAGGAAAAGCATTAATGTTGATGTAAATTTAAGATAAAAATTCAATATTCTATAGAAGTTTCAATTTGAAACATTTCGAAAAGCGTTTTTCAAAAAACATTTTAATGAACAACAAAAATGTATTATATACAAAACACATTACAATACAATATTATAATTATCCAAAAGTTTTAGTCATTTTTGTCTTATCATTAAAAATATATGAATAAAATTATATATTATATATATTATAATATATATTATTATATTATATAATATATATAATACTGTAATAAAAAGAATCAAAGAAGAGCAAAATGTTTTATTGAATAGGAAAATGGCAAAAATTGACATTTATATAATTCATAACATATTAAATTGTTTTAAATGTTAAAAAATATAAAAAATACAGATGAAATTTTCGTAAAAATAGATAGTTATTTCAGTTTTATAAATTAAATTTATAAAATAATCGAACATTTTTGTGACAAAAATTCATATTTTTTCAGTTTTTTTTTTTTATATATATTTAAATAATTCTGGATAAATTAACAGTTTTTTAAAAATATTTATACATCTTGTATTGTATTTTAAACTTTTTTCTTCTTAATATGTATACTATATTGCAATTTATTGTAATACATTTTTATTGTTCCTTATATATTTATTTAAAATATAAAATATAAAATACACAAGTTAAAGTTATACGGATGTTTAAATATTTCTGTGATTTAAATTATTTGTGTAATTTAAATTATTTTGTTTTTCTAAATATTTATTTATCTGAAGGACAAAATAATTATACTTTCAAGAAGGATTAGTTTAATATTTATAAATAATATATATCTGAAATTATTATATTATATATTAAATAAAATGAAAACTTAAATTCTAAAAGAAGCATATTCACTTATTTTTGTTAAACAATTGTATTAAAATTTTCTAATTCCTTTGTTTTACAGAATTTTGTGTGTAAATAACATAAAAAAATTAAATACAAAATTAATAAATACTATTAAATATGTAGATATTTTTTTACATAAGAATTATATGCTTAGACAAAATAATAAGTTTGTATTATTACATTCTATATTTTATTACAAACATATTTTAAATAATAAAAACGAAAATTTAATAATTGATGTTAATTTCTATCAATAATATGTGAAATATTATGTAAATTAATAAAGGAAGACAATAAAGTTTTAAATGATTACATTGGTTGTACATATAATATTATCGACGTTGATATCATATATCATAAAATAATATTAATTTAAAAATTTTGTTTTTTAACAAAGATTAACAATGTATCAAACTATTATAATTTTAATTATAATTTTTTCACATTCAAGTCAAATATTTTGAAATCAGAGCATGTAATTACTATTTATATTTGAATTCATATTCATAATTTTGAAATATTATTATCAATAAGATAATGTTTGATGTATCTCAATTATTTAATCAATAGATATTTAATATATATATATAATTTGTTTTGATTCCTTGTAACGTATAAAGCTGTGTTGTTTTGTATGTGTTTGCTTTTTCTTTATGTTCCTTGTATATGCAAATAATTGCCGTCTTTTTGGAATAATACTTAAAAAATTTTGTAATTTATATTGAATCTGCATCTTGTGTAAAGATACTGTCAGTCTCTTATTTTGAAGATAATGGCAGTTTCTTTATGCCCTGAATAAAATTACATGCAGAAATGGTTTTCTTTATATGTATACATATTCATCAATTCATCGTATTTATTGGAATACTTCAACTTTCTCTATGTTATTCATAATGCTAGGCCACATTTCGTTTAAATTGCATTTATACAGTTTTTAATAAAAATATATATAACGTAATGTGAGATTTAAAGTTGTTAAAGTAAAAGTAAAACCAATAACAGTAATTAATGTTTAATTTTGAAATTTGTCACTTTACATAGTAATAAACAAACGTCATAGATCATATTATAATACACAAGTTCCCATAGTAGTTAAAAAATCAGACTTTCTAGGCCTGCAGCCTATGAAACGGAGTACGTTATACATTGTATTTCTGTTGGACTTCAATCTAATCACAGTTTATTCTGATGGATGAATTAACGTAAGTTTATCAGCCACGATGTGTGACGAGATTATTAAAAAAAGAACAGAGTTCTAATGTATTTTTTTTTCTTACATTCCAATCACAATTTTATTTTAATTTATCACCCTTACCCTGGACCATGTTAATATTCGAATTCGAATTATAATATTATGATTTTATTTATGTAATGATTTAAAATCATTATATATTTTATTAAGTAAAATTTATTAACATAAAAATTTTCGCTATATCAATTTTGCTTATACAAAGCTTAAAATATTCCAACTTATGCATTATACAAATAATTATTTCACATAATTTTATAATTTATTATTGAAAAAAACAAACGATCATTACGATCCAAGGTATTGGTGCTATTTTTCATTTTATATTATACAAGTATGCAATATACCAACAGCTTAGTATTTCTTACATTAAATTCCATACATTTAGTAAAGACAATGTATAGAGAGGAATCAACTTTCAAATTTTTTACATATAATTCGTAGCAATAATTAAAACGAATATTCAAAGCATACACATAATTAGCTATACATAATTTATGGGGTAACGCATAAAGTAAGACAAATCACTTTTAACATTGTTTATGTTTTTTAAAACTCCATTATCAAGAAATTGTAATGTTTATCCAATTTTCATACATACGTACATAAATATATACATATATGTATGTATACGCATATATTAATATATATATATATATATATATATATATATATATATATATATATATATTCATACATACGTACATAAATATATACATATATGTATGTATACGCATATATTAATATATATATATATATATATATATATATATATATATATTTATACGTATGTATATTTTTTGTATTTATATTAATCTTTTTATCAGTAAATTCACATTAATGTACATTTTATATAAACTAAATAAATTGACGAATTACTATATCATTTAATTATAAAATATTTCCTTGTTATTTTTATTCAATTTTAAAGTATTAAAAATACACATATAGCATTAAACAATATCGATCTTATTTGAAATAAAAATACTGTGCACATACATAATGTACCATTAATGAAACAATTTTTCATTTATATAACTGCAAAAAAATAAACTTTATTATTAATTGACATAATTAAAAATTGAACTAAATTCATACATTGTATGAATTAGAAAAAAAATAATAAAGAATATATGCAGTCAAAATTAGTTTCATTTTTCTTATAAGATATCTCATTTTAATATGTTTCTTTTATATTATATCTAATTACAAAAAAGGAAAAAAAAAAAACAAAGAAAACAGGAAAAATAAACGATAGCAAAACAATGTGACACATTTACATTCAATAATAATTGATATAAAATATCAAATTTTTTAGTGAATTTACTAATGAAAAGATATATGTGTATATATATATATACTGTACTTATTTTTTGATGTAATCAATTATATTACATCAAATTTTGAAAGTATATTATAAGTTGTGCTACAAGAGTGAGACTAAAGCAAAATGTTTACAGCACCACGATTTAAACTGAAATAATTAATATTTTAATGCATTTACATTTGACAATAAATTTTTTTGTATATCCAACATTGCGACTAATCATTTCAGATATAAAAAATTAAAAGGCAGTATTATAAATGTAAAGTATAATTATACATGTTGGTAATAATTGTTTTATAGTTCAGGAGATTGGTTTTCCTTTAATATTCATTAGTACTTCAATTTCTGTACGCATATCAGTAACAAATATATCATATGCGTTATTTACTATAATGTATAGATACATATAATTATATAACATCTAAAGCCAAGCTCCTGTAATATACACAACATTTTGAGGCACTTAAACGTGTGCTCAAAGACCATGTTTCTGATAACTCTTATATTACCTGCCAAAGCATAATTCTAAATTGTATATTATTTCATGTAACGGTAATATTAAACAGAAAAGTCAGTGCCGTAAATAGGTGCCTAAATATGTCATAACAATTTCTTTTCTCTTGAAATAAACATAAGATATATTTAATACTATTTCCAGAATATCAATAACAATATCAAACAACAATGTTTTATTATTGTAATTTATTTTGATTTATCTGAAATACAAATTTTAAAGCTTCTAACAGGAATTAAAATGTATTTGAAACAACATGGAATGTTATATTTTCAAAATATACTAATGTACTAATTTAATTTTGTTTATATTATTTTCTTCGTCTTGTATGTATCATATTTTAGAAACTATAAATAATTTTATGAGTAAATATATCAAATTTATATTTTTGCTTTATAATGATATTATTGTGAGACAAATATATACAATTCATTTAACACGTATTTTTTAATATTCTAGATAAATATATGATTATAAATACTTTTTTTATAATAAATTTTATTATTAAAAATATTAATTATTAAATATTTAAACATAATAAAGAAAATATAACAAACCAATAATAATTTTTAATTTGTAAATAATTGAATGCAATTGACTTTAATTAATCTATTATTTATGAAATAATTACAAAATATTTCAATATCGTTTTTATCCATAAATAATATAATGATAAAAAAAATACTAGAATATAGATTTTATAATTAATTTAAAATCTATAACAAATGTTAGTAATTTTTTTTATATTTTCCTCAAATAAGATAAGTTGTATATTATCGTAAATAATAATTGTGAAACTACGAATAATATATATATATGTATATATATATATATATCATCAATAAAGCAATTTCTTGTTTTTCTTTTACTTTAAATTTTGCATAGAAATAAAAACACAGATACACGATACTCTAAATATTTCATTTGTATATTAATTATTTATATTCTAATATCATCTATTATAATTGTCATCAATATTCTGGAAAATATGCAAATCTTGTTTATAAATAATGTAAATGAAATATATAAAATTACATGAAAACAGAAATATATTAATTTTTTTCAAATTAAGTATCCTTATGATTTATCTGTTTTAAAAATTACATTCTTTTTTTCGTTTTTTTTTAAATCAGAATTCTGTTTGAGAATAGTTAATTCTGTTTGAGAATAAGTTTCGTTGCACTCTGAACATTCATTAAGCTGTACGCACATAGCAAGGTTTGGCACAAAGATAAACATTTCCCAGTTACGGCCCTGTGCTATGAAAGGGGAGAGGAGAAAGGAATTAAAAGATTAATACCTTAGTTTAACATTTTTACAAGCTAACAAATATGTACCTCCAAAATCACAGAACAAAAGCAATAACAATACTCTTCTACACAATGTATTATCCTGCCAGCAAACGTATTTTTTTAAATATGCAGCGAATTAGAGTTTCTTCAAACAATTTTTTTATGATTCATAGTTAATTGATACCACATTCATTGTAGGCGAAGTCACTGTACAATGTAAAAAGTTTTCTTCATACCCACTATATCCAGTGTAGGATAAAAAGCAGTGGTACATAATCCATATAATCCAGATGAAGAATAACAGCTAAATATTGAAATTCACTGCAATAGTATCTGTAAAAGTATTCATTTCACTATTTTTATCTTTAATTTTATATTCAAAATTTCATTTGGATTTTTGTAATAGTATAATATAATTATATATATATATATATATATATATATATATATATATATATATATATAATTATTTAAATAGAATAATTATATATATATATATAATTATTTAAATAGAATAAAAAAATTCTTACTTACATATTGATTTATACATTTCCATCTCTTTCATCTGTCTTATGTTTTGTACAAGGTAGTTCGCGACAGTGTTGTGCTACTTGAGCATAACTCGGTCTTGTAAGGTCCTACAATGAAAAATATTTATTAGTAACAGAAATTTAATTTATATTAAAAAAATATATATTATTATAAATAATAATAAATAATAAATTATAAAGAACATTTTATAAATCATAAATATCCAAATTATTATAAAATTTATAGTAAATAAAA